>NC_029781.3:64208146-64208687 GCF_000817695.3 Arachis duranensis
TTTTCTGGAGCTACAGAACTCCAAATGGCGCGCTCTCAACGGCGTTGGAAAGTATACATCCAGAGATTTCCAGCAATATATAATAGTCCATACTTTATTAAGGAATTGATGACGTAAAGTGGCGCTCAACGCCAAGTACATGCTGCTGTCTGGAGTTAAACGCCAGAAACACGTCACAACCCGGAGTTGAACGCCCAAAACATGTTATAACTTGGCGTTCAACTCCAAGAGAAGCCTTAGCTCGTGGATAGATCAAGGTCAGCCCAAACATACACCAAGTGGGCCCCGGAAGTGGATTTATGCATCAATTACTTACTCATGTAAACCCTAGTAGCTAGTTTAGTATAAATAAGACTTTTTACTAGTGTATTAGCAGTCTTTTGACCACGTTTCATCTTTGGTCTCAGTTTAGTTTTATTCTTCATCTTAGAAGGCCATTGAGCACGTTTTAGGGGGCTGACCATTCGGCCATGCCTGAACCTTTCACTTATGTATTTTCAACGGTGGAGTTTCTGCACACCATAGATTAAGGGTGTGGAGC
>NC_029781.3:64208983-64233053 GCF_000817695.3 Arachis duranensis
CAAGGGTGATGCCTCCAGACGATTAGCCGTGCAGTGGCAGTGCATAGAACCATTTTCCCGAGAGGATTAAAAGTAGCTATTGATGATGGTGATGCCCTACATGCAGCTTGCCATGGAAAGGAGTAAGAAGGATTGGATGAAAGCAATAAGAAAGTAGAGATTCGAAAAGATTATAGCATCTCCACACGCCTATCTGAGATTCCCACTATTGATTTACATAAGTATTTCTATCCCTTTTTATTTTCTATTTATTATTAATTTTCGAAACCCATAACCATTTAATCTGCCTAACTGAGATTTACAAGGTGACCATAGCTTGCTTCATACCAACAATCTCTGTGGGATCGACCCTTACTCACGTAAGGTATTACTTGGATGACCCAGTACACTTGCTGGTTAAGTTGAACGGAGTTGTGAGCTTCTCTAACAGTGCCTGGAACTCTTTTATCACAATTTCGTCAACCAATTTGTTTGGTACCTTATTGTCCGACCTCTTTGGATTGCCTTTGTATTTTCATACTTGTGGCTTGATTTTTTGAGGTTGTGGATGTTTGGGTCCAACTTTTATGTTGACTTCCTCACTTTGGTCACAAGTTATTTCTAGTAATCCATTTTGTGTGGACCTTTGTTAGGTCTCTGTTAGGAATTACTTTTTTATAACTTGTTTGTGGGAGGCCGACGTCATCATGTTGGTCCCTTCTAAGTTATTTTTAGTAATCCTCTTTTTTGGACCTTTGTCAGGTCTCTTTCAGGGATTACTTTTATAACTTTTATGTCTTGGGCCGACTTCATCATGTCAGGCCCTTCTAAGTTATTTTTGTAATCTTCTTTCTTGGACCTTGTTCAGGTCTCTTTCAGGATTACTTATAAAACTTTTATGTTTTGGGCCGACTTCATCATGTCGGGCCCTTCTAAGTTATTTTTGTAATCCTCTTTCTTGGACCTTGTTCAGGTCTCTTTTAGGGATTACTTTTATAACTTTTATGTTTTGGGCTGACTTCATCATGCCGGGCCCTTTTAAGTTATTTTTGTAATTCTCTTTCTTGGACCTTGTTCAGGTCTCTTTCAGGGATTACTTTTATAACTTTTATGTTTTGGGTCGACTTCATCATGTCGGGCCCTTCTAAGTTATTTTTGTAATCCTCTTTCTTGGACCTTGTTTAGGCCTTTTTCAGGGATTACTTTTATAACTTTTATGTTTTGGGCTGACTTCATCATGTCGGGCCCTTTTGAGTTATTTTTGTAATCCTCTTTCTTGGACCTTGTTCAGGTCTCTTTCAGGGATTACTTTTATAACTTTATGTTTTGGGCCGACTTCATCATGTAGGGCCCTTCTAAGTTATAGTAATCCTCTTTTATAGGGCTGGCCAGACTTCTTTCCAGGGATTTACTTATAACTTTGGTTATTGTGACTGGTCTGACTTCTTTACATCGGCCAGTCTTTAAGTTATTTTTTAGCAATCCATTTTATTAAGACCTCGTCAGGTCCTTTCTATGGATTACTTTCGATAACTTCTTGCATTATTCTGTTTTCATCTTTGCCGATTTTGTAGAAATTGGGTTTAATCCTCGTTTGGTCGACCTTTTAATGATTTTGGTTTTCATCTCTGTTGATCTTTATCATGATCGTGTAGTGAATTTGATTTTCACTTTCTGCCGATCTGTAGCTTTATAATCGGACGATGAATGTTTCAGCTTAATACGGCTTGAGAATTTGTAGAAGATCTAAACAAATTTTATTCAAAAGAAAATGCAAATATATACATGCGGGAGTTTTATCCCTGTAAGTCGGGTGATTTGTTGGTCTTGGCTTGGCGCCTCATTAAAAAACCTTTTCAGGAAAAAGAATGTGCCTTATCCTAAGATCCTTTATCATCCCTAATTGTAGTACCTTCTTAGGTTGCAGGCGTGCCATGACCTAGGAAGCTCTCGCCCATCAAGTTCGGACAGTCTGTAGTAACCCTTTCCAAGTACTTCTATGACTCGGTAGGGTCCTTTTCAGTTTGCTGCCAGCTTTCCCTCTCTGGGTCGAGTTGTTCCGATATCATTTCGGATTAGGATGAGGTCGTTCTCAGCAAAACCTCGCGGTACTACCTTTTGATTGTATCTTGAAGCCATTCGACATTTTAACACTTCTTCCCTGATCTGAGCTCTTTCTTGGACTTCCGAAAGTAGGTCGAGTTCTTCCCTTTGAAGTTGAGAGTTGGCTTCCTCATTATAGTGGATCACTCTGGGCGACCCTTCTTCAATCTCTACTGGGATCATTGCCTCCATTCCGTACGCTAATCGGAAGGGTGATTCCTTTGTGGTGGAATGTGGCGTTGTTCAATATGCCCATAGGACTTGTGGGAGCTCCTCGGCCCAGGCTCCCTTTGCGTCCTGTAATCTCCGTTTCAGCCCAGCCAATATGACTTTGTTGGCAGCTTTCGGCTTATCCATTGGCTTGGGGATGTTATACAGATGTGAATTGTTGTTTTATGTTCAAGTCGACCACTAACTTTCTGAAGCCTGCATCTGTGAATTGGGTACCATTGTCTGTGGTGATGGAGTATGGAGCCTCGAACCTTGTGACAATGTTCCTATATAGGAATTTTCGACTTCTTTGAGCAGTGGAATTAGCTAGAAGTTCTGCCTCGATCCACTTTGTGAAATAGTCTACCCCTACTATGAGGAATTTAACTTGTCCCGATCCCTGAGGGAAGGATCCAAGAAGGTCGAGTCCCCATTTTGCGAATGGCCAAGGTGAGGTCACGCTGATGAGTTCCTTTGGTGGGCGATGTGAAAGTTGGCATGTTTTTGACATGGTGGACATGTCTTTACGAACTCCGTGGCTTCCTTTTGTAGAGTTGGCCAATAATATCCTGCCCGGAATAATTTTTTGGTAAATGCTTGCGCTCCGAGAAGATTGCCACAAATGCCACTGTGTACTTCTTCTAGAACTTCCCTTGTGTTGGAAGTCGGCACACATTTTAACAATGGTATTGAAATCCCTCTTTTGTATAGAGTATTGTTTATGATAGTGTAGTATTGTGCCTTCCGTTTTAACCTCTTTGCCTCCTTTTCCTCTGTGGGGAGTGTTTCTATTTTGAGGTAATTAATTATGGAAGTCATCCATCCTTGATCCTGACCTGTTATGGCTAGGACTTTTTCTTTTTCCAAGATTGATGGGTTTTGCAAAATTTCTTGGATGAGGCTTCTATTGTTGCCCCCTGGTTTGGTGCTAGGTAGTTTTGAGAGTGCGTCAGCTCGGGCATTCTGTTCTCGGGGTATGTGATGGACCTCATATTCTCTGAGTTGTCCGAGCTGTTCCCTAGTTTTGTCCAAGTACTTTTTCATGGTGGGATCTTTGGCTTAGTAGCTCCCTTCTATTTGTGAAGTGACTACTTGTGAGTCGCTGAAGATGATAAGCTTTTGAGTTCCAACATCCCTAGCCAGCTTCAAGCCAGCTAGTAGTGCCTCATATTCTGCTTGGTTGTTTGAGGCAGGGAACCCGAATTTGAGGGAGAGTTCAATTTGGGTTCCTTGGTCGCTTTTAATTATCACACCTGCGCCGCTTCCAGTTTTATTTGAGTAACCGTCCACGTAAAGATTCCTTTCTATGGGAATTTCTGGTGTGTCTGTAAATTATGCAATGAAGTCAGCTAGGTATTGTGATTTGATGGCTATCCGAGCTTCGTATTGAAGGTCAAATTCGGACAACTCGACTGCTCATTGCAAGATTCTGCCTGCTAGGTCTGTTTTCTGCAAAAATCCCTTTTATGGGCTGGTTGGTCCGAACCCTAATGGTGTGAGCTTGAAAGTATGGACACAGTCGTCGAGATGTTAGTATGAGAGCGTAGGCAAATTTTTCTATTTTTTGGTAGTTCAGCTCGGATCCTTGTAATGCTTTACTGATGAAGTATATGGGTTGTTACCCACTGTCGTCTTCTCGAACTAGTACTGAGGCTACTGCCCGACTTCCTACCACGAGGTACAATATGAGTGGTTCTCCTTTTCATGGCCGAGTTAGGATAGGTGGTTGTCCCAGGAATCTTTTAAAATCTTAGAAGGCTTGCTCGCACTCCGTTGTCCATTCAAACTTCTTTCCCTTCCTTAGAGTGGCGTAGATGGGAAGAGATCTTATTGAGTTGTTGTACCTATTTGACACAAGTTGGACTCTTCATGTCGAGTCTGGCCCGGCATTTATCTGGATTTGCCTCGATTCCTCTTTGTGTGAGCATAAAACCCAAGAATTTGCCAGCTTCTACTGTGAAGGTGCATTTTGTAGGATTGAGTCTCATGCCATGCCGTCTTATAGTGCTGAACACATGGGTCAGCTCGGACAATAGCGTCTCTTCACTTTGTGTCTTTATTAACATGTCGTCCACATAGACTTCCATGATTTTTCTGATGTGATCCGTAAAGACCATATTCATTAATCTCTGATAAGTAGCTCCCATGTTTTTAAGACCAAAAGGCATGACGATGTAGCAGTAGTTTGCTTTTGGGGTTAAGAAGGAAGTTTTTTCTTGATCGGGTGGATACATTGGGATTTGATTGTATCTCGAATATGCGTCCATAAACGAGAGGTATTTATATCCGGAGGAGGCATCTACCAGAGCGTCGATACTTGGGAGTGGATAAGGGTCTTTTGGGCAGGCTTTGTTGAGATCAGTGTCGTCAGTGCACATTTGCCACTTCCTATTTGATTTTTTCACCAAGACGACGTTAGCTAGCCATAGTGGGTATTTAACTTCTCTTATGAATCCTGCCTCCAGTAGAGCTTGTACCTGCTCTTCCACAGCTTGGGATCGTTCTGGTCCGAGCTTTCTTCGTCTTTGTTGTACTGGCCGAGATCCTGGGTAGACGGCCAACTTGTGGCACATTAATTTGGGGTCTATGCCTGGCATGTCTGCAGCCTTCCATGCAAAGAGGTCGATGTTATCTCGTAAGAATTGTACGAGTGATTCTTTTATGTCTCCTTTTAGGATCGTTCAATATTGGTTGTTTTGTCTGGGATGTCTCCGATCTAGACTTTCTCTACTTCACCTTTGGGTTGTGGGCGGAGTTCTTCCCGCCTCTGAACTCCATCGAGTTCGATTGTGTGGAATTCTTCTCCTCTACCTCTGAGGTTTAGACTTTCGTTGTAACAGCGGCGTACAGTCTTTTGGTCTACTTTTATTGTAGCTATCCATTCTGCAGTTGGGAATTTCATGCATAGATGTGGAGTCGAGACTATTGCATCGAGCTGATTCAATGTTGTCCGACCTATCAGTGTGCGGTGGAGATTTGCATTTGCCAGTATAATAGTGATGACCATGGGATTGTCGTGTCCTGAGATGATACCAGATGCGTCTTCTTTGGTGAAAGTTATTGCGGGGATGTCGGGTGCTTCCTCCTTCCCCTCAACATGATATACTTCTTTAAGATATCTTTTGCAAGATGATTTGGAGATTCGTCCTCCCGCAAATCCGCCGTGTATCATGTGGACGTGTCTTTCTAGTGTACGAGGTGATCGCTCAGTTCATCCGACATCTTCGTCCCTTCTTCTTTTTCTTTGCTCATCGTTCCGGGTGGCCAGGTATCGATCTAATTTTCCTTTTCTTACTAGTTTTTCTATTCTTTAAGTCAAAACATTCGCTGGTGGAATGCCCATGGATTCGATGGTATTCACAATATTCGGTCCGATTTCTTCCTCCTTTTTTGCTTTGAGTGGTCGAGCCGGGGGTATTTTTTCAGTGTGGCAAACTTCTCTGTAGACATCCATAAGGGACACCCGAAGAGGGGGTGTAATTGTGGTATTTTTTGATTTTTTTTCCTATGTCGATCTTCCTTCTTTTTGGACTCTTTATCCTTATCCCGGGAGGGATAGGTGAATCCGGATTTTGAGGTCTCTCCTAGTCGAGAGTTTTCCTCCATGTTGATATACTTCTCTGCTCGTTCTTGCGCTTCGTTCAGAGATGTAGGGTGTTTTTTCGATATAGATTGGGTAAAAGGTCCCTCTCGTAAGCCATTGATGAGGCCCATAATGGCAGCCTCTGTTGGTAGGCTTTGTATGTCCAGACATGTTTTGTTGAATCTTTTCATGTAGTTGCGAAGATTTTCCCGATCTCCTTGCTTGATTCCTAATAGACTTGGGGCGTGCTTAACCTTATCTTTCTGGATGGAGAAACTGGCCAGAAACTTCTTGGCTAAGTCGTCAAAGCCTAAGATGGACCTAGGAGGTAGATTGTCGAACCATCTAATTGCTATCTTTGTTAAAGTAGTTGAAAAGACTTTGCAGCGAACTTGATCTGAGGCGTCGGTGAGGTACATTCTACTTCTAAAATTGCTGAGATGATGGCTGGGATCTGTAGTGCCATCATACAAAGTCATATCTGGGAGTTTAAAGTCTTTCGGGATTTTGGTCTTCATGATCTCCATGGTGAATGGATCTTGGTCCTTGTGGGAGCTATCCTCATGAGAGGATCGATTAGCTTTTGCCTTGAGATTGGCTTCTAGTTTTAGGAGTTTGTCCTCTAATTCCCGGCGTCGCCTTATTTCCCTTTGTAGGTCTTTCTCAGCCTCTTATTGATGTAGGGCTTTTTCTTCAAGTTGTTTTAAATGGTCTTGAAGTGCCTCCATGGCTCCCGCATTTGGAGAATTCTTTTCGTTGTTAAGTTGAGGAGTAACCTTTGGTGTAGTGTCCGCGTTTTTGTGTGGCGTTCTATCCTCTAGATCTGAATCGTGGTCGTTGTCATGATCGTCCACCATGGTGATGGGATGACTTCTAGGTTCCCCGGCAACGGCGTTAATGTTCCGAGGGTTACCTGAAACTGTCGGTCGATCTCGGATGAGATCTTCTGTACTGATCGGATATGACGTGTCCGGCTTGTGCGTGGCGGCCGGAGCTGTCGTGTTCGACATGTTGGACTGGCAATGCTGCTGATCCTTCATCACCGAAGGGTGGTGGTACCTGCAAGGGACTCTGATGCTTAAGTTAGCAAGGGTATTAAGCAGGTTTTAGTAGAATCAGAGTATGAATTATACCTGGGTGCTCCAGTGTATTTATAGAGGTGTGGAGTGGCCTTTTCAGATAAGATAAGTTAGTTATCTTATCTTATCTTATCTTATCTTTGGGTGAGGTCAGCTTATCTTCAAGGGAACCGCCTTTATCTTCATAGGCTTGGGCTGCCTTTGGATTTGGGTCGTGTTCCTCTATTCGGGCCCTTTATTTGGGCTTTCTTGGTAATTCGGCCGAGCTCTTTGAGAAGAGGTCAGATAGTCTGACCTGAAGAGGTCGGTCACCTTGTCGCTAAACATCCCGGGTCGGATAGCTCGACCCAGGGTATGAACATACCAGAGAAGACAGTGAAACCTCTATTTCCAAAACTATTGAAAAACCCCTTTTCAAACCTTTTAAAATAAGTAGGAAAGCAAAACAAAGTCTTACAAAGGATTGATCAACTTCTAAATCGTCTTTCTACTGTCCCTGAAACTCCTACAAACTCTGGTGAATCTACCTTTCGTATTCAAACTCGCTCATCCAAAGCCATTAATGCCCTTGGCCATGATTCCAATGAATCTTCCTCCGAGCAAAGTGATGATTCTAGCAAGGCGTCCCTCAAGGTCAGCCCTATTATGACCAACTCTCTAACCAAGTGGAAGGGTTTAACCAAACCCTCTATGCATGGTTATAATCGAGTATCTGCTCTGGATCTAGCTCTTGAAGAAAGAGAACTAGGTTTTGTCAGCTTCAATGCCAATAATGTTTACGAATGGAATATAGACGACAAAACCAAATATAACATCATGAGTATGCTTCAGCATATGACTATGGTAGGCACAGGTTACTAGGCTGCCCATGAAACCTCCGAAGAAGCAATAGCCAATGTTATTGTTTCTGGGTTCAGTGGTCAACTCAAAGGATGGTGGGATAACTACCTTTTCGATAGCCAAAAACACTCAATCTTTTCTGCTATCAAAGTTGATGATCAAAATGAACCCAAAATTGGTGATGACGGAGTTAACACCTTAATCTTTACCATAGCCAGCCATTTCATTGGTGACCCATCTCTTTGGAAAGATCATTCTCTTGAATTACTTTCCAATCTAAGGTGCAAAACATTGTCTGACTTTCGATGGTATAAGGACACCTTCTTTACTAGAGTCTATACCAGAGAAGACAGTCAATAATCCTTTTGGAAAGAAAAATTCCTTGCAGTACTTCCCAAATCCCTGGGAGATAAAGTAAGAGACAAAATTCGCAACTTAACTCCAAACGGGATAATACCCTATGAGTTGAGTTATGGCCAGCTCATCTCTTTCATCCAAAAGGTTGCTCTGAAGATTTGTCAAGATGATAAAATCCAAAGGCAACTTGCTCGTGAAAAAACCCAAAATCGTATCGATCTGGGAACTTTCTATGAATAATTTGGTCTTCCTGCTTGTCATCCAAGGAAATCTAAAAGACCATCCAATCGAAAAGTTTTTAAACCTATTCCTAAAAAGAATTTTAGAAGGTCCAGAAAAGGTTTTCAAAAACCTAAAAATAAAAAAGATTTTCAAAAGAATTTCCAAAGCCATCCACAGAAACACCCTATTATTTGCTATACATGTAAAAACCCAGGACATATTAGCAAATACTGTCGGTTAAAGGGAAAGATTAATAATCTAAACCTTGATCCTCAGATTAAGGAACAGATTAATAATCTTTTGATAGAAAGTTCAGATAATGATTCTGACCCAGAATCTTCAGATGATATCAATAACATCCAGGTTGATGACATTGAATCAGCTTCAGATTCAAAAGTCAGGAAAATTAATGTTTTATCCAAAGATCAAGATCTCTTATTTGATGTTATCGAGGCTATTGACAATCCTGAACAAAAGAAAGACTTCCTTTTGAAATTGAAAAGATCTTTGCAAAAGGAGAGGAAACCCAAAAGTTTGGTCCTTAGCAATAAATATGACGTCAAACCTATTTTTAAAAAAATTAGAAAAATAAGTTGTTTATCCCATAACCATCCAGGATCTCCAAATAGAGGTTAACAACCTTAAGAGAGAAATCTAGGAAATCAAAAGAAATCAAGACAATCATCAGTACATTCTCTCGCAGATAATGCAACAAGAAGAGTCTGATGATGAAGAACTTAATTCTCTTTTGAATCAAACTGAGTGTTCTAAGAAACAAGAAAATAAAATCTCTAACGAAAATGAAGGAAAAGAAATTTTGAGAATAATAAATGTATTCTCTTTTATGAAGCATCGTGTTCATGTCCGAGTTGTCGTTAAAGATTTTGTTTTCGATACCATTGCACTCTTTGACTCAGGTGCAGATTCAAACTGTATTAAAGAAGGTCTAATCTCCACAAAATATTTCGAAAAATCTACTGAACGTCTTAGCTCAATAACGGGCGAAAGGCTAAGTATTAATTTTAAACTAACAGATGTTTTTGTTAAAAAGGGTAATCTTAGGATTCCCACCGAATTTATTATAGCAAAAAATATAAAAAATGATGTAGTTTTGGGGACACCTTTCATAATCCTTTTGTTTCCATATCTATCAGACTTTCCTGGACTGACCTCTTTTTTGGGAGGACAAATAACTTTCTTTGAGTTTCTAGACTTGCCCAAGCAGAGATCTCTAAAGTTAATTGGATCCAAAACCAAACAGATTTGCTTTTTAAAAGAAGAAATCTCTTTCAAAACTCTTGAATCACAACTTTCTAAACCAAAGATTCAAGATAAAATAAAAAATCTTCCAAATCAAATTGAAGAATCTATCTGTTCTGATTTGCCTCATGCCTTCTGGAATAGGAAAGAACACATTGTTGATTTTTCCTTTGAAAAAGATTTCAAAGAATAAAAAATCCCTACAAAAGCCCGCCCCATCAAATGAATGAGCAGCTTTTGCAGCATTGTCAGAAAGAAATTAAAGATCTTTTGGATAAAGGATTAATTCGTCCTAGCAAGAGTCCTTGGTCCTGCTCTGATTTTTATGTTAACAAACAAGCTGAGATAGAATGAGGAACTCCTAGACTCGTTATCAATTACAAACCTTTGAATCAAGTTTTGCAATAGATTCGTTATCCTATCCCAAAAAAAAGGATTTGCTTAATAGATTAAACTCTGCAAACATCTTTTCAAAATTTGATATGAAATCCGGTTTTTAGCAGATCCAAATCACAAAATCAGACCGATATAAAACAACATTTACAGTTCCATTCGGTCAATATGAATGGAATGTAACGCCTTTTGGTCTAAAGAATGCTCCTTCTGAATTTAAAAAAATAATGAACGACATCTTCAACCCATATTCAAACTTTGCAATCGTTTATATTGATGATGTCTTAATCTTTTTCCAAATTTTGGATGAACATTTTAAGCATGTTAAAACTTTTATTTACATCATCCAAAAAAAATGGTCTTGCTGTCTCTAAATAAAAAATTGTCCTTTTCCAAACAAAAATCCTTTTCTTGGTCATATGATTTTCCAAGGAACTATAACTCCTATTGAAAGATCAATTTTGTTTGCAGAAAAATTTTCAAATTATATCCTTGATAAACCTCAACTTCAGAGGTTCCTAGGATTCCTCAATTATGTATCGGATTTCATCCCAAACCTTAACAACCTCATCAAGCCTCTCCATGATAGGCTCAAGAAAAATCCTCCACCATGGACGGACAAGCATTCTGATATTATCAGATATCTTAAAACCAAAGTCCGCAATCTTCCTTATTTTTACTTACCTGTTCCTCATGCATTCAAGATAGTAGAAACAGACGCATCAGATTTAGGATATAGGTGTATCCTAAAACAAAAATTGTATGATAGAGAATGTATCATTGCATTTACATCCAAACATTGGAATAGCACTCAACAAAACTATTCCACAATCAAAAAAGAAAATTTAGCCATATTTTTATGCATTACAAAATTTCAATCTGACTTACTCAATCAAAAATTTTTAGTCCGAGTTGATTGTAAATCAGCCAAAGAAGTTTTACAAATGATGTTAAAAACCTCGCATCGAAACAAATTTTCGCCAGATGGCAAGCCATTTTAAGGGCTTTTGATTTTGATATTGAGCACATCAAGGGCAACTCAAACTATCTCCTTGACTTTCTCACATGTGAATATTTTCAGGGAGACAAGCAAGGATACGACAATGCCTAAAAAGGTAGCTTTAGCCTCTGCTAGAGGCAGAGGCATTCGCCTAGCCCTACCCTGGCCAATCAAAAAATCAGGGTCTAGCACCCCAACTGGGTCATCTACCCAACAACCTACCCAACAATCATCCAAAAGCCCAGCCCAACAACCAATTGAACCAACTATCAACCAATCCAAACAAACTAAGGAAGCCTACGCCTTCCCAATTGAAACCCTCCTGGCTCTACAAGACCAAGGCCTTACAAAACTTACCAAAAAAACCTGGCTGACATTTGTAGTGAGTCAGATGAAGAAATTGACTTAACACAAATGATATTCCAAATGGCTAACCAAAAAACAGTCATACAAAGACCAAAAGAAAAAGCTATTATCCAAACACCCCAAACATCCTCAATCACCACCAAGACACAAAAGGCCCAAACTAATTACAGGCCCACAAACAAAACCTCAAACATTATCCATATGGAGCCTGAATTCTGGAATAGCTCACCAAACAAAGTCATCCCAAAGATTTTTTCCACCAGATTCCACTTCAGGCCTTTGGCACCCAACAAAATCTGCCAAATTTATGAATTCATCCTAATAGATACTGACTCAATAGCTATTAAACATTACAAAGACAAAATCAATCCTGATCTTATAACCCATTCAACCATCCAAATTCTCAGAATTTTATCCCTAAAACAATTTGGAACAATCTAAATAAAATTCAAAAATTTTCTCAAAATTATGACCCAATAGATTTTAATTATTGGGACTACATAGAGGCCTGGACTAAAGTATTTTGGTTTCAAAATACTCAGCGCAGACATTCATGGTTAATATATTTAAAAAATCAATTATGTTTTTCCAAACTGGTTCTACCAATGGTGGGACTTCTTTGGTCCAATCCCAAAAATTCTACCCTCTCCTACGGATGAAGGGTATAAACTTTTTCAATCAAAGTTTAACAGTCAGGAAACATGTATTCCTGTAATGTTAAAATTCTTTTCAACTTTTTCATTGGCATGGATATTCTCATGGCAATACAAGTATGCAAAATCAGACCACACCAAATCATTTCCAATCCTGCAAAGACATGGTTATGTCAAATGGTGGCCTCAATTTGATTCATCAATGGCCTACCCAGAAAAGGTCAGAGAATGGTTCAAATCCAATCCCGATAGTCAGAAGATTTTGGATCCAGAAATAGCTTTATTTCTCAATTAAAAAAAAGTCCAAATTGCCATAGCCCTCGCAAGAGCTCAGTCAAAAGAAACCCTAGCAAAACATCTTCATCAAATCATGCAAATGATCGAAGAAGATAAAAAACACAAAGATGATCCTACTTCGTCAGCAGAATCCTCAAGTGGTTATAACCAGAATGAGGACGACTGCTTTGGAATTGATTTAGGAGAAGATTAATCTTTAATCTCGATATTTATATAATCACAAAATTTATAATCATATCAACTTGTACTGTAGAAATAGTATCGGTCATCTTCACCTGTACTGTAGAAACAGTAGAATTTTCAATTATAAAAGGGGGCCTCGTTATCATTGTGAGGCATCCTTCAATTTTTACAAACATAGAGAGAAGTTAGTGAGAGAAGCTCTGAGAGATCCCTTGTAAGCTCTCCAGCTCTTCTTCTTCCCTCTTCTTTCTTTTCAATCATTCAATAAAACTTTAATTCAGTTCTTCATTTTTGTGTTTTCATTTTTACATTTCTGCATCTACATATGTGTGCAGACTACCGCCACATCTAACATCATACTAACCTGCATATGCGTGCGGACTACCGCCGCATCTTACTTCATATTTACTTTACTATTCTTGAATCTGCATTCATTATTCTGACATTTCCCTACTCATCTACCCCTTCTTCCCCCTTTCCTCCTTGATCCACTTCGGAACATCTGGTATGTATATATATATATATATATACATATATCTATTTTATTAAAATAAATAAATAAATAATATTTGATTTAGTGAGTTGATTTGTTCCACCTATCAAAATTTGCAAATTTGACAATATAAATTTAGCAAGGTTTTTTAAATTAATGGATTTAATATATCAGATAAATTTAATCTAATTTGTTATTTCTATTTCACGTCTATTATTTTTATTATTAGTGATGTTTGAATTTTTAATTTAATATAGACACTATATAAAAATATTATTGCTGATATAATCTCTTAGTTTAATTGTGAAAATAAAAGATAAAACTTTATGTTAAAGATAAATATTTTTTTACTTTTTTTAATAATAAAAAATTACCTGTTTTCGTTTCTTTTCGTTTAATTATTGTAAAATACTCAACCCAAAAGGGAGTAAATTTCCATCTCTTTGTCCCTGATATTGTTTTTTTCTTTTTCAGCATTTCTATTTCAAAAACAAAATCTAAACGGATCCCCATAAACGTGACTTGCGCATACGCAATAATTTTACATTTTTATACGGTGATATTATATGTACACAAAAAAAATTATTAAATATAAATATATATTAAAATATAAGATATATTAAAATTAAATTAAATAATATAAATATATATATAATTAATTTAATAATTATTTTTTATTATTATATAAACAACTCAAACTAAATAATCAAATAGACAACTATTTTTTTATTGTGATTGAGAAAAATATTAAAGAATTAATATTTTTATTAATTTTAATTAAAATTTTTATACTATGTAAATTTAGGTTTTAGAATGTTGATCAAAAGTAATAAGTTTTATCGGTTATATATGTGGTGTTCATATTCTGATCCAAAAAAATAATCAGACTCAAAAAAGGAGAAATCCATTGAGAGAACTTAATCTAATAAAAATTTGCTTTGAATTTTTGCTAATTTAAGCATCAAAGTCCCTTGCAGGTACCACTCCTACCTTCTCACGAGGAACTCGAACGGCGGCACCAGTACAAATCGAACGTTACCACAGAAAGAGTCTGGACCTCACGTCTAGACCCAAATACAACCCAGTTTCAGGTACCCTTGGAATATTGGCGTCGTTGCCGAGGTCCTAGAAGTCTACACTTGATCATGGCGGAGAATCAGTTCGAAGACGGCACACGGCGTTTGAATCAGAACCAGAACTTCACAATAATGACCGAGCACTCATGATACCTCCACAACATGAAAGAGTTAGTCATCTCCAAAGAGAGGGTACATTGGAAAATCCTCCACCGCGGTGAATCTATTCGGAAGTTCATCCACCTGAGAATGAAGAGCCCCTCATCCAACAGAGATCATGGGACATGTACATGGGCACCATGGCCGATTAGAGCAACTTGAGCAGGAGATTGAGCGACAAAGAGAAGCGAAAAGGGGAAAGAGATTTGCAAAAAGCGGTACGACAATGAAGAGAGCTAGAAGAAAAGCTCTCGAAACTAAAGGCCAACCTTCGAACTCAGAGTAATTGGGCGGATTGGGAGAAAAGTCCTCTTAGAGGAGAAGATCCGTTCATTGAAGAGATCATGCGAGCTAAGGTTCCTAGGAACTTCAAAAGCCCCAACATGAATCTCTATGACGGAATGACCGACTGATGAGCGGATATTTTATACGCTTTTTGGCATCATTTTCATATAAATTTTAGTATGTTTTGTTTAAGTTTTATTAAGTTTTTATAGGTTTTAGTGCAAAATTCACATTTTTGGATTCTACTTTGAGTTTGTGTGTTTTCTAGAGCTACAGAAGTTCAAATGGAGCGTTCTCAACAACTATGGAAAGCTAACATCTAGGGCTTTCCAGAAATATATAATAGTTCATACTTTGCTTCAGAATTGAAGGCCCAAAGCTGTCATTCAAAGCCAGCCTCCTGCCCTGTTCTGGCATCCAACGCCAACAAGGGAGTAGCTAGCTTTTCAACGTCTAAGAAGGACCCCCTAGTCAGCGTTCAACGCCTTAGAGGCCTCCTAGCACATGGATCTCAGTCAAGCTCAACCCAAACACTTAACAAGCGGGCCCCAGAAGTGGATTTTTGCACTAAAAGACTATTTTTCCCTTTTTATGTAATCCTTAGTCATTAGTTTAGTATTTAAGGGAGAAGATCACATAGCTTCAGGATCCTCCCAGCATATTTTTCGAATTCCACATTGTATTTTTTGTCAGTATGAGTTTCTAAATCTCCTAGGTTGAGGGGAGGAGCTCTGCTGAGTTTTATGGATTAATAAAAGTATTACTGTTCTATTTCAATCCGGGTTTGATTCTCTACTCTAAGATGTATCTTCGTTCTTCATCAAATGAATGCGTTGAACTGGCACAAGGTTATCTCATTCTACATGGGTTCAGAGTGAGTCTTTCATCGGACAATGATAAACCACCAGCTTGATTATACATCTCTTAGACGGCCAATCCACGACTTCGTTGGGGACTTCTCGAAACACCAGTTCAGCCAAAGTATGGAGAGATTAGAGTTTTTATGGTAGAGGTTAGAACCAAAGGCGCAACATCCTCTTATTCGGAAGATTCGACCTTGTCTGTGACATTTTGAGTAGGATCACCAAGGAGAATGAACTGTAGGAGATTCACCTTCAATCAGACTAGATCCACAGTAGCCTTGGGGTTCAGATCTGGAGGAGTATTAGCGATCTCTTAAAAAATATTTTAATCACATACAACCTGCCATAGAAGAATTCATTCACAATTGAAGAAGATAGTAAGACCGGAATTAATCCAGAAAAACAAAGCATCTCCAAGTCTTAACCATCTTCTTATCACTAGGTATAATCAAACATAGTAATTCCATCTTATTCCAATTTTATGCGTTTAAACAAATCCAATAACTCTTCTATCTGCCTGACTAAGTTCTACAAGATAACCACAGCTTGCTTCAAATCACAATCTGCGTGGGATCGATCCTGACTTACTCAGGTATTACTTGGACGACCCAATACACTTGCTGGTTCAATAGTGCGAAGTGTAATTTCGCGATACCAAGTTTTTGGTGCCGTTGCCGGGAATTGTTCAAATTTGGACAACTGACGGATTATCTTGTTGCTTAGATTAGGTATTGTATTTAACTTTGTTAGAGACTTTTATTTTCTTCTTCTTTTTCGAAAAAATAAAAAATTCAAAAACCTTTTCTTTTCTTTATTTAATCCTTGTTTATGGTTTGAGTCTTTTGTTTGTGTTCTTGTTGAATTTTTGAATTCTTTGAGTCTTCTAAAAAGTTTTCAAAAACAGTGTTCTTTGTTTGAGTCTTGTGTCAATCTTTAAGTTTGGTGTCTTCTTGAGTATTTTCTTTTAAATTTTCGAAATTTGTGTCTTTAGTTATCAAAATTTTTAAGTTTGGTGTCTTTTGCATTTTCTTATTTTCTTTGAATTCTTTGAGTTTTGTTCTTGGTGTTCTTCTTGATCTTTAAAGTGTTCTTGTTTTTTTTTGTTTTGATCCTAAAATTTTTAAGTTTGGTGTCTTTTTGTATTTTTGTTTGCAATTTTCGCATATTAGGTGTCTTAGATCTAAAAATTTTAATTTTGGTGTATTTTAGTTGTTTTCTCTTTCTTCATTAATTCAAAAAATAAAAAAATCTTTTCTATCTTTATTTCAATTAATTTTAAAAAATTTCAAATAAAATTTTAGATTTTAATTTCAAATTATTATCTTATCTTATCTTAATTTCAAATTTCAAAATCAAATATTTTCAAAAATCATATCTTTTTCAAATCTTTATCTTATCTTGTTTCAAATTCAAAATTCAAAAATTTAAAATTCAAATTTCAAAATCTTATCTTATCTTATTTCAAATTTCAAAATCAAATATTTTTCAAAAATCAAATTTCAAATCTTATCTTCTTCTACTTCTTTTCAAATCTTTTCTTTTAAAATTTGATTCTTTCTTATCTTATCTCTGTTTTAAAATTTAAATTTCAAATATTTTTAAATTAGAAACTAACATTTTGATTTTAATTTCAAATCTTTTTAATTTAAAACTTATCATTTCTTAACTTCCTTATCTTATCTTTCTTACCTAACTTATCTTATCTTTTCTATCTTATCTTCTTTTAAATTTTAAAATTAAATATTTTTCAAATCTTTTCAATTCTTATCTTGTCTTGCTGACTTTTTCAAATATTTTTAAAATAAAATCTTTTCTAATCTTCTTTCTTATCTTATTTTCAATTCTTTCTTAATTAGTTACTTGTTCTCTCTCTTCTTTTTCAAAACTTCCTAACTAATTCCTCTTTCCTCTAATTTTGAAAATCCCTCCTCTACTTATCTCTCTTCTTTTTCGAAATTCATCAATTAATTTTCAATTCTTTTTAATTAATTAACATTTATTTTTTAATTAATTAAATAAATAAAACAAAAACAAGAATATTAATACATCTTTATCCCTTATTCTTTCTCTTCTTCTATCTTTCTTCATCATGAACTCGAATGGAAATGAAGAGTTCAGAAGAACTCTGGGGTCCTATACAAACCCTACTGCTAACTTCAATGGAAGAAGTATTAGCATACCTCACATCAGAGCAAGTAGCTTTGAACTAAACCATCAACTTATTACTTTAGTGCAGCAAAACTGCCAGTATTATGGACTTTCACAGGAAGAACCTATTGAGTTTCTGGCAGATTTCTTAAAGATTGTTGACATAGTACACAATGTGGGAGTAGACCAAGATGTCTACAGACTATTGCTTTTTTCTTTTGCTGTAAAGGACAAAGTAAAGAGGTGGTTAGATAACCAACCCAGATCTCACTTGAAAACTTGGAAACAACTAGTGGACAAGTTTTTAAGTCAATACTTTCCTCCAAGAAAACTGACCCAGCTGAGACTGGACATCCAAGGCTTCAAACAAGGAGATAATGAATCTCTTCATGATGCTTGGGGAAGGTATAGAAGGATGCTAAGAAAATGTCCCATTGAAATATTTTTAGAATGGGTATAGTTAGATATCTTCTACTATGGACTTTCAGTCATGGCTAAAATATCTCTGGACCACTCTGCTGGTGGTTCCATACATATGAGAAAGACTATTAAAGAGGCTCACGAGCTTATTGAGACAGTTGTCACTAATTAGTATCAGTACTCATATGTTGAGACTTCTATGAAATGAAAGGTTAAGGTAATATCCACTGAACCTAACCCTCTAGAATAGGATGGCCTATTGACTCAGCAACTACACGCCCTTGCCCAACAACTACTGGAATTGCAAGAGACTTTGCAAGAAACTCAGGCTTCTAACAGGAATGTAGAAGCCCAGCTGAGTCAAACAAGGCAGCAGTTATCTAAGCAGATAACAGAGGAATGCCAGGTTGTTCAACCGAGAAGTGGAAAATCCTTAAACACCCAACCTCAGTGCAGTAGGAGATCAAGGAAAGAAAAGCTAACAAAGGAACACCAAATTGATGTCCAAGACGTCTATGAGGGAATTGAATGCCCAAAGAGGAATGTCATTGGCGTTCAACGCCAAGAAGGGGTATCCATCTCTGGCGTTGAACGCCCAATCAGGGACCACAACAAGGGCGTTGAATGCCCAATAGGGAATAGTATCCCTGGCATTGAACACCAGGAAGGGGGCAGCAACAAGGGCGTTGAACACCCAAGCAAAGGAGGCTAGTCACATACTGATAACAACCCTCCTAAGCAAGCTAGTAAACCCCCTTCCAATACACACGGCACTCAGCCTTCATCAACCAAGATTGATGAGTATAAGGCTAAGATGCCATTTCCTCAGAAACTCCGTCAAGAGGAAAAAGATAAACAGTTTGCCCACTTTGCAGATTATCTCAGAATATTAGAGATCAAGATCCCTTTTGCAGAGGCTCTAGAACAAATACCTTCTTATGCTAATACATGATGAACATCTTAAGTTATAAGAAGGATTAGAAAGAGACAGATCCTCACTAAAGAGTACAGTGCAATCATTTAAAATAACTTACCAGAGAAAATTAAGGATCCTTGAAGTTTTATGATACCATGCACTCTAGGGAATGGTTGCACAAGTACAGCTCTATGTGACCTTCGAGCAAGCATCAACCTAATACCTACTTCATTAACAAAGAAGCTTTGCTTGACTGAGGAAGTCAAACCAACCCGCATATGCCTTCAACTTGCTTATAGTTCTATTAAGAACCCATCAGGCGTAGTCAAAGACATGATTGTTAGGGTTGGACCTTTTGCTTTTCCCACTGACTTCATGGTGTTAGATATGGAAGGGCACAAGAGTGCATCCCTTATCCAAGGGAGACCCTTTCTAATTATAGGATGAACCCATATTGATGTTGAAAAAGGGGAAGTAACCTTGAGAGTCAATGAGGAAAAGTTCGTACTGAATGCTGTGAAGGCTATGCAGCATCCAGAGACCCCAGAGGAATGCATGAGCATTGACCTCATTGATTCCCTGGTGGAAGAAGTAAACATGGCTGTGGGACTCAAAGAAAAGCTAAATGACATCCTTACTGATGCCCAGCCTGATTTAAGGGAACCTCTGAAAACTTCTAAGGAAAAGGAGAAACCTCCAAAGCTTAAGCTTAAGCCATTACCATTCTCCCTGAAATATGCATTTTTGGGAGATGGAGATACTTATCCTGTGATCATAAGCTTTGCCTTAGAACCATAGGAAGAAAAAGCACTAATCCAAGTGCTCAAGACATATAAGACCGCCCTTGGGTGCACTATAAGTTACCTTAAGGGCATTAGGCCGACCTGATGCATGCACAAAATCCTGCTGGAGGATGACGCCAAACCAGTGGTGCAACCACAAAGGCGACTAAATCCAGCCATGAAGGAAGTAGTGCAGAAGGAAGTCACTAAGCTCTGGGAGGTTGGGATTATTTATCCCATTTTTGATAGCCCCTGGGTGAGCCCTGTCCAAGTTGTTCCCAAGAAGGGAGGCATGACAGTGGTTCATAATGAAAAGAATGAACTGATTCCTACAAGAACAGTTACATGGTGTCGTATGTGCATTGACTATAGAAGGCTGAATAACGCCACCAGGAAGGATCATTTTTCTTTACCATTTATTAACCAAATACTAGAGAGACTAGCAGGGCATGCGTTTTATTATTTTCTAAATGGATATTCTGGGTACATTCAAATAGCAGTTGATCCACAGGATCAAGAGAAGACAACATTCACATGTTCACACCCTGGGTCGAGCTATGCAACCCGGGTTGACTGGAGACATAAGCGACCGACCTCTTCAGGTTGGATCGCCACCGACCTCTTTCTAAAGAGCTCGGCCAAATCATCATAGAGGCCCAAGTAGACCCAAACAAAGGAACAAAGCCCGTTCCAAAGGTGGACAGGCCCTAAAAGATATGGCGGTTCCCCTAAAAAAGATAAGATAACTATCTTACCTCAAGGAAGGCCACTCAAACACTACTATAAATACACTGGAGCACCCAGGTACAACTCATACTCTGATTCTACACAAAATTCTGCCTAAAGCACGTGCTAACTTAAGCATCGGAGTCTCTTGCAGGTACCACCACCCTCCAATGACGAAGGATCAGCAGCACTGCCAAGTCCATCAAGTCGGACACGACAGCTCTGGCCGCAACAGCAGATCTCATCCGAGATCGACCTTCAGTTTAAGGTAACCCTCAGAACATTGGTACCGTTGCCGGGGAACCTGGAAGTCATCCCATCACCATGGTGGACAACCTCGACAACGATCACAACGCTGACTTAGAAAATAGAAGGTCGCTTAAAAACACGGATACCACATCTAAGGATACGCCCCAAACTAAAGGAGACCAACAGTCTCCGAATGCAAAAATTTTAGATGCTCTACAAACTCTACAGGATCATCTTTAACAGCTCGAAAAAGAGGCCGAACATCAACAAGGGGCCGAGAGAGACCTCCAGAGGGAAACAAGATGACGCCGAGAGCTAGAGGATAAACTTTTGAAGCTCGAGGCCGATTTTAAAACTAAAACCGTTCGATCTGATTTGGAAGATAGCTCCCACAAGGACTAAGATCCATTCACTAAAGAGATCATGAAAGCTAAAGTCGCAAAGGACATTAAAGCTCCCGACATGACCCCATACGACGGTACATTTGATCCAAGCCATCATCTCAGTATCTTCAGAAGCAGGATGTATCTCACTGACGCCTCGGACGTCATTCAATGCAAAGCTTTCCCAGCTACTCTAACCAAGACGGTAATAAAGTAGTTTGACAGTCTGCCGCTAAAATCCATAGTAAGCTTTGATGACCTCGCTAAGAAGTTCCTAGTTAGATTCTCCATCCAGAAGGACAAGGCCAAGCATGCCCCTAGCCTGTTAGGGATAAAGCAAGGAGATCGAGAAAGCCTCTGTAATTACATGGAAAGATTCAACAAAGCATGCTTGGACATACAAAGTCTATCAACAGAAGGCGGCCATCATGGGTCTCATCAATGGCCTGCAAGAAGGACCTTTTAGCCACTCAATATCCAAAAAGCACCTAACATCCCTGAACGAGGTACAAGAATGGGCAGAAAAGTATATTAACATGGAGAAAAACTCTCGATTAGGAGAAAATTGAAAATCTGGACTCTCCTACCCTCCTTGGGATAGGAATAAAGAGTCCAGAAAAAAGAAGACCAGCCTACTGAAAAACCTAGAAAATACCACAATTACACTCCACTAAGAGTGTCCCTCGTGGATGTATACAGGGAGATATACAACATTAAAAAGATCCCGTCCCCTCGTACGATAAAACACAAAAGAGGAGGAGAAAGTCGGACAGAGCACTGCGAATACCACCGAATCTACAGACATTCTACCAACGAATATTTCGACCTAAAGAATGTCATAGAGAAGTTGGCACGAGAAGGGCGACTAGATCAGTTCTTAGCTAATAAAACTGATGAATAGAGAAAAAGAAGAAGGGATGAAGAGGTCGGACGAGTTGAACGACCACCTCGCACCCCAGAGAGACATGTTCATATGATAAATGGAGGATTCGCAGGAGGAGAGATCTCTAAATCATCTCGCAAAAGACACCTTAAAGAGGTATATCATGTCGAAGAAGAAAACAGGTCGCTCAACCTCCCCACTATTACCTTTACTCAAGAAGACGCAACAGGCATCATCCCGGGGCATGATGATCCCATGGTTATTACTATCATACTCACCAACGCTAATCTCCACCGAACATTGGTAGATGGTGGACGAAATTGTGATCATCAATGTTGTACTCTTTGTTATTGTATGGAATATATTTCATTATAATGGCTCTTTGCTGTGTGTGGACACAACTCCATTCAACTAACCAGCAAGTGTACTGGGTCGTCCAAGTAATAAACCTTACGTGAGTAAGGGTCGATCCCACAGAGATTGTTGGTTGAAGCAAGCTATGGTCATCTTGTAAATCTCAGTCAGGCGAATTTAAATAAATTATGGAATTTGGAAAATCAAATAATAGTAAATAAATATAAAATAAAGATAAAGTTACTCATGTATTTCCTTGGTGGGAATTTCAGATAAGTGTATGGAGATGATGTGCTCCTTCTGAATCTCTGCTTTCCTACTTCTTCCTTCTTCCTTCTCATCACTCCTTTCCATGGCAAGCTGTATGTAGGGCATCACCGTTGTCAATGGCTACATCCCATCCTCTCAATGAAAAAGATCCAAATGCTCTGTCACAGCACGGCTAATCATCTGTCGGTTCTCAATCAGGTTGGAGTAGAATCCCTTGATTCTTTTGCGTCTGTCACTAACGCCCAGCCTTCAGGAGTTTGAAGCTCGTCACAGTCATTCAATTCCGGAATCCTACTCGGAATACCACAGACAAGGTTAGACCTTCCGGATTCCCATGAATGCCGCCATCAATTCTAGCTTATACCACGAAGATTCTGATTAAAGAATCCAAGAGATATGCGCCCGGTCTAGGGTAGAACGGAAGTGGTTGTCAATCACGCGCATTCATAGGTGAGAATGATGATGAGTGTCACGGATCATCATATTCATCAAGTTGAAGTGCAACGAATATCTTAGAATAGGAATAATTCGAATTGGATAGAAAATAATAGTAATTGCATTGAAGCTTGAGGTACAGCAGAGCTCCACACCCTTAATCTATGGTGTGTAGAAACTCCACCATTGAAAATACATAAGTGAAAGGTTCAGGCATGGCCGAATGGCCAGCCCCCCAAAACATGATCAATAGTCTCCTCAGATGAAGAATAATATAAAACTGAGACCAAAGATGTCTAATACAATAGTAAATTATCCTATTTATACTAGACTAGCTACTAGGGTTTACATGAGTAAGAAATTGATGCATAAATCCACTTCCGGGGCCCACTTGGTGTGTGTTTGGGCTGAGCTTGATCTATCCACAAGCTGAGGCTTCTTTTGGAGTTGAACGCCAAGTTGTAACGTGTTTTGGGCGTTCAACTCCGGATCGTGAAGTGTTTCTGGCTTTTTACTCCAGACAGCAACATGGAACTAGCGTTGAGCACCAGTTTACGTCGTTAATTCCCGAATAAAGTATGAAGGATTATATATTGCTGGAAAGCTCTGGATGTCTACTTTCCAACGCCGTTGAAAGCGTGCCATTTGGAGTTCTGTAGCTCCAGAAAATCCTTTTCGAGTGCAGGGAGGTCAGATTCCAACAGCATCAGCAGTCCTTTGTCAGCCTCCTATCAGAGTTTTGCTCAAGTCCCTCAATTTCAGTCAGAAATTACCTGAAATCATAGAAAAACACACAAACTCATAGTAAAGTCCAGAAATGTGAATTTAACATAAAAACTAATGAAAACATCACTAAAAGTAGCTTGAGCTTACTAAAAACTACCTAAAAACAATGCCAAAAAGCATATAAATTATCCGCTCATCACAACACCAAACTTAAATTGTTGCTTGTCCCCAAGCAACTGAAAATCAAATAGGATAAAAAGAAGAGAATATACTATAAATTCCAAAATATCAATGAATATTAATTCTAATTAGATGAGCGGGACTTGTAGCTTTTTGCTTCTGAACAGTTTTGGCATCTCACTTTTTCCTTTGAAGTT
>NC_029781.3:64233158-64233595 GCF_000817695.3 Arachis duranensis
CTCTCCTAGTTAAGTATGTTGATTCTTGAAGACAGCTACTTATGAGTCTTGGCCGTGGCCCTAAGCACTTTGTTTTCCAGTATTACCACCGGATACATAAATGCCACATACACATGACTGGGTGAACCTTTTCAGATTGTGACTCAGCTTTGCTAGAGTCTCCAGTTAGAGGTGTCCAGAGCTCTTAAGCACACTCTTTTTGCTTTGGATCACGACTTTAACCACTCAGTTTCAAGCTTTTCACTTGGACCTTCATGACACAAGCACATGGTTAGGGACAGCTTAATTCAGCCGCTTAGGCCTGGATTTTATTTCCTTGGGCCCTCCTATCCAGTGATGCTCAAAGCCTTGGATCATTTTTACCCTTGCCTTTTGGTTTTAAGGGCTATTGGCTTTTTCTGCTTGCTATTTCTTTTTCTTTCTATTTTTTTCGCCAT
>NC_029781.3:64233642-64234638 GCF_000817695.3 Arachis duranensis
TTTTCACTATTTTTTCTTGCTTCAAGAATCAATTTCATGATTTTTCAGATTATCAATAACATTTCTCTTTGTTCATCATTCTTTCAAGAGCCAACAGTTTTAACATTCATAAACAACAAGATCAAAAATATGCACTGTTCAAGCATTCATTCAGAAAGCAAAAAGTATTGTCACCACATCAATATAATTAAACTAAATTCAAGGATAAATTCGGAATTCATGTACTTCTTTGTTCTTTTGAATTAAAAATATTTTTCATTTAAGAGAGGTGAAGGATTAATGGAATTATTCATAACTTTAAGACATATAACAATGTCCTTAAGCTCTTCTATGTCCCTTCCTTGCCTTTGTTGCTCCTCCCTCATTGCTCTTTGATCTTCTCTTATTTCATGGAGAATGATGGAGTGCTCATGACGTTCCACCCTTAATTGTTCCACATTGTAGCTCAAATCTTCTAGGGAAGTGTTGAGTTGTTCCCAATAGTTGTTGGGAGGAAAGTGCATCCCTTTAGGCATCTCAGGGATTTCTTGATGATGAGCTTCCTCATCCATCTCTTGAGAACCGTGAAGGGTCTCTTTTGCTTGCTCCATCCTCTTCTTGGTGATGGGCTTATCCTCTTCAATGGAGATGTCTCCTTCTATGATAACTCCGCTGAGTAACATAGATGGCAAATAAGACTCCAGGTGAGTAACATAGATGGCAAATAAGATGAGGAAAAGCTAGCCTTGCCAAAGTAGAGGACTTATCAGCTATTTTGTAGAATTCATGGGAGATGTCTTCATGAGCTTCTACTTCCTCTCCAATCATGATGCTATGAATCATGATGGCCCGATCCACAGTAACTTTAGATCGGTTGCTAGTGGGGATGATGGAGCATTGAATGAACTCTAACCACCTTCTAGCCACAGGCTGGATGTCTAGTCTTCTTAGTTGAACCGGCTTGCCTTTGGAGTCTCTTTTCCATTGAGCTCCTTCCACACATATGTCCATAAGGAC
>NC_029781.3:64234849-64235340 GCF_000817695.3 Arachis duranensis
CAAGTGATCCATGCATTGGCATAGAACTCTTGAACCATTAAGATTCCGACTTGTTGCATGGGGTTGGTTAGGACTTCCCAACCTCTTCTTCGGATTTCATGTCGGATCTCCGGATACTCATTTTTCTTGAGTTTGAAAGGGACCTCAGGGATCACCTTCTTCTTTGCTACAACATTATAGAAGTGGTCTTGATGGCTTTTGGAGATGAATCTTTCCATCTCCCATGACTCAGAGGTGGAAGCTTTTGTCTTCCCTTTTCCTTTTCTAGAGGATTCTCCGGCCTTAGGTGCCATTGATGGTAATGGAAAAACAAAAAGATTATTCTTTGACCACACCAAACTTAAAATATTGCTCGCCCTCGAGCAAGAGAAGAAAGAAGAGAATAAGAAGAAGAAGAAAATATGGAGGAGAGTGAGGGAAGGTGTTTCGGTCAAGGTGTAGAAGAGGGGGTTTGTGTTGTGTGAAAATGAAGTAGAATGGAAGGGTATATA
>NC_029781.3:64235643-64235995 GCF_000817695.3 Arachis duranensis
TGTGGGGTCCACAGATCCTGAGGTGTCAAGGATTTACATCCCTGCACCAATTAGGCATGTAAAATGCCTTTGCAAACCATTCTGGCGTTTAAACGCCGAAGTGATGCACACTCTGGGCATTCAACGCCTATGTGTAGCATGTTTCTGGCGTTGAACGCCAGTTCCATGCTTGTTACTGGCGTTCAGCGCCAGCTTTTCTCAAGGCATATTCCTGGCGTTCAGACGCCAAGATGTTGCTTGTTTCTGGCGTTCAGCACCAGAAACATGCTCTTTTCTGGCGTTGAACGCCAGCCAGATGCACCTTACTGGCGTTTAAACGCCAGTAAGTCCTTCCTCCAGGGTGTGATTTTTC
>NC_029781.3:64236282-64236725 GCF_000817695.3 Arachis duranensis
TGCTTCTCAACACCAAACTTAGAGTTTGGTTGTGGCCTCCCAAAACCAAACTTAGAGTTTGACTGTGGGGGCTCTTTTTGACTCTGTACTGAGAGAAGCTCTTCATGCTTCCTCTCCATGGTTGCAGAGGAAGGTCCTTGAGCCTTAAACACAAGGTAGTCCCCATTCAATTGAAGGACTAATTCTCCTCTGCTAACATCAATCATAGCTTCTGCTGTGGCTAGGAAGGGTCTTCCAAGGATGATGCATTCATCTTCTTTCTTTCTAGTGTCTAAGATTATGAAATCAGCAGGGATGTAAAGGCCTTCAACCTTTACTAACACGTTCTCTACTAATCCATAAGCTTGTCTTACTGACTTGTCTGCCAATTGAAGTGAGAATAAGGCAGGCTGTACCTCAATGATCCCTAGTTTCTCCATTACAGAGAGTGGCATAAGATTTAT
>NC_029781.3:64236893-64237452 GCF_000817695.3 Arachis duranensis
AACTCCTTCTTGTTTGAGAGACGTCCCAGGAGGTCTTTCTCACTAGGATTTTTGTCCTCCTCCTCCCTTGTGCATTCGGCCTCATTGATCACATCAATGGCCTTGCAATCTCCTTTTGGATTCTCTTCTGTATTGCTTGGGAGAATACTGGGAGGAGTTTCAATGACTTTCTTACTCAGCTGGCCCACTTGTTGCTCCAGATTTCTAATGGAGGACCTTGTTTCACTCATGAAACTTAAAGTGGCTTTTGACAGATCAGAGACTAAGTTTGCTAAATTAAAGGGGCTCTGTTCAGAATTTTCTGTCTGTTGCTGAGAAGATGATGGAAAAGGCTTGTTATTACTGAGCCTATTTCTTCCACCATTGGTAAAGCCTTGTTGAGGCTTTTGTTGATCCTTCCATGAGAAATTTGGATGATTTCTCCATGATGAGTTATAGGTGTTTCCATAAGGTTCACCCATGTAATTAACCTCTGCCATGGTAGGGTTCTCAGGATCATAAGCTTCTTCAGAAGCTGCCTCTCTAGTACTGTTGGATGCATGTTGCCATCCATTCAGAT
>NC_029781.3:64238079-64238772 GCF_000817695.3 Arachis duranensis
CTTGTTCCTGCTCATATAGGGAAGAAGAGAACAAGAAAAGAAAGAGGAATCCTCTATGTCACAGTAAAGAGGTTCCTTATTGTTAGTAGAAGAAGAAAGGGAATAAAGAAAAGAGAATGAATAGTCTGGATAAAGAGTACAGGTAGGGGTAGAGTAGTGAAGAAGAATGGGTAAGGATAGAGGTGATGATCTGAGATGAAGAGAGGTGTTAGTGAATAAATAAATAGATAAAAGGAGAGATAGAGAATTTCGAAAATAATTTTGAAAAAGTGGTTAGTGATTTTCGAAAATTAAAGATAAGATATGATTAAAATTAAAATTTAAACAATTAAAAAGAATTTTTTTTGAAAAAGAGGGAGGTATTTTCGAAAATTAGAGGGGAAAAAGTAGTTAGGTGATTTTGAAAAAGATAAGAAACAAACAAAAAGTCAAATAGTTAGTTGAAAAAGATATTAAAATCAAATTTGAAAAGATAAGCAGATAAGAAGTTAGATAAGATATTTTGAAATCAAATTTTTGAAAAAGATAAAATTTTGAAAAAGATATGATAAAAAGATAAGATATAAAAGATATGATAAGATATGTTTGAAAAAGATTTAATTTTTAAAATTAAAATTAATTACTTTACTAACAAGAAACTACAAGATAAGATTCTAGAATTTAAAGATTGAACCTTTCTTAACAAGAAAGTAA
>NC_029781.3:64238779-64257151 GCF_000817695.3 Arachis duranensis
TGAAAAAAAAATTTTGAAAAGATAAGATTTTTAAAATTTGAAAATTTGCTTGACTTGTAAGAAACAACTAATTTTGAAAATTTTTGACTAAGTCAACTTCAAATTTTCGAAATTTTGAGAGAAAAAAGGAAAATATATTTTTTTCTTATTTTTGAATTTTTAATGATGAGAGAGAAAAATTAAAAACGTCATTTTTTGTGTTTTTCTCTTTTCTTTAAGGATCAAAACAAAGAATACATGCAAGAACACTATGAATGTCAAGATGAACACCAAGAACCTATGAAGATCATGATGAACATCAAGAACATAATTTTGAAAGATTTTTGATGCAAAGAAAACATGCAAGACACAAAACTTAGAAATCTTTAATGCATGGACTCTAACAAACAAAAAAATGCATATGAAAAACAACAAACAACACAAAACAAGAAAACATCAAGATCAAACAAGAAGACTTGTCAAGAACAACTTGAAGATCATGAAGAACACCATGAATGCATGAATTTTCGAAAAATGCAAGAAAATTTTTTTAAAGCATGCAATGGACACCAAACTTAAAAGTTGACTCAAGACTTGAACAAGAAACACAAAATATTTTTGATTTTTATGATTTTATGATTTTTTTTATTTTTATTATTTTTTTCGAAAATTATATTTTAAGAAAACGACAATAAAGAAAAATTTTTGAAAGATTTTTGAAAACTTTTTTTGAAAAGAAAATAAAAAGAAAATTACCTAATCTGAGCAACAAGATGAACCGTTAGTTGTCCATACTCGAACAATCCCCGGCAACGGCGCCAAAAACTTGGTGGACGAAATTGTGATCATCAATGTTGTACTCTTTGTTATTGTATGGAATATATTTCATTATAATGGCTCTTTGCTATGTGTGGACACAACTCCGTTCAACTAACCAGCAAGTGTACTGGGTCGTCCAAGTAATAAACCTTACGTGAGTAAGAGTCGATCCCACAGAGATTGTTGGTATGAAGCAAACTATGGTCATCTTGTAAATCTCAGTCAGGCGGATTTAAATAAATTATGGAATTTGGAAAATCAAATAATAGTAAATAAACATAAAATAAAGATAAAGTTACTCATGTATTTCCATGGTGGGAATTTCAGATAAGTGTATGGAGATGCTGTGCTCCTTCTGAATCTCTGCTTTCCTACTTCTTCCTTCTTCCTTCTCATCACTCCTTTTCATGGCAAGCTGTATATAGGGCATCACCGTTGTCAATGGCTACATCCCATCCTCTCGGTGAAAAAGGTCCAAATGCTCTGTCACAGCACGGCTAATCATCTGTCGGTTCTCAATCAGGTTGGAGTAGAATCCCTTGATTCTTTTGCGTCTGTCACTAATGCCCAGCCTTCAGGAGTTTGAAGCTCGTCACAGTCATTCAATTCCGGAATCCTACTCAGAATACCACAGACAAGGTTAGACACGAAGATTCTGATTAAGGAATCCAAGAGATATGCGCCCGGTCTAGGGTAGAACGGAAGTGGTTGTCAATCACGTGCGTTCATAGGTGAGAATGATGATGAGTGTCATGGATCATCACATTCATCAAGTTGAAGTGCAACGAATATTTTAGAAAAGGAATAATTCGAATTGGATAGAAAATAATAGTAATTGCATTGAAGCTTGAGGTACAGCAGAGCTCCACACCCTTAATCTATAGTGTGTAGAAACTCCACCGTTGAAAATACATAAGTGAAAGGTTCAGGCATGGCCGAATGGCCAGCCCCCCAAAACGTGTTCAATAGTCTCCTCAGATGAAGAATAATATAAAACTGAGACCAAAGATGTCTAATACAATAGTAAATTATCCTATTTATACTAGACTAGCTACTAGGGTTTACATGAGTAAGTATTGATGCATAAATCCACTTCCGGGACCCACTTGGTGTGTGTTTGGGCTGAGCTTGATCTATCCACGAGCTGAGGCTTCTTTTGGAGTTGAACGCCAAGTTGTAACGTGTTTTGGGCGTTCAACTCCGGATCGTGGCGTGTTTCTGGCGTTTTACTCCAGACAGCAACATGGAACTAGCGTTAAGCGCCAGTTTATGTCGTTAATTCCCGAATAGAGTATGGACTATTATATATTGCTGGAAAGCTCTGAATGTCTACTTTCCAACGCCGTTGAGAGCGCGCCATTTGGAGTTTTGTAGCTCCAGAAAATCCATTTTGAGTGCAGGGAGGTCAGATTCCAACAGCATCAGCAGTCTTTTGTCAGCCTCCTATCAGAGTTTTGCTCAAGTCCCTCAATTTCAGCCAGAAATTACCTGAAATCACAGAAAAACACACAAACTCATAGTAAAGTCCAGAAATGTGAATTTAACATAAAAAATAATGAAAACATCCCTAAAAGTAGCTTGAGCTTACTAAAAACTACCTAAAAACAATGCCAAAAAGCGTATAAATTATCCGCTTATCAGTAGACCAAGGGAGCTCCGCAGATATCTTGTTCATAGCCACCTTCGACATGCTCGGCCTACAAGAGAAAGAGCTCAGAGCATACCCAAATAGCTTATTCGGACTGGGGGATATCCCAATTCAACCACTAGGATACATCTCACTACATACAACTTTTGGAAAAGGAACCCGGTCAAGGACACTAAGCATAGACTACATTGTAGTCGACGTGAGCTCAGCTTATAACGCCCTTATAGGTCGGAAAACATTGAACTAGCTCACCGCAGTAGTCTCCACTCTACATCTATGCAAGAAGTTCCCAACTCCAGAAGGGATCGCCTCATTAGAAGAAGATCAAAAGCTCACACGACACTGTTACAACGAAAGTCTGAACCTTAAAGGAAACCCCAGCGGGGAATAAATTAACACCATTGAACTGGGGGGAGTTCGAGCTCGTGAAGACTTCATCCACAACTCGAAGGTGAGACCGAAGAAGTCCAGATCGGGGATACTGATGATAAAACAACAAATGTAGGGGTAACCTTGAAAGGAGATATAAAGGAGCCACTGATACAATTCCTAAAGGATAATTCTGACCTCTTTGCATGGAAGGCAGCGGACATGCCCAACATAGATCTCAGGCTAATGTGCCACAAGCTGGCAGTATGCCTTAGATCTCAGCCCGTGCAACAAAAACACAGGAAGATCGGTCCAAAAAGGTCCCAAGCTGTGGAAGAGCAAGTGCAAGCCTTACTGGAGGCAGGGTTCATAAGGGAGGTCAAATACCCATTATGGCTAGCCAATGTAGTCTTGGTGAAGAAGTTAAATGACAAGTGAAGAATGTATACCGACTACATCTACCTCAATAAGGCCTGTCCAAAAGATCCCTACCCGCTCCTGAGCATAGACACTCTAGTGGATACCTCTTCCGGATACAAGTACCTCTCCTTCATGGATGCCTATTCAGGATACAACCAAATCCCAATGTACCCACCTGATCAAGAGAAGACCTCGTTCCTAACCCCAAAGGAAAACTATTGCTATATAGTTATGCCCTTCGGACTCAAGAACGCAGGAGCTACCTACCAAAGATTGATGAACAAAGTCTTCACTGACCACATCGGAAAATTAATGGAGGTCTATGTAGACGATATGCTGGTAAAAACACAAACTGAGGAATCATTGTTATCCGATCTCGCTAAAGTGTTCGACACCATAAGAAGGCCTAGTATGCGACTTAACCCCGCAAAGTGCACCTTCGCGGTATAAGCCGGCAAATTCTTGGGTTTCATGCTCACCCAAAGAGGAATCGAGGTGAACCTAGATAAATTCCAGGCGATACTCCACATGAAAAGTCCAACCTGCGTTAAAGAGGTACAACAGCTCAACGGAAGACTAGGAGCCCTGTCCAGACTTCTAGCCGGATCGGCCATAAGATTTCTCCCCTTTTACGCAACATTAAGGAAGGAAAAGAGGTTTAAATGGACAACGGATTGCGAACAAGCTTTCCAAGATTTCAAAAAATTCTTGGGACAACCACCTATTCTCACCCGACCACGGGAAAGTGAAGAACTCATATTATACCTCGGAGTAGAAAGTTGGACAATAGCTGCAGCGCTAGTCAGAGAAGACGAAATTGGAAAACAACCCATCTACTTCATCAGGAAGGCTTTACAAGGGGCTGAATTAAACTATCAAAAGATAGAAAAGTTCGCTTACGCCCTCATACTCACTTCCCGACGACTCCGACCATATTTTCAAGCTCACACTATCAGAGTTCGAACCAACCAGCCCATAAAAGGCATCCTACAGAAAACTGACCTAGCTGGAAGAATACTGCAATGGGCAGTTGAGTTATCTGAATTCGACCTCAAATATGAAGCTCGGACAACTATAAAGTCACAGTATCTGGCCGACTTTATTGCCGAGTACACTAACACCCCGGGCACTCCTACAAAATAGAATCTCTGTGTGGATGGCTCCTCAAACAAGACTGGGAGTGGCGCAGGCGTAATCGTCGAAAGCGATCAAGGAACCAAATTGAGCTATCGCTAAAATTCGAATTCCCTGCCTCAAACAATCAGGCTGAAGATGAGGCACTACTGGCTGGTTTAAGGCTGGCCAAGGAGGTAGGGGTCCAGAAGCTTACTATTTTTAGTGATTCACAAGTAGTCACCTCAAAAATAGAAGGGAACTACCAAGCTAAGGATCCTACCATGAAAAAATACCTAGACAAAACCAGAGAACAACTCGGACAATTCAGGGGATATGAGGTCCGATATATACCCGGGAACAGAATGCCCAAGCTGACGTACTTTCAAAATTGGCCAGCACCAAACCAAGGGGCAATAATAGAAGCCTCATCCAAGAAACGTTGCAAAGTCCATCAATCTTAGAGGAAGAAAAAGTCCTAACCATATCAGGTCAGGATCAAGGATGGATGACTCCCAAAGTCAACTGCCTCAAGTCTGAGATACTTCCCATAGATAAAAAGAAGGCAAAAAGGCTAGTACGAGAAGCACAATACTACACTATAGTGGGCAACATCCTATACAGGAGAGGGTTTTCAACATCACTCTTAAAATGCGTGCCAGACTCCGATACGATGGAAGTCTTGGAAGAAGTACACAGTGGCATGTGCAGCAACCACCTAGGAGCATAAGCTCTTGTCAAAAAGGTACTCCGAGCCGGATTCTTCTGGCCAACTTTGCAAAAGAAAGCGACAAAGTTAGTCAAAACATGCCCACCATGTCAAAAGCATGCTAACTTCCACATCGCTCCACCAGAAGAACGAATCAGTGTTACGTCGCCCTGGCCATTTGCAAAATGGGGGCTCAACCTCCTTGGACCTTTTCCCCAGGGATCAGGACAAGTCAAGTTCCTCATTGTAGGGGTAGACTATTTCACAAAATGGATTGAGGCAGAACCCTTAGCTACTGCCACCACCCAAAGAAGTCTGAAATTCTTGTATATAAACATTATCACAAGGTTTGAGGTTCCTTACTCCATCACTACAGATAATGACACTCAGTTCACTGACACAAGTTTCAGGAATTTGGTAGCTGACTTGAAAATAAAGCACCAATTCACATCTGTAGAACACCCACAAGCCAATGGACAAGCAGAAGCTGCCAATAAAGTCATACTGGCTGGGTTAAAATGGAGAGTATAGGACACAAAGGGAGCTTGAGCTGAAGAACTCCCACAAGTCCTATGGGCATATCGGACAACCCCACATTCAACCACAGGAGAATCACCCTTCCGACTTGCTTATAGGATGGAGGCAATGATTCCAGTGGAAATAGAAGAAGGATCTCCCAGAATGATCCTCTACAATGAAGAGGCCAACTCCCAAATTCAAAGGGAGGAGCTCGACCTACTTCCAGAAGTCCGAGAAAGAGCTCAAATTAGAGAGGAAGCACTAAAGTGTCGAATGGCTTTAAGATATAATCAGAAGGTAGTCCAACGAAGCTTCGCCACCAGCGATCTCATTTTAATTCAAAATGACATCGGAGCAGGTCGATAAGGAGAAGGAAAGCTAGCAGCTAACTAGAAAGGACCTTACCGAGTTGTAGAAGTACTGGGAAAAGGTTACTACAAGGTGTCCGATCTCGAGGGGCGAGAGCTACCAAGGTCATGGCATGCCTGTAACCTAAGAAGGTATTATAGTTAGAAAACAATAAAAAGATCTTTGGTCAAGGTGCACTCTTTTTCCTGAAAAGGTTTTTTAATGAGGCACCTGGCCAAGATCTACAAAATTGCGCTACCTAAAGGGTAAGCACTTATATGTATACACTCTTGTTTATATTTTTATCTTTTATCACTATTTGAATAAAGTTTTCAAATTCCCTAAAAAGTTTCCTACCAAGACGCGTTAATCTACGCTCACAAAATGCAAAATTTCATCATCCGATTACAAAAAAGGTTGGTAAGGTGAAAATCAAATTCATCATCCGATTACAAAGAAGTTGGCTAGGTGAAAGCATAAAAGCAGATTAATGCAAGAAGTTATAAAAAGCAACCATAGAAAGCGACCTGACGAGGTCTGACTAAAAATGGATTACTAAAAATAACTTAAGAAGGCCCGACAGAGAAGTTAGACCAGAGAAAGGATCACTAAAAAGGGATGAAGACATCTTGCAAAGGCCAAAGAAAGGCCAGAAGTGCTTTGCTGAAAGGCACGAAGTCTTGAAAAAAGACACTACTTAAAAAGCAAAAGCACAGGTCGAAACGGCGCTAAAAGGTCATCCGAACAAACTATAAAGAAAAGGTTCCCCTCAGAACACTACCTAAAAAGTTGTCGGAATATGACTAAAAAGCCCGGATGGAGAACCCAGGTAAGTCGACATCAAAAGCCAAAAAGGTTGAAAAACTTAAGGCTCAAAGGCACTTGAGGAGAACAACTCCGCTCAAAATAGGGCAATAAAGAAGTCGTTCAAACCAAAACGGGTTCTAAAGAACACTAAAAAGTTGTTGGAGGAGTCACTGAAAGCCCGAACGCCTAGCCGCAAGGATCACTTCGCCAAGGTAGAGGACAGACAACGCATGACCCAAAGGGCAGGGACAAGAAGGTCAGACAAGAAAGTACCTAACCTCTATAAGCCCTAAAAGGTCGCAAAAATAAAACCTCTATCAAAGGTTCAACAGGCGCATCATTCAAATTAAAGCATTCAAAGGTCAAAGGCTGTTTAAAAGATAGCCCAAGAGTTTAAATATTTGTTTTTCAAAATAAAGGTTGCAAAGAAGCAACCCAACGTCAGAAAAGTCAAGTTTAAGCAGACTAGCAAAAAGATTTACAAAAAGCAAAGTTCAAAAGTCCAAAGGTCGGACTACAGGAATACATGAAAATTAAAAAAAGTCATCAAGGATTCAAAGTCACTTCGGCAGTGGCATCTTTAGGAGAGGGAGGCCCGGTCGCAAGAGGGACGGCATTGACAACTCCATCTGGGCCATTCAGTATTTCTACATCAGGATCGGACCCAGCAAGAGACACCTCAGCAGAAGGAGTTGAAGAGGTTGAAACCGCAGAAGCCTTGGCTGGTGGCGCAGGAGGAGGACCCTCGTCTTCATCATTTGGGGCAGGCACGATCTTGCCATCCTCCACGACATTGTCCAGACTAAACAACGTCAAATCAACCTCAGGGGCAAGAACTCGGACTTGAGCCTTCAGGTTCTCATAAGCCTCAGTCACACAGCCCACCAGATGACTTTGAATCTCGACATAATCAGCTTGGACAGACTGAAGCCTCTCCTTAGTCTCCAACAACTCGGCATACGTGCGGGTATAGCTCTCTTTGGACTTCTTGGCCATTTTCTCAGCTAAATTGGTCGACGCCTCAGCAGTAGTAGCACGGGATTTCTCCTTCTCCACATCCAACTCCAGCTTAATCACCCTAGCATCAAGCTCATCCTTCAAACCCTTGATTCTGTCATATTTAGACTTGGCATTTTCCATAAAGGCTTTAATGGCTCGAACAAGAGACTCCATAACAACCCGCGATAAAGTCGCACCAATATTGGCCATTCAAGTACTATTACTCGTAACAAAATCAAGATGATGAAGGATAGATACATCATCCAAAGGAATTTTACCATGGGGTGCAATTAGCTCGGTAGCAAAACCCACACCATCAAAATCCTTGGCATTTAGGTCATAAGAACCAAGAGTTCTTTGTCGCTTCGGGGGAGGACCAGCAGTAGTAGGAGAGGAGGCAGCACCAGAAGTCGGCTGAAGAGGGTCAGAAGGAATTACACGGACTTAAGGAGTTGGAATGACCTTCCTCGGCTCAAAAGCATCCGAGGTCGGCTTCTTCGAAGGAAGTTGGGAAGATCCTTCTCCAAAAGTCTTCGCCGTCAAGTTCTATGCAGCTATTGTTTTCTTAGCCCTACGAAAGGCTTTCATAGAGTCCGTAGACTTCACCATCTTTGCAAACAGAAACCAAAGAAACAAGTTACAATTAAGGAAGGGCTAAATCAGCAAGTAAGAGAGGAGGGCCATCAGAAAAAGAAGTCGGATACTACCGAGCTCAGTACGAAGTAGGGAAGGATCTCCTAAGAACCTATTTGTGTCAAGATGAGGCGGTTCCCCCAGTTCTCCTCTAAAATGCTTACAAAGGCCTGTTCAACCTAATCCAGGCTCTCCCAAGAATACTTAGTAGCCACTATATCTTTTTGCCAACACAAAGGAAATGTTGGCTCATTATTTTCATCTAAAAAGAAAGGATGGACGTCTTCAACAGCTCGGACTGTAAAGTAATAGTTCTTGAAGTCCCGAAAAGATTCATCATACATAGAAAACACCTTTTTTCCCTGGGTAGCTTGGAACGAGACCCAAGAAGCCTTTTTCCTGGCTACTCCAGGTTTGGTCAACACGAACAGATAAAGGAAGAGAGATTTGGAAGGTCGGACACCCAGCTCTTGACACAGCAGCTGAAAAATCTTGATGAAGGCCTAAGAATTCGGATGAAGATGGGAAGGGGCTACATTACAAGCCCATAGGAGGTCGGTCTCGAAAGCAGAAAAGAAGATGGTGATACTCAACAGACTAAAGAAGTAGTCATAGGCATAGAAAAAGGGTCGTTCTCCCGGAGTTAAGGAAGGGAAACTAACCCTCTCCTCTGGGTCGGGCGATACCAACTCATAGATCTTTTTATCATCCCTATCACTACAAACTTTATGGAATCTCCTAAGCCTTATACAGTACTTGGGATCAGCCACTGTAACACACATTAGGACTATAGAGTCTAGCCAGTCAGACATGCTGTCAGGGATCTTGATGCATTTTAACAATATTTTTGGGAGAAGACATACGGCAAACTACACCTACAACAAAGGAAGATCACATGGGTTACTAGTAAACAACTCGGACAAAATTGAAAAAGAGAAGGAACAACCAAATAAGCACAGAAGGAGGGGGTAACATAAAGGGCACCCCAGGGTCCACGAAAACAAAGAATACTTAGCAAAACCCTGGGCACCCTTTGGAGGCAGCAACATGGCAAAGAAAAGGGAAAGCGATGCAAAAATCGGAAGCTCTAACCATCAATAACCCCCTCAAAACATGCAAGGAATTTTACCTAAGTGCCATCATTTTTCGCACAAAAAGAAAACAAAAGCAAAAGGCCCTACGCAAGAAAAACTACCAAGAAACCTAAAAGGCGCACATCTTCCTCAAACAGGAGCAGTAAAGAAAATCACAACATCGATCAAGCACAAAGAAGTAATCTCTTACAGAAAGAATCAAGCTTCTCGTAGCAAACACAATAAAAACCAAAACTTTGCAAACATGCAATAGTAAAAGAGCACATAAAGACGATCATCAAAGCATAAAAAGGAAAGGGAATACCGACCTAGGGAAGAAAAGGAAACAAGTGCAGGCTCAGACAGAAACGATGATCAAATCCATACCAACAAACGACTCCTGAGCAAAGAAGAGAGAAAGCTTGGGGGCGCAAAAATCGGATAATAAAGCACTCAGTGAACAGAACGAATGAGGAGAGAAAAGGAAGAAGAAACTGAAAAAGGATTCTTTAATTTTCAAAATGAGATGCAAAAGAGGGAAAAGGGGAAATGGCAAAGGGGAAATTAATGAGCTTTTAAACCCTCGCGCATTCCCAAGGAAGCGCAACGCGCGGTGCAATTAAAAAAGAAAAGAAAGAAAACGCTTTGCATTCAAGGAATCCTAGCAAGAGTTGTACAGGAGATCGACTAAAGGAAAAATGCTCGAGCACGACTTCCTCAAAGGGGTCGAAGTCCAAATACACGACCTCAAGGGTAAGATCGAGCTCAAGCAGGGGCGCTGTTCACACCCTGGGTCGAGCTCTGTGACCTGGGTTGACTGGAGATATAAGCGACCGATCTCTTCAGGTTGGATCGCCACTGATTTCTTTCTAAAGAGCTCGGCTAAATCACCATAGAGGCCCAAGTAGACCCAAACAAAGGAATAAAGCCCATTCTAAAGGCGGTCAGGCCTTAAAAGATAAGGTGGTTTCCTTAAAAAAGATAAGATAAGATAACTATCTTACCTCAAGGAAGGCCACTCAAACACTACTATAAATACACTGTAGCACCCAAGTATAACTCATACTTTGATTCTACTCAAATTTCTGCCTAAAGCACGTGCTAACTTAAGCATCGAAGTCTCTTGTAGGTACCACTACCCTCTGGTGACGAAGGATTAGTAGCACCGCCAAGTCCATCAAGTCGGACACGACAGCTCCAGCCGCAACAGTAGATCTCATCTGAGATCGACCTTCAGTTTCAGGTAACCCTCGGAACGCATGCCCATATGGCGTGTTTGCCTACAGGCAAATGCCATTTGGCCTGTGCAAGGCACTCGCCACTTTTCAGAGATGTATACTATCATCTTCTCTGATATGGTAGAGAAGTTCCTTGTAGTGTTCATGGATGACTTCTCTGTCTTTGGAGACTCATTTGACTCTTGCCTTGATCATTTGGCCCTAGTTCTGAAAAGATGCCAAGAGACAAACCTAGTTCTAAACTAGGAAAAATGCCACTTCATACTGAAGGCATTGTTCTTGGGCATCAAATTTTAAACAATGGAATAAAAGTAGATCAAGCTAAGGTGGAAGTGATTGAACAATTGGCACCACCTACTAATGTCAAGGCAATCAGAAGTTTTCTAGGACATGTAGGATTTTACAGGAGGTTCATAAAAGATTTTTCGAAAATTGCAAAACCCCTGTGTAATCTCTTGGCCACTGATATTCCATTTGTCTTTGACCAAGAATGTCTACATGCCTTTGAAACCCTGAAAGCCAAGCTTGTCACTGCTCCTATCATCTTTGCACCCAATTGGGACTTGCCATTCGAACTGATGTGTGACGCCAGTGATCATGCCATTGGAGCAGTTCTAGGGCAGAGACATGACAAGATTTTGAATGTCATTTATTATGCCAGTCGTGTTCTAAATGATGCGCAAAAGAATTACACTACAACAAAAAAGGAATTACTTGTAGTGGTTTATGCCATTGACAAGTTTAGGCCCTACCTAGTAGGATCCAAGGTCATTATCTATACTGATCATGATGTTCTAAAGTATCTACTCACCAAGCAGGATTCTAAGCTCATGCTTATAAGATGGATATTACTCCTGCAAGAGTTTGATATAGAAATTAGAGACAGAAAGGGCACCGAAAATCAAGTGGCTGAGCACTTGTCTAGGATTGAACCAATAGCAGGGACTTCTGCTCCCTCTAACGACATATCCAAATCCTTTCCAGATGAGCAACTCTTTGCCATCCGAATAGCACCTTGGTTTGCAGATATTACAAATTACATGGCTATAAGGTTCATTCCCAAGGTGTTTAACAGGAAGCAACTCGGAAACTCATGCATGATGTAAAATGCTACTTATGGGATGAACCATATCTCTTTAAGAGATGCTCGAATGGGATAATCCGATGCTGTGTGTCTGAAGAGAAGGCATGGAGAATCCTATAGCATTGTCATGGCTCAGACTATGGATGACACTTTGGAAGTGAGCGGACAGCCACCAAGGTTCTCCACAGTGGCTTCTACTGGTCCACACTCTTTAAGGACTCTAGAGAGTTTGTCTGTAACTGTGACAGTTGCCAAAGAGCTGGAAATCTCCCTCATGGTCACGACATGCCTTAACAAGGGATCCTTGAGATTGAGCTATTTGATGTATAGGGCATAGACTTCATGGGACCCTTCCTGCCTTCATACTCAAACACTTACATCCTTGTTGCAGTAGATTATGTGTCTAAGTGGGTTAAAGCAATAGCATCAACCACTAATGACACCAGAGTAGTAATGAAGTTCCTCCAAAAGAACATCTTCAGCAGATCTGGTGTCCCTCGTATGCTGATTAGTGATGGAGATACTCATTTCTGCAACAGACAGCTGGATTCTATCTTAAGCCCTTACAGAGTTTGCCATAAAGTTGTAACACCATGTCATCCCCAAACAAATCGACAAGCTGAAGTCTCAAATAGAGAACTAAAGCAAATATTAGAGAGGACAGTAAGTACCTCTAGGAAGGATTGGGCTAGAAAGCTTGACAATGCTCTATTGGAATAAAGAATAGCTTTCAAAACCCTATAGGAACATCACCATATCAGCTGGTGTATGGAAAATTATGTCATTTGCCAGTGAAACTAGAACACAAGGCCTATTGGGCTACTGGATTCTAAGGCAGCAGGAGAGAAATGGCTTCTCCAACCAAATGAGTTTGACAAATTCTGCTTAGCTGCATTTGAAAATGCAAAGATCTATAAAGAAACAGCAAAAAGGTAGCATGGCAGGAAGATATCTTCCAGAGTCTTAGAACCAGGACAGAAGGTCCTACTCTTTAACTCAAGACTCAAACTATTCCCTGGGAAACTCAAATCTCGATAGAAGGGGCCGTAAGTGATTACTAGTATATCACCTTACGGGAACATAGAACTTCAAGGTAAAGATCCAGACAACAGGTTCACTATCAATAGACAAAGGGTCAAGCATTACCTTGAAGGAGATTTTTAGCCAGGAGTCTCAACACTACTACTAAGTTAAGTACAGTGCAGTCCAGCTAAAGACATTAAAGAAGCGCTTGTTGGGAGGCAACCCAATGATTAATAGTATATTATTTTCTAATTTTCTAAATTACTTATATTTTAATTAATTTTCCTTATAATTAGTTTCTAATTAGTTTGCTTTTTAATGTAAGTAATCATGAACAGTGTTTAAACAGAGACAGAATGATGCAAAACAAAAAATAGAACACCCTGGAGGCAGATAGCCTGGCGTTGAACGCCAGCCAGGGAGCCTGGCTGGGCGTTCAAATGCCCATAAGGAGGGCAGCCTAGCGTTAAATACCAAAATAGGTGCCATTCTGGGCATTCAACGCCCAGCAAGTAGGGACAGCAGCATTAAATGCCAAAATGCAGCCATTCTGGCCGTTTAACGCTAGCAAGACAAGCAAAGGAAGTAATTTCCAAAACCGTATATTTTCTTCATTCCAACTATCATTTTAAATAAAATATTTTTCAAATATTCTAAATTCAAATTGATTTCAAATTTAAAACATTTTAAATCTTTTCAAATTTTTTCAAAACCTCATATCTTTTTTAACTAGTGATGAGCGGATAATTTATACGCTTTTTAGCATTGTTTTTAGTATGTTTTTAGTATGTTTTAGTTAGTTTTTAGTATATTTTTATTAGTTTTAGTTAAAATTCACTTTTCTGGACTTTACTATGAGTTTGTGTATTTTTCTGTGATTTCAGGTATTTTCTGGCTGAAATTGAGGGACCTGAGCAAAAATCTGATTCAGAGGCTGAAAAGGACTGCAGATGCTGTTGGATTCTGACGTCCCTGCACTCGAAGTGGATTTTCTGGAGCTACAGAAGCCCAATTTGCGCGCTCTCAACTGCATTGAAAAGTAGACATCCTGGGCTTTCCAGAAATATATAATAGTTCATACTTTGTCCGAGATTTGATGGCCCAAACCGGCGTTCCAAATCAGCTCAAAACTGCCCGGCGTTAAACGCCGGAACTGGCACAAGAATGGGAGTTAAACGCCCAAACTGGCACAAAAGCTTGTGTTTAACTCCAAGAGAAGTCTCTACACGAAAATGCTTTAATGCTCAGCCCAAGCACACACCAAGTGGGCCCGGAAGTGGATTTTTATGTAATTTACTCATTTCTGTAAACCCTAGGCAACTAGTTCTCTACAAATAGGACCTTTTACTATTGTATTTTCATCTTTTGATCACTTTAGATCTTAGATCAGATCTTGGTTCTTCTGGTTCCTTCTCTGGGGCCGAAGCCAATGATCACTTTTGTTCTTATGTATTTTCAACGGTGGAGTTTCTACACACCATAGATTAAGGTGTGGAGCTCTGCTGTACGTCGAGTATTAATGCAATTACTATTATTCTTCTATTCAATTCGGCTTGTTCTTGTTCTAAGATATTCATTTGCACCCAAGAACATGATGAATGTGATGATTATGTGACACTCATCATCATTCTCACTTATGAACGAGTGCCTGACAACCACTTCTGTTCTACTAGCAAACAAGGCTTGAATGTTTATCTCTTGGATCCCTTAATCGGAATCTTCGTGGTATAATCTAGAATTGATGGCGGCATTCTAGAGAATCCGGAAGGTCTAAACCTTGTCTGTGGTATTCTGAGTAGGATTCAATGATTGAATGACTATGACGAGCTTCAAACTCACGATTGTGGGGCGTTAGTGACAGACGCAAAAGAATCACTAGATTCTATTCCGACATGATCGAGAACCGACAGCTGAATAGTCGTGCCGTGACAGGGTGCGTTGAACATTTTCACTGAGAGGATGGGAGGTAGCCACTAACAACAGTGAAAACCTACATACAGCTTGCCATGGAAAGAAGTAAGAAGGATTGGATGAAGACATATCTGAAATTCTCACCAATGAATTACATAAGTATCTCTATCTTTATCTTTATGTTTTATTCATACATCATCCATAACCATTTGAGTTAGCCTGACTAAGATTTACAAGGTGACCATAGCTTGGTTCATACCAACAATCTCCGAGGGATCGACCCTTACTCGCGTAAGGTTTATTACTTGGACGACCCAGTACACTTGCTGGTTAGTTGTGCAAAGTTGTGATAAAGAGTTGAGATTGCAATTGTGCGTACCATGTTGATGGCGCCATTGATGATCACAATTTCGTGCACCAATTAGTTTTCAAATTCTTTCAAAATCTTTTCTTATCTTTAGTGGTACACGAAATCGTGATACACAACTTCGTGCAGTTGACCAGCAAGTGCATTGGGTCGTCCAAGTAATAACTTACGTGAGTAAGGGTCAATCCCACTGAGATTGTCGGCTTGAAGCAAGCTATGGTCATCTTGTAAATCTCAGTCAGGCAGGTTCAAATGGATGTGGGGTTTTGATAATTGACAAATGAAATAGAACAGAAAATAGGATAGAAATACTTATGCAATTCATTGGTGGGAATTCCTGATAAGCGTATGAAGATGCTTTGTTCCCTCTGAGCCTCTGCTTTCCTATTGCCTTCATCCAATCATTCATACTCCTTTCCATGGCAAGCTGTATGTAGGTGGATCACTGTTGTCAATGGCTACCATCCATCCTCTCAGTGAAAATGGTCCTCTACGGTTTCCCGCATGGCATTATCTATCGGTTCTTGATCATGTCGAAATAAGATCCATTGATCCTTTTGCACACTGTCACTGTGCCCAACACTTGCGAGTTTGAAGCTCGTCACAGTCATCCCATCCCAGATCCTACTCGGAATACCACAGACAAGCTTTAGACCTTTTAGATCTTAAGAATGCTGCCCATGTGATTCTAGCTTATACCACGAAGACTCTGATTGCACGGAATGGAAGCTCTGTTGTCAAGAGTGGCAACCATGCATCGTGAACCAGGAGGCCAAGAAATACACGCTCAAGCTCTCGCAGATAGCACGGAGGTGGTTGTCAGGCACGCGTTCATAAGGGGGGATAATGATGAGTGTCACGGATCATCACATCCACCAGGTTGAAGTACGAGTGAATATCTTAGAACAAGAATAAGCTTGAATTGAATAGAAAACAGTAGTAATTGCATTAATTCATGAGGAACAGCAGAGCTCTACACTTTAATCTATAGTGTCTAGAAACTCCACCGTTGAAAATACATAAGAACAAGGTCTAGGCATGGCCAAATGGCCAGCCTCCCAAAAGTGATCAAAAGATCAAAAGATGATCCAAAGATGAAAATACAATAGTAAAAGGTCCTATTTATAGAGAACTAGTAACCTAGGGTTTACAGAAATAAGTAAATGGTACAGAAATCCACTTTCGGGGCCCACTTGGTGTGTGCTTGGGTTGAGCATTGAAGCTTTCACGTGCATAGGCTTCTCTTGGAGTTAAACGCCAGCTCTGGTGCCAGTTTGGGCGTTTAACTCCAGCTTTTATGCCAGTTTCGGCATTTTACGCCAGAATTTTTATGCTGACTTAGAACGCCAGTTTGGGCCATCAAATCTCGGGCAAAGTATAAACTTATATATATTTCTGGAAAGCCCAAGATGTCTACTTTCCAACGAAATTAAAAGCGCACCAATTGGGCTTCTGTAGCTCCAGAAAATCCATTTTGAGTGCAGGGAGGTCAGAATCCAACAGCATATGCAGTCCTTTTTCAGCCTCTGAATCAGATTTTTGCTTAGGTCCCTCAATTTTAGCCAAAAAATACCTGAAATCACAAAAAAACACACAAACTCATAGTAAAGTCCAGAAATGTGAATTTTGCATAAAAACTAATAAAAATATACTAAAAACTAACTAAATCATACTAAAAACTACCTAAAAACAATGCCAAAAAGCGAATAAATTATCCGATCATCACAACACCAAACTTAAATTATTGTTTGTCTCCAAGCAATTGAAAACAAAATAAAATAAAAAGAAGAGAATATACAATGAATTCCACAATATCAATGAAACTTAGTCCCAATTAGATGAGCGGGGCTAGTAGCTTTTTGCTTCTGAACAGTTTTGGCATCTCACTTTATCCTTTGAAATTTAGAATGATTGGCATCTATAGGAACTCAGAATTTTAGAGAGTGTTATTGATTCTCCTAGTTTACTACGTTGATTCTTGAACACAGCTACTTTATGAGTCTTGGCCGTGACCCTAAGCACTTTGTTTTCCAGTATTACCACCGGATACATAAATGCCACAGACACATAACTGGGTGAACCTTTTCAGATTGTGACTCAGCTTTGCTAAAGTCCCCAGTTAGAGGTGTCTAGAGTTCTTAAGAACACTCTTTTGCTTTGGATAACGACTTTAACCACTCAGTCTCAAGCTTTTCACTTGGACCTTCATGACATAAGTACATGGTTAGAGACAGCTTGATTTAGCTGCTTAGGCCAGGATTTTATTCCCTTGAGCCCTCGGATCCTCTTTACCCATGCCTTTTGGTTTAAAGGGCTATTAGCTTTTTCTGCCTGCTTTTTCTTTTCCTTTCTTTCTCTCTTTCCTTTTTTTTTGCCATTTTTTTACTGCTTTTTCTTGCTTCAAGAATCAATTTCATGATTTTTCAGATTATCAATAACATTTCTCTTTGTTCATCATTCTTTCAAGAGCCAATAATTTTAACATTCATAAACTTCACTTTAAAAAAATGCACTGTTCAAGCATTCATTCAGAAAACAAAGAGTATTGCCACCACATCAAAATAATTAAACTAATTTCAGGATAAAATTTGAAATTCAAGTATTTCTTGTTCTCTTGTAATTAGGCACATTTTTCATTTAAGAGAGGTGAAGGATTCATGGAATTATTCATAGTTTTAATGCATAGACACTAATGATCATGTAATGAAGACATAAACATGGATAACACATAAAGCATAAAATCAAAAAACAGAAAAATAAAAATAAGAAAATTAAAGAATGGATCCATGATGAGCGGATAATTTATACGCTTTTTGGCATTGTTTTTATATAGTTTTTAGTAAGTTTAAGCTACTTTTAGGGATGTTTTCAATAGTTTTTATGTTAAATTCACATTTCTGGACTTTACTATGAGTTTGTGTGTTTTTCTGTGATTTCAGGTAAATTCTGACTGAAATTGAGGGATTTGAGCAAAACTCTAAAGAAGGCTGACAAAAGGACTGCTGATGCTGTTGGAATCTGACCTCCCTGCACTCGAAATGGATTTTCTGGAGCTACAGAACTCCAAATGGCGCGCTCTCAACGGCGTTGGAAAGTAGACATCCAGAGCTTTCCAGCAATATATAATAGTCCATACTTTATTCGGAGATTGACGACGTAACTTGGCGTTGAACGCCAAATTCATGCTGCTGTCTGGAGTTAAATGCCAGAAAAACGTCATGATCCGGAGTTGAACGCCCAAAACACGTCATAACCTGAAGTTTGACGCCAAGAAATGCCTTAGCTCGTGAATTAATCAAGCTCAGCCCAAGCA
>NC_029781.3:64259219-64259425 GCF_000817695.3 Arachis duranensis
TCCTCTTTTTCAAAATTATTTTCGAAATTTCTCTTCTCTTCTCTTATTCTATTTAATTATTTAATTACTAACACTTCTCATCATCTCTCTTCATCCAAAAATCCGAATCTCCATCTCCATTCTTCTATCCCCTTTCTTTTTCTACTAACATAAAGGAATCTCTATACTGTGACATAGAGGATTCCTCTTTCTTTTCTTGTTTTCTT
>NC_029781.3:64261232-64261742 GCF_000817695.3 Arachis duranensis
TAAGAAAGTTATTGAAACTCCTCCCAGTATTCTCCCAAGCAATACAGAAGAAAATCCAAAAGGAGAGTGCAAGGCCATTGATGTGATCAAAGTGGCCGAATGCACTAGGGAGGAGGAGGACGAAAATCCTAGTGAGGAAGACCCCCTGGGACGTCCTTCAAGCAAGAAGGAGTTTCCTATTAAGGATCCAGAGGACTCTGAGGCTCATCTAGAGACCATAGAGATTCCATTAAATCTCCTTCTGCCATTCATGAGCTCTGAAGACTATTCTTCCTCGGAAGAGGATGAAGATGTGACTGGAGAGCAAGTTGCTCAATACTTAGGAGCTATCATGAAGCTGAATGCCAAGTTGTTTGGTAATGAGACTTGGGAAAGTGAACCTCCCTTGCTCATTAGTGAACTAGATACTTGGATTCAGAAAACTCTACCTCAAAAGAAACAAGATCCTGGCAAGTTCCTAATACCTTGTACCATAGGCACCATGAGCTTTGAAAAAGCTCTATGTGATCT
>NC_029781.3:64264029-64264719 GCF_000817695.3 Arachis duranensis
TTTTATCCTATTTGATTTTCAGTTGCTTGGGGACAAGCAACAATTTAAGTTTGGTGTTGTGATGAGCGGATAATTTATACGCTTTTTGGCATTGTTTTTAGGTAGTTTTTAGTAAGTTCAAGCTACTTTTAGGGATGTTTTCCTTAGTTTTTATGTTAAATTCACATTTCTGGATTTTACTATGAGTTTGTGTGATTTTCTATGATTTCAGGTAAATTCTGACTGAAATTGAGGGATTTGAGCAAAACTCTAAAGAAGGCTGACAAAAGGACTGCTGATGTTGTTGGAATCTGACCTCCCTGCACTCGAAATGGATTTTCTGGAGCTACAGAACTCCAAATGGCGCGCTCTCAACGGCGTTGGAAAGTAGACATCCAGAGCTTTCCAGCAATATTTAATAGTCCATACTTTATTCGGAGATTGACGACGTAACTTGGCGTTGAACGCCAAGTACATGCTGCTGTCTGGAGTTAAACGCCAGAAAAACGTCATAATCCGGAGTTGAACGCCCAAAACACGTCATAACTCGGAGTTCAACTCCAAGAGAAGCCTCAGCTTGTGGATTGATCAAGCTCAGCCCAAGCATGCACCAAGTGGGCCCCGGAAGTAGATTTATGCATCAAATACTTACTCATGTAAACCCTAGGAGCTAGTTTATTATAAATAGAACATTTATCTATTGTATTAGAC
>NC_029781.3:64265214-64295148 GCF_000817695.3 Arachis duranensis
ACAGACGCAAAAGAATCAAGGGATTCTATTCCAGTAGGCGCAGGAACCAACCAGTGATTAGCCGTGCTATAGTTTTCATTTTCCCGAGAGGATTGAAAGTAGCCACCGCTGATGGTGAACCCCTATACACAGCTTGCCATGGAAAGGAGTAAGAAGGATTGAGTTGAAGCAGGAGAATAGCAGGCGTCCTTGAGCATACAGTATCTCCATTCGCTTATCTGAAATTCCCACCAATGAATCTACATAAGTATTCTATCCCTTTTATTATTTATTTTCTTATTTCTATTTTCGAAACCCATAAACCAATTTAATCCGCCTAACTGAGATTTACAAGGTGACCATAGCTTGCTTCATACCAACAATCTCTGTGGGATCGACCCTTACTCACGTAAGGTTTATTACTTGGACGACCCAGTACACTTGCTGGTTAGTTGAACGGAGTTGTGAGCTTCTCTAACAGTGCCTGAAACTCTTTTATCACAATTTTGTCCACCAGTCCACCTTAGTGATGGCAGCTAGTTCTTCCTCTTGAAGATCCAATGGAACGTCTGAGCTCCTCTATGTCTCTTCCTTGCCTTTGTTGCTATTCCCTCATGGCTATTTGATCCTCTCTAATTTCATGGAGAATAATGGAGTGCTCTTGGTGCCCATCCTTAGTTGCTCCATATTGGAACTCAAATCTGCCAAAGAGGTATTGAGTTGCTCCCAATAGTTGTGTGGGGGGAAAATACATCCCTTGAGGCATCTCAGGGATTTCTTGATGGGGGACTTCCTCATACTCTTGTTGAGGTCCATGAGTGCGCTCTGTTCTTTGCTCCATCCTCTTTTTAGTGATGGGCTTGTCCTCTTCAATGAGGATGTCTTCCTCTATGACAATTCCAGCTAAATTGCATAGGTGATAGATGAGATGAGGGAAGGCTAACCTTACTAAAGTGGAAGGTTTGTCAGCAACCTTTTATAGTTCTAGAGGTATAATCTCATGAACTTTCACTTCCTCTCCAATCATGATGCTATGGATCATGATAGCCCGATCTACAGTCACTTCAGATCGGTTGCTAGTAGGAATGATGGAGCATTGGATGAACTCTAGCCATCCTCTAACCATGGGCTTAAGGTCATGCCTTCTCAATTGAACCGGCTTGCCTTTGGAGTCTCTCTTCCACTGAGCTCCTTCTACACATATGTCCATGAAGACTTGGTCCAACCTTTGATCAAAGTTGACCCTTCTAGTGTAGGGGCGTGTATCTCCTTGTACCATAGGCAAGTTGAATGCCAACTTTACATTTTTTAGACTGAAATCTAAGTATTTGCCCCAAACCATTGTGAGCCAATTCTTTGGGTTCAGGTTCACACTTTGATCATGGTTCTTGGTGATCCATGCGTTAGCATAGAACTCTTGAACCATTAAGATTCTAACTTGTTGAATGGGGTTGGTGAGAACTTCCCAACCTCTTCTTCGGATCTCATGTCGGATCTCCGGATACTCATTCTTCTTAAGCATGAAAGGAACCTCAGGGATCACTTTCTTCTTGGCCATAACTTCATAGAAGTGGTCTTGATGGACCTTTAAAATGAATCTCTCCATCTCCCATGACTCGGAGGTAGAAGCTTTTGCCTTCCCTTTTCTCTTTCTAGAGGTTTCTCCGGCCTTAGGTGCCATAAATGGTTATGGAAAAATAAAAAGCAAACACTTTTCCTACACCAAACCTAAAATGTTTGCTCGTCTTTGAGAAAAACAAGAAAGAAGGGAGGAGAATAACAAGAAAATAGAGGAGATGGAGAGGTGTGAGTGGTTCGGCCAAGCAGGGAAAGAAGTGTTTATGATGTGTGAAAATGAAGGAGTGATGCGGGTTTATATAGAGGTGGAGAGAGGGGTAGGGTTCGTGTATTAGGGTTGGGTTTGGGAGGGAAAAGATTTGAATTTGGATGGTGAGGTAGGTGGGGTTTTTTTAGGAAGAGTGGGTGGATGTGATTGGTGAAGGGTATTGGGGAAGAGAAATGGAGGCGATTGGAATCTGTGAAGAAGAGAGAGAGTGAGTTGAGGTAGGTGGGGATCCTGTGGGATCCACAGATCTTGAGGTGTCAAGAATTTCTTATCCCTACACCATTTTGGCGTGTAAACGCCCTCTGAGTGCCAATCCTGGCGTTAAACGCCAGATTGCTGTCCATTTCTGGCATTTAACGCCAGCTTTTCTTCCCTTTCTGGCGTTGAATGCCAACTTGGTGTCCTTTTCTGGCGTTAAACGCTAGTCTGGTGCCCTTTTCTGGCATTAAACACCCAGAATAGTTCCAGACTGGGCGCTTAACGCCCATTCTGCTACCCTTACTGGTGTTTAAATGCCAGTAAGCTCCTCCTCCAGGGTATGCTGTTTTTGAATTTGCCTTGATTTTTGCAGTTGTTTTTGTGACTCCACATGATCATCAACCTAAAGAAAACATAAAATAACAATGGAAAATTGACATAGATAAATAAAAATTGTGTTTTCTCCCAACAAGCGCTTCTTTAATGTCAATGGCTTGACAGTGAGCTCTCATGGAGCTTCACAGATGTTTAGAGCATGGTTGGGGCCTCCCAACACCAAACTTGGAGTTTGAATGTGGGGGTTCTGTTTGAGTCTATATTGAGAGAAGCTTTTCATGCTTCTTCTCCATGTCTACAGAAGGAGATCTTTGAGCCTTAAACACAAGGTAGTCCTCATTCACTTTAAGGACCAACTATCCTCTGTCAACATCAATAACAGCTTTTGTTGTGACTAGGAAGGGTCTGCCAAGGATGATGGATTCATCCTTATTCTTTCCAGTGTCCAGGATTATGAAGTCAGCAGGGATGTAAAGGCCTTCAAGCTTCACTAAGACATCCTCTACAAGTCCATAAGCCTGTTTCCTTAAATTGACTGCCATCTCTAATGAGATTCTTGCAACTTGTACCTCAAAAATCCCTAGTTTCTCCATTACAGAGAGTGGCATGAGGTTTACACTTGACCCCAGGTCACACAGAGCCTTCTCAAAGGTCATAGTGCCAATGGTGCAAGGTATTAAGAACCTTCTAGGGTCCGGTTTCTTTTGAGGTATCTTTAGCTGAGCCAAGGCATGTAGTTCATTAATGAGCAATGGAGGTTCATCCTTCCAAGTCTCATTATCAAATAATTTGGCATTCAGCTTCATGATTGCTCCAAGGTACTTAGCAACTTGCTCTTCAGTAATATCTTCATCCTCCTCAGAGGAAGAATACTCATCAGAGCTCATAAATGGCAGAAGTAGGTTCAATGGAATCTCTATGGTCTCTGTATGAGCCTCAGATTCCCTTGGTTCCTCAGAGGGAAACACCCTAGTGGTCAGTGGACGTCCCATGAGCTCTTCCTCACTGGGAATCATTGCCTTTCCCTCCTCCACAGGTTCGGCCATGTTGGACGTGGTTATGGCCTTGCACTCTCTCTTGGGATTTTCTTCTGTATTGCTTGGGAGAGTGCTATGAGGAGTTTTAGTAACCCTCTTACTCAACTGACCCACTTGTGCCTCCAAATTTCTAATGGAAGATCTTGTTTCATTCATGAAACTTAGTGTGGTCTTAGATAGATCAGAGACTATGGTTGCTAAGCCAAAGCGATTCTGCTCAGAGTTCTCTGTTTGTTGCTGAAAAGATGATGGGAAAGGTTTGTTATTGCCAAACCTTTTTCTCTCACCATTATTGTTGTTGAAGCCTTGTTGAGGCTTCTGTTGATCCTTCCATGAGAAATTTAGGTGATTTCTTCATGAAGAATTGTAGGTGTTTCCATAGGATTCTCCCATGAAATTTACCTCTTCCATTGCAGGATTTTCAGGGTCATAAGCTTCTCTTTCAGAGGAGGCTTCTTTAGCACTGCCAGATGCAGCTTGCAATCCAGTCAGATTCTGAGAAATTATATTGACTTACTGAGTCAATAATTTGTTCTGAGCCAATATGGCATTCAGAGTATCAATCTCAAGAACTCCTTTCTTCTGGGTTATCCCATTGTTCACAGGATTTCTTTCAGAAGTGTACATGAACTGTTATTTGTAACCATTTCAATGAGTTTCTGAGCTTCTGCAGGCATTTTCTTCAGATAAATAGATCCACCTATAGAATGGTCCAATGATATCTTGGATAACTCAGACAGACCATCATAGAAGATACCTATGATGCTCCATTCTGAAAGCATGTCAGAAGGACACCTTTTGATTAACTGCTTGTATCTTTTCTAAGCTTCATAGAAGGATTCACCTTCCTTCTGTTTGAAGGTTTGAACTTCCACTCTAAGCTTACTCATCTTTTGAGGTGGAAAGAATTTAGCTAAGAAGGCATTAACCAGCTTTTTCCAAGAGTTCAGGCTGTCTCTAGGTTGAGAGTTCAACCATATACTAGCTTTGTCTTTTACAGCAAAAGGGAAAAGCATAAGTCTGTAGACCTCGGGATCAACTCCATTGGTCTTAACAGTCTTACAGATTTACAAAAATTCCGCCAAAAACTGATGAGGATCTTCCAATGGAAGTCCATGAAACTTGTAATTCTGTTGCATCAGAGAAACTAATTGAGACTTAAGCTCAAAGTTTTTTGCTCCAATGGAAGGAATAGAGATGCTTCTCCCATAGAAGTCGGGAGTTGGTGCAGTAAAGTCACCAAGCATCTTCCTTGCATTGTTGCCATTGTTGTTATTTTCGGCTGCCATGTCTTCTTTTTCGAAAATTTCTATCAGGTCCTCTCTAGAGAGTTGTGCTTTAGCCTCTCTTAGCTTTCTCTTCAGAGTCCTTTCAGGTTCAGGATCAGCTTCAACAAGAATGCCTTTATCTTTGTTCTTACTCATATGAAAGAGAAGAGAACAAGAAAGTATGAAATCCTCTATGTCACAGTATAGAGATTCCTTGATGTATCAGAGGAAAAGAAGAATAGAAGGATGAGGTAGAAAATTCGAAGTTATTAAGAGGGAGAGAGTCCGAATTGCTAATAGAGGAGAAGTGTTAGTCTTTAAATAGAAAGAGATGAGAGAGGGAGTTTTCAAAAATTTAAAAAGATTTTTGAAAAAGTGGTTAGTGATTTTCGAAAAAGATAAGAAATAGTGATTAGTAGAAAAAGATTTAAAAATAATTTTAAAAAGATAAGAAGTTAGAAAAAGAAAGTTTGAAATCAAATTAAAAGAGATATGATTGAAAAAATTTGATTTTAAAAAGATATGATTGAAAAGATATGGTTGAAAAAGATTTGATTGGAAAAAAATATGTTTGAAAAGATATAAAAACAAATTTGTGAAAAAGATTTGATTTTTAAAATTTGATGACTTGACTAACAAGAAATTAAAAGATATGTTTCTAAAATTCAAATATTGAATCTTTCTTAACAAGAAAGTAACAAACTTGAAATTTTTGAATCACAACATTAATTATTAGCAAGGATTTTTGAAAATATTAAAAGAAAAATGAAAAAGATTTGATTTTGAAAAAGATATAATTGATGTGAGAAGATATGAAAAAGATAAGATTTTGAAAAATCAGTTTTAAAACTTGAAAAATTGAAAAAGATATGATTTGAAAACAAAATTTCCTCCTTGGTGCTATCCTGGCATTAAACGCCCAGAATGGTATCCATTCTGGCGTTTAACGCGCAGAATGGTATCCATTCTGGCGTTTAACGCCCACCTGTCTACCTTTTTGGGCGTTAAACGCCCAACCAGGTACCTGATGATTGGATTTTTGACGGTTTAGAATTCACAAATGAATTCTCATTGCAAGTATAGTTTCTAAACCAACAAAGAATCCTTTCATACAAAAATTTGTTTGTCACTAAAACAAACCCCTATAATCTATAAACCGAAGTATTCAAACCTCGGGTCGTTCTCCCTAGGAATTACAATGAAGTGTCTTGTTATTGGTTATAGAGTATGTTTGGGGTTTTTGAGATTTTAGATAAGGAATATAAATGGAAAAGAAAATAAACTAACAACTAATAAAGCTCCTGGCAAGGTATGAGAACTAGAAGTCCCATCCTAGTTATCCTCCTCAATTGTGATCACAAATTGTTCATTGCTACCACTTAGTTAACCTCTACAATGGAGGAAAGTCAAGTGGATGAATTAACTTGATTCCACAAGTCCTAATCAACTCCCAAGGGAAAGACTAGTTTAGTGGTATCCAAATCAATTAGCAACTTCTAATTATCAATCAACAAGGGAATTAGACAACTCAAGCATCACTAATTACTCTACCTAGGCCAAGAAGAGCAAAATCCATACTAAAGCTAAAAGACGCATTTTATCAAATACATAAGAGGTATAAGAGGAAAGCATATGAAATTTACAACAAGAATGAAATCTAACAACAATTATTGCAATGAATTAACAACAACAATCAAAAGGAACACAATTATTATGAATCACCTCTAATTGAATTGAAAGAGAATAGAAGGAATAAAAGTAGATCTACAATAAAGCATAGAAACAAAGTAGAAGGGATTACAACAAAAGAATAGAGGAATCATAAATGCAACAACAAAGAATTGAGAAGAAGAAGTAGAAGAAAGCAAAGATTAAAACCTAGATCTAAGAAACTCTAACCTAATCCTAATCCTAATCCTAGAGAGAAGAGAGAGCTTCTCTCTCTAGAAACTAACTCTAAACTAATCCTAATGAGTGTGTAAAAATGATCAAAAGTGAGTGAATCTCCCTTTGCTCTTCAATCCTTGGCTTTAAATAGCAATTTTGGCGGCCAAAGTTGGTTGGGATTGGGCCCCACAGTTTCTCAGAAATTGCTGGGCACGTTTTCATTAAAAAATCATATTTCAGCACCGATGCGTACGCGCACAGCATGCGTACGCGTCCATGGCCATTTCGCAAGGTGTGCGGGCGCGTACGGTGCGTTGGCGCGTCCATGGCGTTTTCCAGTTCTTTGGCTTTTCATGATTTCTCCACTTTGCATGCTTTCCTCTTCACTCCTTTGATCCATTCTTAGCCTTCTCAATCAGAAATTACTAACAAACATATCAGGGCATCTAGTGGAATCAAAGGTGAATAAAAACCATCAAATTAAAGGTCTAAAAGCATGTTTTCACATCTAAGCACAAATAAGGAGACAATCACAAAATCATGCTAATTCATTGAATAAATGTGGGTAAAAGGTATTAAAATACTCTAAATTCAGCACAAGATAAACCCTCAAAACGGGGTTTATCAACCTCCCCACACTTAAAACCAAGCATGTCCTCATGCTTAAACCAAGAATGAAGTAAAGGGTATGACATTTATTCAATGAAACTAAACTATATGCAACCTATCTAAATGCAACTATCTAAATGAATGCAATTGCTTGGTCAAAATAATTCAATTCCCAAGATAGCATGTATGCACAAGGGCTAAGGACTAGCAAGTCTAATCCACAATTGAATTAAGTTATTAAATATTTTTACAAACTTGCATGAAGAGTGATGATCATAGGTGGAAACATGTAATTGAGCATCAAACCCTCACCGGATTATGTATTTGCACTCTATTCGCTCAAGTATTTAGGGTTGATTCTCTCAATTCTCTCCTAATCATGCTTTCTAAGATTTGTTTTTCTTCTAACAATCGACATATATTTCATGCTTGCATACATCTATCATGAGGTCTTTTCTTTAGGTTGTAATGGGGTTAGGGTCAAGGTAGGATGCATATATGGTTAAGTGAGCTTGAAATTTGAATCTTTGATAAGCTTAAACTTCCCACCTAACCTATTGACAACCTACACAATTTCAAAACTAACCTAACTACCCATTCTTTACTTTTTCACATACTCATACATTTTCTTTTCATTTAACAACACATATGCATTGATTTTATTGAGCTTCACTTGAAGCATTTTGTCCCCTTTTTATTACTTTTCTTTTCTTTTTCTTTTCTTTCTATTTTTTTCTTTTCCATATTATTTTTTTCTTTTCTTTTCTTTTTCTTTTATTTTTATCATCTTTTTTTTCTTTCTATATACAAGAACATCAATGCATAAGGTTTTACATTTGATCAATACATGAGTATGTACCCAATTCCCAATATTTTCAATAACAATACAAAACTACCCTTTTATTCACCCAATGTCCCAAGGTTCCCACACTTGAATGATACACACACACACACACACACTAGCCTAAGCCAATCAAAGATCCAAATTTAAGACATTTATTATTTTTCGTTTTAAGGCTTGTAATGTGCTAAAATAAGAACAAAGTGGGTTAATCGTAGGCTCAAAGTTGGCTAACAATGGAAGATAAAAGGTAGGCTATTTGGGTGAGTGAGCTAATGAAATAATGGTCTCAATCATATAAATGCATGAATACACAAAATAATGGACATAAAGAATCAAACAAAGCAAAGATTACAATCATAGGAAGAGAATAACGCACACAAGAAGGAAAAATAAGTGGTTATAAGATGTAACCACACTATTAGACTCAAATCTCACTTGTTTGTGTTCTTAGCTCAAAAACATGTTCCTCAATATATATAATTCAAGCAAGTTTAATGAAAAGTTTTCACTCAAATCAATCGAGGTGCCCTATAGATAGAAATCTCGAAAAATTTCATTATTTTGACTAAGCTTATTTTGTATATGTATGCAAAAATAGGAAAAATGCAAGTAAAAATCCTAAAAACCTAAAATGAAAAGCAAAAGTGTTGAGATTAGAAATTTGTCACCCAAAATCGCCGACCGGTCGGACAACCTCCCCACACTTAAAAGTTTGCACCGTCCTCGGTGCACTCAAAGATGAGCAAGGGGGTACGGCGACTCTCCGGATTGCTACCTTCAGCTGGTAGGTTAACCGGTACTGCGTGTTCTTAGTCTTGCTTCCGTTATCGCTTGTGGTACATCCATCATTAAAAATAAAAATATAACACCATAAGATGAGAAAACAAGAGCAAGGAAGCATAATTGTTGGAATGCGGTAAATAACTAGAATTGAGTGGGTGAATTAGTGTGACATTAATGACAATAGGGATGTGAGTTCTAAATTAGGCGCCTTTTAGAACACACATTAACATAAAAATTTATGTCACAAAAGAAGCATGCACTTTACTCATTCTAGTATGCTTGAGATGCTTTAAGGAACTTGTAAGGTAAAACAAGCATTGAAGAAGCATGAAAGCATTCAAGCTAAAACATAGGGATGCATACGAACAAGAAGCACAATGCATTGAAGTAATTGCACAACATCATCCATCAAGAGATTGCCTAATCGAGGAAAAAGATTCTAATTACATGGTGGCCAAATCATGCAATTCAAGAAAAGTTACAAGCTCGAAGGCGATTCTCATCACTTGGTATTCTCAAAAGGTAAGCATGAAAAACTCAAAACCAAGTAGCAAAATATAACCTCAATCATAGAATCCAACAAAGATTATCTAAAAACATTCATGCTAAAATAGCATTTAGGCAATAAGGGCAGCAATGTATAGGAAACAAAGTCAATAATCCAACACTTATGATGAAAAGAGAGAAAATAAAATGAAAACTAAACTAAAACTAACTAATGAACTAACCAACTAACTAATTAACTAACTAAAATAAATGGTTATCAATGGTGTTTGGAAGTGTTGGATGAGGGGTAGAAGGAGGGAAGAAGAAAGGAGAAGGAAAGAAATGGAAAGAGGAGAAGAAAAGAAGTAGATTGAAGGAAGGGCATCCACGCATACGCGCACACGGTGCGCACGGGCGGATGGTGGTGTAATGGACACGACGCGTACGCGCACATGGTGCATCCGCGTCAATGGCTTATTTTGAGAGTGGCGCGTACGCGTCATGTACGCGTACGTGTGAGTTGGTTTGTGCCTCGGGCACAGTGCGGGAATAACTCTCGGGTCAATGTATGGAGGCATGAAATTTTGCAATCCACACGTACGCACGCATGGCGCGTGCGCGTGGATGGTCCAAAACGCTTGATGCACACGTACGCGTACAATGCGCTGATAAACCACTATTTTATGGTTTATCTTGTGCTTAATTGAGTGGATTTTATCAATCTTTCATACACTTATTCATACAAAATGCATGGGTTTACATTCTCCTTCCTAAATTTGTGCTATGATTGAAAACATGCTTCTTTAGTCTTAATTTTGCTATGTTTAAACCTCTCTTATTATCATTCGATGCCTTGATATGTATGTTAAGTGATTTCAGAGATTACAGGTTAGGAATGGCTTAGAGGATGGAAAGGAAGCATGCAAAAGTGGAAGGAATACAAGAAGTTGAAGAAATTGCTAAGCTATCTAGCCTGACCTCTTCGCATTCAAACGGTCATAACTTGAGCTATAGAGGTTCAAATGATGCGGTTCCAGTTGCGTTGGGAAGCTAACATCTAGGGTTTCGCAACGATATATAATTTGTCATAGCTGCTCCAACGTTAGATGACGCGAATGTGTGGATGACGCGCCCGCGTCACATCTGCGAACTTCAATCCACGCAAACGCGTGGATGACGCCTCCGCGTCACTTTCCAGCGACCTGTATGTACCAGATTTTGAAATTAGCAATTTCTGGGCTGTTTCTGACCCAGTTTTCGGCCCAGAAAACACGGATTAGAGGCTATAAAGTAGGGGAATCTATTCATTCATCATTCATAATTCAGATCAGACTCATAATTCACTTCTCACAATTTAGATGTAGTTTTTAGGGAGAAAGGTTTTCTCCTCTCTCTTAGGATTAGGATTTCTTTTAGTCATTTGGATTATTTCTTCGTACCAGGTTCAATAATTTATGTTTCACTTCTATTTTTGTTTACTCTGAAGCTTTTATTTGTATTTGATTTATGTTCCCAATTGGCTTATGAACTTTTCCATGTTAGAATTGACATCTTCATGCAATATGAGGTATTCCAGATATTTATGATTTTAATTTAGCTTTCTATATTCTTAAGTTCTGGTTGATTAATTGGTAACTCTTGAGTTATCAAACTCATCGTGATTGATAATTCATATCTTTGCTGATTGATTTAGATTCCTATAACTCTAGTCTTTCCTCATGAGTTGACTAGGACTTTAGGAGTTGAATTGATTTGTCCACTTGACTGACCTTCATAGTTAGAGGTTGACTTAGTAGGAGCAAAAGTATAATTCTCATCATCATTGATAAGGATAACTAGGATAGGACTTCCAGTTTTCATACCTTGCCAAGAGATTTTCTAATTATTAATTTATTTTTCTTATTAATTAAATTATTTGCTCAAACCTTTTCAAAACCCTGAACTATACCTTTACATAACCAATAATAAATCATACTTCCTTGCAATTCCTTGAGAAGACGACCCGAGGTTTAAATACTTCGATTATCAATTCCAAAGGGGTTTGTTAATTGTGACAACCAAAACGTTTGTACGAAAGGATTTTCTGTTGGTTTAGAAGCTATACTTACAACGCGATCATATTTTTATAAAATTCTTTACTAGAAAAAATCCTAACGTCAAAATGGCGCCGTTGCAGGGGAATTACAAACGTGTGCCTTATTATTGGTTATTGTAAATATTTTTCAAAAAAAAATTTTTAGATTTTTATTTTGAAAATTTTATCTTATCTTATCTTATTTTTCAAAATTCAAATCTTTTTTTTTCAAAAATTATATCTTTTTCAAAATCTTATCTTATCCTTTTTCAAAAATCATATCTTTTTCAAAATACTATCTTATCTTTTTCAAAATCTTATCTTTTTCAAAATATTTTCTTTTTGTTAGTTTTTGTTTCTATTTTTTCTCCTATTACTATGAACTCTCACCCCTTTGGCTATGAGTCTGGTTACAATTATATTGCAGGAAGAGGAGATTACAATGAGAATAGGCATCAAGGTTGGAACAATAAAAAATGGGAGGAGCCACAAGGATTTGATCAACCCTCATGGCAACAACCACCTCCAATGGACTATCAACATCCATTCTGTGATGCATATCAAGGCAATGGCTATGGTGTGCACTCTTCTGATTATCGACAACCACCACCATATGCCTATGAACCCCCTCCTCAACATAGCTTTGGACCACCATACTCACAAGTCCCTTTCCACCATTCACCTCCATATGACCCTAACCCATATCCACACCAATTCTAATCCAATTACTCCCGAGAACCACCACTTCCCTATGCACCATATCCATGTCCATCGACCCAAGAATCACAGGCTCACCTCAAGGAGGCAGTAGATCAATTTTATGAAACCCTTCGTCAACTGGAGCAAGCAATAAGTCAATTACCTTCTAGACGTTTGGACACTCAAGGAACCCCCATGGCTTCATGTGGAGAATCTAATGAAGAACGTAGCATGAAGGAAATACTAGAAACTCCAGGGGACAGTAAGGATCATGAATTTGTACTGGAACAAGTGGAGGAAGCCGGAATTATTGAAGAAGAAGAAGTGGTCAAAGACTTAGGAGATGCTGAGCCTCCATTGGAAAGTCCGTTCATAGAGCCTCTTTTCAAGGTGTTTGATGTTGATGTTGAGGAAGGTGTATAACCTCCAAGGCATCTCATGATTGAAGACTTTGAAGGGGATGATCAAGAGATGGATTCAATCATTGCTGAATTCTTATCTACCATTGAATCCTCTCCCATTAAACTTGACATGGAGATTAAAGAAGAAGAAGCATAACCTCCCATGCCCTTGGTGAGCAGTGAAGAAGTGATCAAATTAGTGGAGGATTTAAAAAAATATTTACAATAACCAATAATAAGGCACACGTTTGCAATTCCCCGGCAACGGCGCCATTTTGAAGAGAGAACTTTTGCGTGGTCTAGAATTCAGAATAAATTCCCATTGCAAGTATAGCTTCTAAACCAACAAGAGTCCTTTCTTACAAACGTTTTGGTTGTCACAAGTAACAAACCCAATAAAATTAATTAACCGAAGTATGCAAACCTCGGGTCGTCTTCTCAAGGAATTGCAGGGAAGTATGAATTATTATTGGTTATGGAAAAATATATTTTGGGGTTTTGAAAAGGGTTGAATAAGTAATGTAAAATAACAAGTCGTTAAAATAATAACTAATAAAGCTTTTGGCAAAGTATGAGAACTGGAGGTCCTATCCCGGTTATCCTTATCAATTGTGATGAGAATTGGATTTTTCTCCCACTAAGTAAACTTCTAACTATGAAGGTAAGTCAAGTGGATGAATTAATTTTGATTCCTCAGGTCCTAGTCTTTCCTTGGGAAAGGCTAGAGTTATTGGAACTCGAATTAATTCTTGAAGAATTCCAATTTTCAGTCAACAATGAGTTTGATAACTCAAGAGTTACCAATTAATCAACCAAATCCAAAAGGGAAGAAAATCTACTCGAATGAAAATAAATTGGATAAAGCTAAAGCATCCATAACATATAAGTCTGAAATACCTCAATTTATATTAAATAAAGAAAATCCTAACATGAATGGCTCATAAGCCAAATAGGCAACATATGTAATACAAGCATTAAAGTATCTGAAAATAAAAGAGAAATACAAAGTAAAAGGAATATTGAACCTGATGAAGAGTTGAAGTCCTAATCCTAATCCTAATCATAAATCCTAAGAGAGAAGAGAGAACCTCTCTCTCTAAAAACTACATCTAAAACCTAAAATTGAATTTTGATCTGATATCAATTGATTATCTGAGTCTCTGCATGTTCCCTGACTTTAATCTGTGTTTCTGGGCCGAAAACTGGGTTAAAATGCGGCCCGAAATCTGTGCCAGCGACTTTTGTAATTCTGCAGATCCCGCCGTCACGCGTCCGCGTCGTCCACACGATCGCGTCACTCAGCGTTTTTCGTACCACGCATGCGCGTCGTCTACGCTTTCGCGTCGTTTGTGCAGCTTCCAATCCGCGCGGTCGCGTCAGGCACGCGAGCGCGTCATGGTAATTCCTTCTATTTCACGCGATCGTGTGAGCCATGCGACCGCGTGACTTCTCGCTGGTCATCTCCTCAATTCCTTGTGTTCTTTCCATTTTTGCACACTTCCTCTTCATTCTCTAAGTCATTCCTACCCTATGAAGCCTGAAACACTTAACACACAGATCAAGGCATCGAATGGTAATAAGAGAGGATTAAGATTAGCTAAATTAAGACCAAAGAAGCATGTTTTTAATCATAGAACTAAACTAAGAAGGAATTGTAAAATCATGCAAATCCTATGAATAAGTGGGTGAAAAGCTTGATAAAACCACTCAATTAAAAACAATATAAACCATAAAATAGTGGTTTATCAGCGCGTCGTCCACGTATTCGCATCACTCGTGCAGCTTCCAACCCACGCGGTCGTGTCAGCCATGCGCCCGCGTCACTTCTCGCTGGTCATCCCCTCAATTTCTTGTGTTCCTTCTATTTTTTGCAAGCTTCCTCTCCATTCTTTACGCCATTCCTGCCCTATGAAGCTTGAAACACTTAACACACAGATCACGACATCGAATGGTACGAAGAAGAATAAAAATATACAATTAAAAGATCTTTAGGAAGCAAGTTTTCAATCATAGAACATTTTTAGGAAGGAATTGTAAATACATGCAAATCATATGAATAAGTGGGTGAAGACTTGATAAAACCACACAATTAAACACAATATAAATCATAAAATAGTGGTTTATCAACCTCCCCACACTTAAACATTAGCATATCCTCATGCTAAGTTGAAGGAGATAAATATGAATGAATAGGGACATATAAGACTCATGCAATGTAATGCAACCTATATATATATATATATATATATATGAATGCAACTATATGATTTTTGTCTATATGATTAAAAATAGATAAGTTCTCTAAGATAAAACATGGGGCATATTCCACTAATTCAAATCATACAGTAAAAGCAAGTAAATTTGTAAGAAGATAGCTCGTGAAAGCAGGGAACATGGAATCAAGCAGTGAACCCTCACTGATGGTGTGTGTGCACTCTGATCTCTCTAGTGTGTAGGGTAATCACTCTATCCTTCTGTAATCATGCTTTCAGAATTTTGTTTTTCACCTAACCAATCAACAACATTTAAAGTGCCAATGCAAACATCATGAGGTCTTTTCATGGTTGTAATGGGGCTAAGGTAAGGGTGAGGGTATACATATGGCTAAGTGAGCATATACATTGAATCTTTAATTAACCTAAGCTTTTACCTAATGTACATATACTCTATATAATTGCAACATTCATACTTAGCTACCCAGAATTTCTTTTTCACATTCCATACTCATGCGTTAACCTTATTTTAATTTTATCACATGTGCATTGATTATTTGAACTTTGACTTATCATTGGAGGGATTTTGTCCCCTTATTCACTAAAATAAATAAATATAATTTTTTTTACTTAGCTTATCAATGCACATAGATTTGTAATTTTTCTTTTATGGTTTCACATGAGTAGGTACCCAAATTCCCTTTATTTTATCATGACATATCCCATTATTATTCCTTTGTTCCCACAATTTTTCCATACTCAATTAACACACAATTTCTATCTTAAGCTAACCAAAGATTCAATTGGGATATTTAATTCTTTTTTTGCTTAAGGCTAGTAATGTGGTAAATGTAGAACAATGGGATTAAAAACGGCTCAAAGTGGCTAACAAAGGTAATTAAAAGGGTAGGCTTATTTGGGGTAAGTGAGCTAAACAAGCAATGGCCTCAATCATATGCATGCATATAACACATTAACATTGGACATATAGGATGAAATAAAATTCAGATTACAATCATAGAGAAGCAAACACACAAGAAAAAAATATTTATGGTTAAATAGTGTAACCATGTATTTAGGCTCAAAGTTTCACGGGTTGTGTGTTCTTTTAGCTCAAAAACCATGTTCCAGTTACAATTTCAAACAAATTTAACATAAAGGTTTTGATTTAAATTAGTGAAATTTTAAAAAATAGGGTCTTAAAAGAAACTTATTATCTTTTCAATTAGGTAGAACATGCATGCAATTAACCTACTACTATGCAATCTATCCTATTCTAAAGAAAAAGAAATTGGTGTTAGGGGAAAGAATTACCTCCGAAAGTCAGGTACTGACCAACCTCCCCACACTTAAGGCTTTGCACCATCCTCAGTGCCATCTGTCAAGAACAAGGGTGGGCTGGTGGCAATATCTCCACAGTCGGGACCGTCATGGCTCTCTGTGCTGGTAAAGGAAGTGGAGTCCGGAGTGTCTGGGTCCTTGTCAGGTCTGTGGTTGCCTGTGAGTAGATCCTTGAGGTATTGAATCAGAACTGGTTGCGGCGCTCTCGTAGCTTCACCTTCTGTTCATGCCGGTCCAATCTCTCTAGTATTTGATGAAGTAGTTGACTTGTAGAGATAGTGCTTGTGGTGTGGAAGGGGGAACGTCTGTAGCTTGTTCTGCAGACTGGCTGGTAGTGGCTGTTGGTGGCCTGAGATATCTCCCGTTAGGGACGTATTGATCATCAAGTGGAAGCATGGCTTTGGTGTCCCCAGCTCTGTAGGAGACTCCGGTTGCTGAGACAAGATCGGAGACCAAGGCGGGAAAGGTAGGTTGCCTGCAATTCGCACGTGTCCCATGGCATTTCGAATGTGTCTTGGTAGGTTTAGAGGCTGGTTTGTGAGGATGCACCATAGTAGAACGGCCATGTCTGTAGTAAAGGAGGACTCATGAGTGCTCGAAAAGACGTAATGGGACAGAATCTGTGCCCATACGTGAGCCTCCAAAGTGAGAGCGGAAGCCGATTTTCCCTTAGGACGGGAACGATGGTATCAAAAAATCCATCTGCTGCCAGGTTGTGCGATAACTCTGAGAATAGCGTCCCAGTCAAATGTTTATGTCTGGCGCTTGAGTGCGGCTTCTTGAAATGCGTCCAGTCCTTTTGGAGCAGGGGGAGATCTAAGGCACGCTGAATGGCCTCTTCTGTAATAGGGACTTGCTTCTGACGGACATAGACAGACTGCAGGGTCGGCAGGTGGAAATTGGAGTAGAACTCGACTACCCAAGAAAGATTAACCTGTTGTGGCTGTCTCTATAGGAATCCCTAGTGTCTTTGTGCAATTTGCAGCTCAACAAAATCGGTAATACGAGGCAGGAGGATAAGAAGGTGTTTGTTGTTGTAATTCCTTGCTGCCAGGATTGGGAACATCTGCTCGCAGTAGCGGTTGGGAAATCGCGCAGTGTCCTTTGCTGGGAAGGCTCTTTCTTTATCATCGACCTTTAAAATCCTCTTAATTCTTTTTGTTGAGGGCTTAACTTCAGTTGAAGATGGCTCTGCTACTAATGGCCTTTTTGTTCCTCTCCTTGCTGTTGAGTTGGGGGTAGCTTTCTCCTTGCCTTTCTTGGTGGCCATCCTAAAAAAGAAAAGAAGGTACGTTAAAACTTCAAGGGTTATAGTAAGGAAAAGAATGGGAAAGGTGGTAATTAATGCATAGTAAGGAAGAATGATGTTACCACATGGTCATGACTACATGTGAAAAATCAACAACAGAAATATAGCAAGTGCATGTGATGACAGTTAAATGCAAGGTGTTTATTGACATGCCGGCAAAGGCATGAGTAGCATAGATCAAGCATTCAATGTCCAAGGTAGATTACCAAGTCTTCCAAACTAATAATATGCTTGTAATAACAATTATATAAAAATTAATAAAATAGAAAAAAGGGTTTTGTGAAAAGAAAGCATATAGAGTAGTAGATTAAAAGAAATCTAAAAATAGTGCACAATACCATATGGGCGTTTTCACAAACACATAGCATGCATATTGAATAAAGTAGGGAAAATATTAATTTGAACATGCAAGCAACTCTATAAAAATAATATATAACTGTTAAACAAGTCCTGAACAATCCACAAGCAACATATAAAAATAATGACCCAAAGAAATCTCCAACACCAATAGGAAGAAGAAGAAGAAGGAAAAAGAAAACATGGATAAGGAAAGTAGAAGAAAAAGAAAAAGAAAACATGAAAATAAGAAGAAGAATGAAAAAGTAAGGAGAGAAGAAGAACCTTGATAATGGTGGTGAGAAAGAGGGAGTAGAAGGGAAGAAAGAAGGGAGAAGGAAGAAAGGGGGAAATTAAGAAGGAAGGAAAAAGTAGGATTTGGGAAAGAAAAGATAAGTTAATCTGGCAGAGTTGAGAGATTGGGCGGCGCATGCGACGCGGACACGTGGGTCACGCGATCGCGCGGATAGCGCTTGAATGAGGTGACGCGGACGCGTCGGTCACGCGGTTGTGTGACATGATTTGTGCTAGTGGCGCGATGGAAGCCTCGCGCTCGCACAACTCTCTGTGTGAAACACGTTTTGCCAAATTCTAGGGTGACGCGGTCGCATGGTTGACGCGATCGCATGGATGGCCGAAATATGAAAACGGCGCGGACTCACTGCCATACACCCTTTTACATCGAATTGCAGGGCCACGCGTTCGCGTGGTTGACGCGGACGCGTGGGGATGCCATTTTACTGATGACGCGATTGTGTCATCCACGTGGTCGCGTGGGTCAAATGGTGCCAGGGGCACGCCTCCAGCCACACTACTGCGTGACTCTCTGTTTCTTTTCTTCATTGTTGCGAAGGCACTATGATGCGAGCGCGTCAATGATGCTGGCGCGTCGCATGCCTTAATCCCCCTTTTTTTAATGCAATATGCAATATGCAGATGAGATGCAAAATATAGGCATTAGTACTATGAAGAGTTATTGACAAAGAAAATTAAGGAGAAGGGAAGGAACGATCATACCATGGTGGGTTGTCTCCCACCCAGCACTTTGCTTTAACGTCCTTAAGTTGGATGCTCCACTAGCTTAGTCTTCTACTGTGAGACAAGGGCTTACAAGGTAGAGTTCAGACCATTTGGAGTAGAAGTAAGGTTGTTTTCCATGGTCTGCTATCTCCGATCAATAGATTGTAATAACTCATCATTAGAAGATGAAGAGGGATAAGTGATCTGAGGGGTCTGTTGAGATGCTTGAGGCTGCCTTAGATGAGGTGCTCTGTAGGCCTGATTCTGATTCTGCTGCCTAAAGTTGTTATTGTTATTCCACCTCTGGTTTCCATTATTATCTCTGCCTCCTCTATTATGATTATCTCTCCAACCTTGGTTAGAATTATCCCTCCAACCTTGGTTGGAGTTATCCTGCCATCCATAGTTGTAGTTGCCACCTTGATTGTACCATTGATTGGGGCGGTCATAGAAGTTATGAGTGGCTGCCACAGTGTTGTCTTCTTGTTGGAGCTGCGGACATTCATCAGTATAATGATTGTAATCGGTACAGATCCCGCATACTCTTTGTGGAACCAACTGTTGGCCTTGCTGTGGCAGAGCAGGCTGAGCTTGCTGTTGATTCAACTGCATCTGCTTCAGTAAGTTGGTCATTTCGCATATACTCTGGGTTAGAGCAGTAGTCTCTTTGCAAGAGGATACCTCTGCAATAGCTTTTGAGTGGCTCTGCTTCTGCCTGTGATTCCTAGTGGATTCAGCTAAGTCGCTGATCAATTGCCATGCTTCATTAGTGGTCTTGTACTTCTTCATAGACCCATTGCTAGCACCTTCCAATGTGGTCTTATCTTGAGGTTTCATGTCCTGCGTGAAGTATTCGAGCAATACTAACTTCTCAATCATGTGGTGGGGGCATGCTTCCAGAAGATTGTTGAAGCGCTCCCAATATTCGTGGAGAGTTTTGGATTCGCCTTGAACAATCATGGAAATTTCCTTCCTCAATCTATCAGTAACTTTAGCTGGAAAGAATTTCTCCAAAAATTCCCTTCTAAGCGTGTCCCAGTTAGCAACAGTCGCTCTAAGTTGGGCGTAGTACCACTCTCTTGCCTTTCCCTTAAGAGAAAATGGGAAGCCTTTTAACAGAATAGAAGTTTCATCTGCACCATCGTGCCTGACAGTGGAACAGGCTGCTTGGAAATCCCTAAGGTGCTTATAGGCTCTTGAGTAGGTAAGCCATGAAACTTGGGCATCAAGTTGAGTAGTGCAGTCTTAAGTTCAAAATCTGTAGCCACCGCTGGATGATGCGCCTGATACGGTTGCAGTGTAAAATCAGGGGCTCCCGCCTCCTAGATAGTGACTCTCCTAGGTGCTGCCATGTCACCTGCACGTAAATCAACCGAATCAGTAGAAAGGGAGCTTGTTTCTTCCTTAAGTGACGTTTCAGATTCGCCCTCGGAGAGGACTAACCGACGCCGAGCTTGCCTTATACGTGAAATAGTTCTTTCAATCTTAGGGTCAAATACTGGCAAGCTTGGATCAGGAAGTGAACGCGTCATTCAATGAAAGAAACATGCAGCTCATAGTAGCAAAATAAAAAGAAAATGCAATTAAATAAATTCCAATCAATAAATTAGCACATTATTGTAACTCCCCGGCAACGGCGCCAAAAATTGACTTAAGCAAAAATTGGCAGATTAAGAATTAATTAGAAAAATGGCGTTGTAAGTACAGTTCTTAACCGGCAAAAATCCACTTATCAATTTAGAAAAGGGTTGTCACAAATTTTAGAAATAAATTACTGGGAGTATGAGTCCCAGGTCGTCTCCCAACGAGTTGCAAGAAGATGTGCTATTTTATCAATTTGAGATTTTCCAAATTGGTTTTGAGTTTGATAAACAGAAAATTAAATTGGGGAATTTATGTGATTTAAATAAAAATCTTGACCGGGAGAAGATTAATTGGAAGTACTATCCTTGTTGGAATTTTATCAAGATCATTTAATAATTAGTCATTGTTTTTCACTTAGTTAACCCTCAACGAATAAAGGAAAGTCAAGTTAAAAGCCAACTTCAATTCACAAGTCCTAATCCTCTCCCTTGGAAAGGATTAGAGTCAGTGACTAACAGGCCAACCAACAATGGACCAATTACAATTGAACTCTTGAGTATTCCAACTCAAGGTTCTCCTTTTAATCAACTCCCAATCAAGTTGGGGAACTACTCTATTATCATAAATATAGACTTCACAAAATTAAAGGGGAAAATAAAAAGAGACATAATAAACAATAATCAAAGAGATTAACTAAAAGTAAAAATGGTCTTGTATTAATGAACTCTAAAAATAATCCAATGTCAACTCGGGACAAATTAAGAATATGGAAGAGTAAATGAAAAGTAGTAAACAAACTATGATGACCAGTTCCGGAGGTAGACTGTTCTCAAAAGCCAAAGTGCCAAAGATCTTCAAATCCTAAATTATGAATGTAAAGAGAAAAACCTAGGGGAGGAGTAGAATCAGATCTAAAAACTAGAAAGTATGCGGAATGAATGTTCTCTTTCGGTCTCTGCATGTTCCCTGGCTCTAATCTGCGTTTCTGGGCCGAAAACTGGGTTAAAACGCGGCCCAGAATCTATGCCAGTGACTTCTGTAATTTTGCAGATCGCGCATGTCACGTGACCGCGTCATCCACGCGTTCGCGTCACTCAGCGTTTCCCGTGCCACGCGTGCGCGTCGTCAATGCATTCGCATCACTCGTGCAGCTTCCAACCCACGCGGTCGCGTCAGGCACGCGAGCGCGTCACTGCGATTTCTTCCATTTCGCGCGGTCGCGTGAGCCATGCGCCCGCATCACTTCTCACTGGTCATCCCGTCAATTTCTTGTGTTTCTTCCATTTTTGCAAGCTTCCTCTTTATTCTTTATGCCATTCCTGCCTTATGAAGCCTGAAACACTTAACACACTGATCACGGCATCGAGTGGTACAAAGGAGAATAAAAATATACAATTAAAAGATCTTTAGGAAGCAAGTTTTCAATCATAGAACATTTTTAGGAAGGAATTGTAAATACATGCAAATCATATTAATAAGTGGGTGAAGACTTGATAAAACCACACAATTAAACACAATATAAATCATAAAATAGTGGTTTATCAATCTTCATCACCAAGGGAACTCAATTCTTGCTTCACTCCCTCCAAGTCTTCGTTTAAAATTTGTTTTGGAGGTTGTGCACATTCCTCCTCAACAACAAATTCAATCTTCTTGGAGGTATGTTCTATGATTTTAGCTTCCCATGGAGGTTCCGCATCTCCTAAGTCTTCAACCACTTCTTCCTCTTCTTCAATAGTCATAGGTTCCTCCAATTGTTCTAACATAAAGTAGCATTCCTCCTTTTCCACCGGAGTTTCTAGTCTCTCCTTCATGCTATGCTCTTCTTTTGATTCTCCACATGTAGCCATGGGAGCTCCTTGAGTGTCCAAAAGTTGGGATGCTAGCCAGTTTACCACCTCATCCAAGGCGGTCATGAATTGTTGCACATCCCCTGTCATCTCCTCTTGTCCTTGAAGAAGAACACCAAGGGTTTCATCCATTAGAGGTTGGGGTGGATGGGAGGGTTCATCATATTGGGGGAAGAGTTCAAAATAGGAAGGTGGTTCATCATAATTAGGGTGTGGTAGTTTAACATTCTCCACTTTTTCCACTTGTTGCACAACATACTCCATGGTTGCTTGAAATTGATCCAATGCTTCCTTGAGACGATCCCTTGACTCTTGTTCCGCTTGGATATCATGATAGGGATCATATGGCTCTTGGATCGATGGACATGAACATTCTTCCATGTGAGGTTGTGGTGGAAGGTAGAATTCATCTTGTGGTTGAAAATTTTCATTTATTGAAGGTGGTTCTTGGAAGTATTGAGGCTGGAATAGTGGCGGTTCTATGTGTGGCTCATATGGCTCAAAAGGTGGTTGGTATGGTGGATATGGATCAAGGTCATATGGAGGTATTTGGTGAAAAGAGGCTTGTGAGTATGGTTGAGGGCTATGTTGAGGATATGATTCATAGGCATACGGTGGTGGTTCTTGAAAGTCACAAGGGATTCACCATAGCCATTTGATTGGTATGCATCATAGAATGGCTCTTCTTCATAGTGCATTGGTGGGGGTTGTTTCCATGAAGATTGATCATATGCATATGGCTCCTCCTACCTTTGATTGTCCCATCCTTGATACACATCTTCATTGAAGTTCTCATTTCCTACAACATAATTGGATCCAAACTCATAGCCAAAGTGATAATTCATAATGAAAAGAGAAAATAAAATTCAAAAGCTAATAGAAATCAAGAGAAACAAAATTTTACAACTAGCAAATAAAGCAAAAGGCAATATATTCACAATATTCACATATATACAATAACCAATAACCTAACACCATTGCAATCCCCCGGCAACGGTGCCATTTTGATGATTCGATTTTTGACGGCTTAGAATTCACAAATGAATTCTCGTTGCAAGTATAGTTTCTAAACCAACAAAGAATCCTTTCATACAAAAATTTGTTTGTCACTAAAACAAACCCCTAAAATCTATAAACCGAAGTATTCAAACCTCGGGTCGTTCTCCCTAGGAATTACAATGAAGTGTCTTGTTATTGGTTATGGAGTATGTTTGGGGTTTTTGAGATTTTAGACAAGGAATATAAATGGCAAAGAAAATAAACTAACAACTAATAAAGCTCTTGGCAAAGTATGAGAACTAGAAGTCCCATCCTAGTTATCCTCCTCAATTGTGATAACAAATTGTTCATTGCTACCACTTAGTTAACCTCTACAATGGAGGAAAGTCAAGTGGATGAATTAACTTGATTCCACAAGTCCTAATCAACTCCCAAGGGAAAGACTATCTTTAGTGGTATCCAAATCAATTAGCAACTTCTAATTATCAATCAACAAGGGAATTAGACAACTCAAGAATCACTAATTACTCTACCTAGGCCAAGAGGAGCAAAATCCATACTAAAGCTAAAAGAGGAATTTTATCAAACACATGGCGCGCGCGTAGATGGGCGAATAGAAAGGGGCGCGGACGCGTACGGTGCGCGTCCGCATGGGTGGTTGGCCTTGCCAGGAGCTTAATGTTGGCCCAGAGTTGGCGCAACTCTCAGCCTGAAGTATGGTGCCACATCTGTGAAGGGGCGCATACGTGCACAGCGTGCGTATGCGTCCCTGCCCCTCTTTTTTTTTTTTTTTGGAGAGTGACGCGTACGCGCCATGCATGCGTACGCATACGGTCGTTTGTGCCCCAGGAACAATGCACGCGCAACGTTCACATAACTCTCGGGTTATTGGCTGGGGGTGGAACTTCTGCATCCACGCGTGCGCGCCATGTGCGCGTGCGCGTGGATGGTCGAAAATGCTTGGAGTGCGCGTACGCACTATGTACGTGTACGCGTGGATGGTGCTCTGTTTTTCAAAATTTTTCCAAGTTCTTGCACCAAACCTCCAAACATCTACCAAAACACCTTAAAACCTTATTTAACATACTAAACTATCAAATAAATTCAACCAACTAATCTAAACATGAAATTAGCCTAATTCTACCAATATTTACAAAAGAGAAAAATGAAAAGAATTTACCATGGTGGGGTGTCTCCCACCTAGCACTTTTATTTATTGTCCTTGAGTTGGACTTATAGGGAGCTCCTCATTGAGGTGGCTTGTGCTTGTACTCATCTTGGAACTTCCACCAATGCTTGGACTTCCAATAAGCTCCATCATTCAATATCAATATCTCCATGCTTTAATGGAGTTCTTCACAAACCATGGGCTCCCAATGTTGATCCTCTTCTTGTAATCTGGGATCCCACACTTTATTTTCACACCCGTCTTAAGGTTGATCATCATTATTAGTCCATCGGGGTGGTGAGTAAGGTGAATTCTTAATAAAGTGGCCAACAATTCTCCTTGACCCATCTATTTGAGCACTATTCCCACCTTTGTATTCAACTCTTGAAGTATCAACCAAAATGAGCCTTGATTTGCAACGCCAACCACAAAACATCTTTTGCTTACGCTTCATCCCATAAAGCATCCTAAGTTGACCATTCATTTCAAGCAAGCCATACTCAAGTGGGACAATAAAGCTAATAGAAATGAATTTTACCCACTCAAGTGAAGGAGTAGATGGCAACCTAGACAAAGATGCTTCCAAAGATCATGACAAAGCATAACCAACCCCCGTTCTTCTATTTCTAGGGACTTCCACCTCTTCACAAGATCTCTTAATCTCAATCCTTTGTTCAACAATTTTATCTAAACCTTTTCCCTTACTCAAATCATAATAAGGATGGTGAGAAAAATTTACCTCCTCAACACTTTCAAATCCAACGGAAGAAGGTTCTTCATGCTCAAAGGATTCTTCACCACTAAGACTTGATGCTTGATCTTCATCACCAAGGGAACTCAATTCTTGCTCTATCCCATCCAAGTCTTCATATGGAATATGCCTTGGAAGGTGTACACTTTCCTCCCTAGCATCAATTTCAATCATCTTGGAGGGGTTTTCTTCAACTCTATGTTCCCATGGAGGCTCCGCATCTCCTAAGTCTTCTACCACTTCTTCCTTGTCTTCAACAATTAAAGCTTCCTCCAATTATTCCAATACAAAGCAACACCCCTCATTCTCTACCAATCTCTCCTTCATGTTATGCTCTTCATTTGTTTCTCCACATGTAGCCATAGGAGTTCCTTGAGTATTCAAGCATTGGGATGCTAACCGACTTACCACCTCATCTAAGGCGGCCGTGAATTATTGCACATCCCTTTTCATCTCCTCTTGTCCTTGAACAAGAACATTAAGGATGTCATCTATTGGAGGTTGAGGCGGATGGAAGGGTTCATCAATTTGAGGGAAGGGTTTATAGTAGGAAGGTGGTTCTTCTTGGTGGAGTTGTAGTGGTTCAATGTTTTCCATTCTTTCCACTTGTTTCACAACACACTCCATGGTTGCTTGAAATTGATCCAATGCTTCCTTGAGACGATCCCTTGACTCTTGTTCCTCTTGGATATCATGAGTAGGTTCATATGGCTCTTGGATTGAAGGACGTAAGTATTCGTCCATGGAAGGTTGTGGTGGAAAGTAGTATTCATCTTGTGGTTAAAAGTTTGCATTTATTGAGGGTGGTTCTTGGAAGTATTGAGGTTGGAATGGTGGCGGTTCTATGTGTGGCTCATATGGCTCAAAAGGTGGTTGGTGTGGTGGATATGGATCAAGGTCATATGGAGATGTTTGGTGAAAAGAGGCTTGTGAGTATGGTTGAGGGCTATGTTGAGGATATGATTCATAGGCATATGGTGGTGGTTCTTGAAAGTCACAAAGAGATTCACCATAGCCATTGGATTGGTATGCATCATAGAATGGCTCTTCTTCATAGTGCATTGGTGGAGGTTGTTGCCATGAAAATTGATCATATGCATATGGCTCCTCCCACCTTTCCCATCCTTGATACATGTTGTCATTGTAATTCACATCTCCTACAACATAGTTGTACTCAAAGCCAAAGTGAGAATTCATAATGGAAAGAGAAAATAAAAATCAAAAGATAATAGAAAACGAGAGAAACAAAATTCTACAACTAGCAAATAAAGCAAAAAGCAAGATATTCACACTATTCACATATGTACAATAACCAATAACATAACACCATTGCAATTCCCCGGCAATGGCACCAATTTGATGATTGGATTTTTGATGGTATAGAATTTCACAAATGAATTCTCGTTGCAATATAGTTTCTAAACCAACATAGTCCTTTCATACAAAAAGTTGTTTGTCACTAGTACAAACCCCTAAAATTTATAAACCGAAGTATTTAAACCTCGGGTCGTTCTCCCTAGAAATTGTAATAAAGTGTCTTGTTATTGGTTATGAGTTATTTTTGGGGTTTTGATAAGAAACATGAAAGATAAATGGCAAGCAAGTAAACTAATGCCTAAAAAGGTCTTGGCAAGGGTTGGTGGTCAAAGATCTGTATCCTAATCACTAACCACAATATGAGAATTGGCAAGGATTAATCTCATTAAATCATCCTCTAACTAGTACTAAAGGAAAGTCAAATGAGCTATATCAATCCTAGTCCATAAGTCCTAACTCTCCACTAATTCAATTAGTGAGAACTAGAGTCAATAGATCCCAATCATCAATTACTTGGACATTAGCAACTCAAGAAGTCCTAAGTTACCTTTCCAAGCCAAGAGCACAAAATTCTACTCTAAAATCCTTCCAAGCATTTTATCAAACACTTGGAAGGCAAACGAATAAAGCATAGTAAACCAATCAACAAGAATGAAATCTAACAACAATTATTGCAAAGAATTAGTAACAACAATCAAAAGAAGCACAATTATTATAAATTACCTTGAATAGAATGGAAAGAAAAGAGAAGGAACAAGAGTAGATCTACAACAAAATATAAAAACAACATAAAGAAAATTACAACAAAAGAATAGAGGAATCATAAATGCAACACAAGGAATTGAGAAGAGGAAGTAGAAGAAGATATGAATTAAAACCTAGATCTAAGAACTAAACCTAATCCTAATCCTAATCCTAGAGAGAAGTGAGAGCTTCTCTCTCTAAAACTAACTATAAACTAATCCTAATGAGTAAAAATGATCCAAAAGTTTCTTTGCTCTTCAATCCTTGGCTTTAAATAGCATCTTTGGTGCCAAAGTTGGTTGGGATTGGGCCCCACAACTCCTGAGAATTTGCTGGGCGCGAATTCACTTAAAAATCAAGTATCAGCATCGACGCGTACGCGCACAGCACGCGTACGCATCCATGGGCCATTTTGCAAGGTGCGCGTAAGCACTTGGTGCGCACGCGCGTCCATGGGCGAGTTCAATTCTTCGGCTTTTCATGATCTTCTCCACTTTGCATGCTTTCTTCTTCAATCCTTTGATCCATTCCTAGCCTTTTCAATCTGAAATCACTAACAAACACATCAAGGCATCTAGTGGAATCAAAGAGAGATTAAAATCATCAAGTTAAAGGCCTAAAAAGCATGTTTTCACACTTAAGCACAATGGGAGACAATCATGAAACCATGCTATTTCATTGAATAAATGTGAGCAAAAGGTGATAAAATCCCCTAAAATGAATACAAGATAAACCCTAAATATGGGGTTTATCAACCTAGATCTAAGAAACTCTAACCTAATCCTAATCCTAATCCTAGAGAGAAGAGAAAGCTTCTCTCTCTAGAAACTAACTCTAAACTAATCCTAATGAGTGTGTAAAAATGATAAAAAATGAGTGAATGTCCCTTTGCTCTTCAATCCTTGGCTTTAAATAGCAATTTTGGCACCAAAGTTGGTTAGAATTGGGCCCCACAGCTTCTCAGAAATTGTTGGGCACGTTTTCATTAAAAAATCATATTTCAGCACCGACGCGTACGCGCACAGCACGCGTACGCATCCATGGCCATTTCACAAGGTGCGCGGGCACGTACGGTGCACTGGCACGTCCATGGCATTTTTCAGTTCTTTGGCTTTTCATGATTTCTCCACTTTGCATGCTTTCCTCTTCACTCCTTTGATCCATTCCTAGCATTCTCAATCTGAAATTACTAACAAACATATCAGGGCATCTAGTGGAATCAAAGGTGAATAAAAACCATCAAATTAAAGGTCTAAAAGCATGTTTTCACATCTAAGCACAAATAAGGAGACAATCACAAAATCATGCTATTTCATTTCGAGTGCAGGGAGGTCAGAATCCAACAACATCTGCAGTCCTTTTTCCGCCTCTGAATAAGATTTTTGCTCAGGTCCCTCAATTTCAGCTAGAAAATACCTGAAATCACAGAAAAACACACAAACTCATAGTAAAGTCCAGAAATATGAATTTTGCATAAAAACTAATAAAAATATACTAAAAACTAACTAAATCATACTAAAAATACCTAAAAACAATGCCAAACCGCTCATCATTTAGTAATTCTTGTTCATATCTTTTATTAAACTTTAAAATATTTTTCATACTTCTTATCTTATCTTTTATACCTTTTTCATATCTTTCAAGTTTAACAACTTATCTTTTCTATCTTTTTCAAAACTTCTTTATCTTTCTTTTAAGATTGAATTCAAAAATCCCTCCCCCTCCCTATATATATCTGGGCTCCCCCTCCCACTTATTCACCACCTCTCCGTTCAAATTCTCTTCTTCTATTCTCCCTTCCTTCACTTTCTTCTTCTTCCTTTCTTACCTTATGCTCGAGGACGAGCAAACCTTTTAAGTTTAGTGTGGAAGGAGCCCTTTTCTCTCATTAATATTCGAATCCCATGGCTCCAAGAAGTGGAAAGACCGATCCAATAAACAAGAAGGAATATGACCCAACAAGTGTTTTCAAACCTGTTAGATTCTACACCAAGCAACATGAAGAACATTTTCACAAGATAATAAGTAAAAAGCCAGTAATCCCGGAGGTCAGATTCGAATTAGGAGAAGAAGAATACCCAGAGATCCAAGAGCAAATTCAAAAGAGAAGTTGGGAGAATCTAGCCAATCCTGAGATCACTGTTAGATACAACATGATCCATGAATTCTATACAAATCTGTGAATGACAAATAAGCAAAAGAAGAATGGAATAGCATTCCATGCTTTTTCGCACTATGATCAGGGGAAAGATCATCTATTTTCATCTGGATAGGGTGAGAGAGATCTTTAAGTTACCCTTTGGTGCATGGTAGCGCGAAATTGTGATCACTACTTTTCACAACTCAAATAATCCCCGGTGATGAAACCAAAAACTTGGTGTTCAATACCATGGCATAAACACAACTTTGCACAACTAACCAGCAAGTGTACTGGGTCGTCCAAGTAATAAACCTTACGCGAGTAAGGGTCGATCCCACAGAGATTGTTGGTATGAAGCAAGCTATGGTCACCTTGTAAATCTTAGTCAGGCAAACTCAAATGGGTATGGTGATAAATGCATAAAACATAAAGATAAAGATAGAGATACTTATGTAATTCATTGGTAGGAACTTCAGATAAGCGTATGAAGATGCCTTCCCTTCCGTCTCTCTGCTTTCCTACTGTCTTCATCCAATCCTTCTTACTCCTTTCCATGGCAAGCTCAAGCAAGGGCTTCACCGTTGTCAGTGGCTACCTCCCATCATCTCAGTGGAAATGTTCAACGCACCCTGTCACGGCACGGCTAATCATCTGTCGGTTCTCAATCAGGTTGGAATAGAATCCAGTGATTCTTTTGCATCTGTCACTAACGCCC
>NC_029781.3:64296588-64296738 GCF_000817695.3 Arachis duranensis
TTTATTTCTTTCTTTTTTCTTTCTTTTTTTTCGTTTTCTTTTTCTCTCTTTTTTTTTCGAAATTTTTCTTTTTTTTTCTTTTTTTTTCATTGCTTTTTCTTGCTTCAAGAATCATTTTTATGATTTTTCAGATCCTCAGTAACATGTCTC
>NC_029781.3:64296963-64297142 GCF_000817695.3 Arachis duranensis
CGAAAGGTGATGGATTCATAGGACATTCATAACTTTAAGGCATAGATACTAAGACACTAATGATCACAAGACACAAACATAGATAATCATAAGCACTAAATTTTCGAAAAACAGGAAAATAAAGAACAAGGAAATTAAAGAACGGGTCCACCTTAGTGATGGCGGCTCTTTCTTCCTCT
>NC_029781.3:64297775-64299065 GCF_000817695.3 Arachis duranensis
AAGCTTTTGCCTTCCCTTTCCTCTTTCTAGAGGTTTCTCCGGCCTTGGATGCCATAAATGGTTATGAAAAAACAAAAAGCAATGCTTTTACCACACCAAACTTAAAAGGTTTGCTCGTCCTCGAGCAAAAGAAGAAAGAAGAGAGTAGAAGAAGAAGAAATGAGGGGAAAGGGAATGGCTTTTGTTTCCGGCCAAGAAGGGGAGAAGTGGTGTGTATGTTGTATGAAAATGAAGGAGTGAAGGAGGGTATATATAGGAGAGGGGGAAGGGAGGGTTCGGTCATGTATGGGTGGGTTTGGGTGGGAAAGTGGTTTGAATTTGAATGGTGGGGTAGGTGGGGTTTTATGAAGGATGGATGTGAGTGGTGAAGAGAAAGATGGGATTTGATAGGTGAAGGTTTTTTTGGGGAAGAGGTGTTGAGGTGATTGGTGAATGGGTGAAGAAGAAGAGAGAGAGTGGTGGGGTAGGTGGGGATCCTGTGGGGTCCACAGATCCTGAGGTATCAAGAAAAAGTCATCCCTGCACCAAGTGGCGAGCAAAAATGCCCTTTGTGCCAATTCTGGCGTTAAACGCTGGGTTGGCGTTAAACACCGGGCTGGTGCCCATTTCTGGCGTTTAACGCCAGCTCCTTGCCCTTTTCTGGCGTTTAACGCCAGTCTGGTGCCCCTTTCTTTCTGGCGTTAAACGCCCAGAATGGTGCCATACTGGGCGTTAAACGCCCAACAGCTAGCCTCACTGGCGTTTAAACGCCAGTGGGTTCTTCCTCCACGGTGTGCTGTTTTTCCTTCTGTTTTTCATTCTGTTTTTGCTTTTTTCATTGATTTTGTGACTTCTTATGATCATCAACCTACAAAAAATATAAAATAACAAAGAAAAATATATAAAATATAACATTGGGTTGCAACATAAAAGAAAAATAAAAATAAAATTAGATAAATAAAAATTAGGTTCCCTCCCAATAAGCGCTTCTTTAATGTCACTAGCTTGACAATGTTCTCTCATGGAGCTTCACAGGTGATCAGGTCAATGTTGTGGACTCCCAATACCAAACTTAGAGTTTGAATGTGGGGGTTCAATACCAAACTTATAGTTTGGTTGTGGCCTCCCAACACCAAACTTAGAGTTTGACTGTGGGGGCTCTGTTTGGCTCTGTTTTGAGAGAAGCTCTTCATGCTTCCTCTCCATGATGACAGAGGGATATCCTTGAGTCTTAAACATCAAGGATTCTTCACTCACTTGAATGATCAACTCTCCTCTATCAACATCAATCACAGCCCTTGCTGTGGCTAG
>NC_029781.3:64300998-64302818 GCF_000817695.3 Arachis duranensis
CTAGCTCTGTCTCTTACAGCAAAAGGGAATAGCATAAGTCTGTAGACCTCAGGGTCAACCCCATTAGTCTTGACAGTGTCACAGATTTGCAAGAACTCAGCCAAAAACTGATGAGGATCTTTCAGTGGAAGTCCATGGAACTTGCAATTCTGTTGCATTAGAGAAACTAATTGAGGCTTAAGCTCAAAGTTGTTTGCTCTAATGGCAGGGATAGAGATGCTTCTCCCATAGAAATCGGGAGTAGGTGCAGTGAAGTCACCCAGCACCTTCCTTGCATTGTTGGCATTGTTGTTGTTTTTGGCTGCCATAGGTTCTTCTTCTTTGAAGAATTCGGTTAGGTCCTCTACAGAGAGTTGTGCCTTGGCTTCTCTTAGCTTTCGCTTCAAGGTCCTTTCAGGTTCAGGATCAGCCTCAACAAGAATGCTTTTGTCCTTGCTCCTGCTCATAAGAAAGAGAAGAGAACAAGAAAGTGTGGAATCCTCTATGTCACAGTATAGAGATTCCTTGAGGTGTCAGAGGAAAAGACAATTAGAAGGCAGAAGTAGAAAATTCGAACTTATCAAAGAAGATGGAGTTCGAATTTTGCATTAAGGAATAGTGTTAGTCCATAAATAGAAGGATGTGAGAAGAGGGGAAGTAATTTTCGAAAATCAATTAAAAGATTTTGAAAACATTTTGAAAAACCTTAATTGATTTTCGAAAATCAAGGGTGGAAAAGAAATCAAGTGATTTTTGAAAAAGATTTGAAATTAGAAATCAAAAAGATTTGATTGAAAGTTATTTTGAAAAAGATGTGGTTAAGAAGATATGACTGGTTTTAAAAAGATGTGATTGAGAAGATATGATTTGAAAAACATTTAAAAGATTTGATTTTGAAAATTAATGACTTGGCTATCAAGAAAAGATATGATTCAAACATTAAACCTTTCTCAACAGAAAAGGCAAAATACTTGAAATGTTGAATCAAATCATTAATTAATAGCAAGTATCTTTGAAAATAGAAAGAAATTGAATTTGAAAAAGATTTGATTGAAAAGATATGATTTGAAAAAAGATTTGATTTTGAAAAGATTTTGAAAACTTGAAAAAAAAATTTGCATTGAAAACAAAATCTTCCCTCTTGTGCCATCCTGGCGTTAAACGCCCAGAATGGTGCACATTCTGGCGTTTAACGCCCAAAACTATACCCTTTTGGGCGTTAAACGCCCAACCAGGTACCCTGGCTGGCGTTTAAACGCCAGTCTGTCCTTCTTCACTGGGCGTTCTGAACGCCCAGCTTTTTCTGTGTAATTCCTCTGCTGTATGTTCTGCATCTTCAATTCTCTGTATTATTGACTTGAGAAGACACAAATTAAAAATATTTTTGGATTTTTTAATAATCAAAATGCAACAAAAATCAAATAACAATGCATGCAAGATACCAAACTTAGCAGTTTGTATACTACTGACACTAATGAGAATGCATATGAGACACACAAAACACTCAAGTCAAGAGAATTCAAAGATTAGAGTAAGAAATCATCAAGAATTATTTGAAGATCCTTAAGACACATGAATGAATGCATGCAATTGACATCAAACTTAGAATGAAACACTAGAATCAAACAAGAAACATACAATATTTTTGGATTTTATGATTTTTTTTGAATTTTTTTTTGTGTTTTTCGAAAATTAAGTGGAAAAAGATATCAAAATCCTCAATGAGAATTCCAGGAATCAGTGCAATGCTAGTCTAAGACTCCGGTCCAGGAATTAGACATGGCTTCACAGCCAGCCAAGCTTTCAAAGAAAGCTTCGGTCCAAAACACTAGACATGGCCA
>NC_029781.3:64302879-64303052 GCF_000817695.3 Arachis duranensis
GAACTCTGAAAAAAAAAATACCTAATCTAAGCAACAAGATGAACCGTCAGTTGTCCATACTCGAACAATCCCCGGCAACGGTGCCAAAAACTTGGTAGCGCGAAATTGTGATCACTACTTTTCACAACTCAAATAATCCCCGGTGATGAAACCAAAAACTTGGTGTTCAATAC
>NC_029781.3:64309527-64310337 GCF_000817695.3 Arachis duranensis
GATTCTTCATTCACTTGAATGATCAATTCTCCTCTGTCAACATCAATCACAACCTTTGCTGTAGCTAGGAAGGGTCTACCAAGGATGATGGATTCATCCATGTACTTCCTAGTCTCTAAGACTATGAAATCAGTAGGGATGTAATGGTCTTCAACTTTTACCAGAACATCCTCTACAAGTCCATAAGCTTGTTTTCTTTAATTGTCTGCCATCTCTAGTGAGATTCTTGCAGCTTGTACCTCAAAGATCCCTAGCTTTTCCATTACAGAGAGAGGCATGAGGTTTATGCTTGACCCTAGGTCACATAGAGCCTTCTTGAAGGTCATGGTGCCTACTGTACAAGGTATTGAGAACTTCCCAGGGTCCTGTCTCTTTTGAGGTAATCTCTGTCTAGTCAAGTCATCCAGTTCTTTGGTGAGCAAAGGGGGTCCATCCTCCCAAGTCTCATTACCAAATAACTTGTCATTTAGCTTCATGATTGCTCCAAGGTACTTAGCAACTTGCTCTTTAGTGACATCTTCATCCTCTTCAGAGGAAGAATACTCATCAGAGCTCATGAATGGCAGAAGTAAATCCAATGAAATCTCTATGGTCTCAGTGTAAGCCTCAGATTCCAATGGTTCCTCATTAGGGAACTCATTGGAGGCCAGTGGACGTCCATTGAGGTCTTCCTCAGTGGCGCTCACTGCCTCTTCCTTTTCTCCAAATTCGGCCATGTTTATGGCCTTAACACTCTCCTTTTGGATTCTCTTCTATATTGCTTGGAAGAGTACTAGGAGGGAGTTCAGTAACTTTCTTACTCAGCTGACC
>NC_029781.3:64310351-64310951 GCF_000817695.3 Arachis duranensis
TGTTTCCATAGGGTTCTCCCATGTAATTCACATCTTCCATTGAAGGGTTCTCAGGATCATAAGCTTCTTCTTCAGATGAAGCGTCCTTAGTACTGCCTGGTGTAGCTTGCATTCTAGACAGACTTTGAGAAATTATATTGACTTGCTGAGTCAATATTTTGTTCTGAGCCAATATGGTATTCAGAGTATCAATCTCAAGAACTCCTTTTTTCTGATTCGTCTCATTGTTTACAGGATTCCTTTCAGAAGTGTACATGAATTGGTTATTTGCAACCATTTCAATGAGTTCTTGAGCTTCTGCAGGCGTCTTCTTCAGATGAAGAGATCCTCCAGCAGAGCTATCCAATGACATCTTGGACAGTTCAGACAGACCATCATAGAAAATACCTATGATGCTCCATTCAGAAAGCATGTCAGACGGACATTTTCTAATCAATTTTTGTATCTTTCCCAAGCTTCATAGAGGGATTCACCTTCCTTCTGTCTGAAGGTTTGGACTTTCACTCTAAGCTTACTCAATTTTTGAGGTGGAAAGAACTTTGCCAAGAAGGCATTGACTAGCTTTTCCCAAGAGTTCAGGCTTTCTTTAGGTTGTGAGTC
>NC_029781.3:64311093-64312576 GCF_000817695.3 Arachis duranensis
TTACAAGAATTCAGCTAAAAACTGATGAGGATCTTCCAATGGAAGTCCATGAAACTTGCAATTCTGTTGCATTAGAGAAACTAATTGAGGCTTAAGCTCAAAGTTGTTTGCTCCAATGGCAGGGATAGAGATGCTTCTCCCATAGAAGTCAAGAGTATGTGCAGTAAAGTCACGCAGCACCTTCCTTGCATTGTTGGCATTGTTGTTGTTTTCGGCTACCATGTCTTCTTCTTGTTTGAAGATTTCTGTTAGGTCCTCTACAGAGAGTTGTGCTTTAACTTCTCTTAGTTTTCGCTTCAAGGTCCTTTCAGGTTCAGGGTTAGCCTTAACAAGAATACTTTTGTCTTTGCTCCTGCTCATATGAAAGAGAAGAGAACAAGAAAATATGGAATCCTCTATGTCACAGTATAGAGATTCCTTGAGGTGTCAGAGGAAAAACAAAAATAGAAGGAAGAGGTAGAAGAATTCGAACTTAGAAAGATGGAGTTCGAATTGTGCATGTTAGTCCATAAATAGAAGGATGTGAGAAGAGGGGAAGAAATTTTCGAAAATAAATTAAAAAGATTTTAAAAACATTTTGAAAAATTGAAAAAAGATTTTTGAAATTAAAGTTGAAAAAGAAATAAAGTGATTTTTGAAAAAGATTTTAAAATTAGAAATCAAAAAGATATGATTGAAAACTTATTTTGAAAAAGATGTGATTAAAAAGATATGATTGAGAAGATATGATTGAAAAAGATTTGATTTTGAAAAATTTTGAAAACTTGAAAAAAAATCTGCATTAAAAACAAAATCTTCCCTCTTGTGCCATCCTGGCGTTAAACGCCCAGAATGGTATCCATTCTGGCATTTAACGCCCAAAGCTCTACCCTTTTGGGCGTTAAACGCCCAGCCAGGCACCCTGGCTGGCGTTTAAACGCCAATTTTCCTTCCTCACTGGGCGTTTTGAACGCCCAGCTTTTTCTTGTGTAATTGCTTTGCTGAATGTTCTGAATCTTCAATTCCTCTGTATTATTGACTTGAAAAGACACAAATTAAAATTTTTTTGGATTTTTAATAATGAGGAATAATCAAAATGCAACTAAGATCAAATAAACAATGCATGCAAGACACCAAACTTAGAAGTTTGTATACTACTGACACTAACAAATTGAGAATGCATATGAGAAACAACAAAACACACAAAACAAGAGAATTTAAAGATCAGAGCAAGTAAATCATCAAGAACAACTTGAAGATCACTGAAGACACATGAATAATGCAAGTAGAACAGAAACATGCAATCGACACCAAACTTAAAATGAGACACTAGACTCAAACAAGAAATATTTTTGGTTTTTATGATTTTGTAATTTTTTTGGTTTTTTTTTTCGAAAATTATATGGAGAAGAAAATAAAGAAATTCAAAATTTTTAATAAGAATTCCAGGAATCATGCAATGTTAGTCTAAAGCTGTAGTCTAAAAAGATTAGACATGGCTAGC
>NC_029781.3:64312623-64313113 GCF_000817695.3 Arachis duranensis
GCAGGACATTGCATTCAAGAGCTAAATTGATGAGAATCAATCAGCTTTGGTGATGATACGAACATCACCTTGAAACTCTAGAATTCATTCTTAAAAATTCTGAAAAATACATAATCTAAGCAACAAGATGAACCGTCAGTTGTCCAAACTCAAACAATCCCCGGCAACGGTGCCAAAAACTTGGTGCACGAAATTGTGATCATCAATGGCGCCATCAACATGGTACGCTCAATTGCAATCTCAATTCTTTACCACAACTTCGCACAACTAACCAGCAAGTGCACTAGGTCGTCCAAGTAATAAACCTTATGCGAGTAAGGGTCGATCCCACGGAGATTGTTGGTATGAAGCAAGCTATGGTCATCTTGTAAATCTCAGTCAGGCATATTTAAATGGTTATGAATGATTTATGAATAAAGCATAAAATAAAGATAGAGACACTTATGTAATTCATTGGTGAGAATTTCAGATAAGCGTATGGAGATGCTTT
>NC_029781.3:64313289-64313606 GCF_000817695.3 Arachis duranensis
GGCTATTCAGCTGTCGGTTCTCGATCATGTCGAAATAGAATCCAGTGATTCTTTTGCATCTATCACTAACGCCCCACAATCGCGAGTTTGAAGCTCGTCACAGTCATTCAATCCTTGAATCCTACTCAGAATACCACAGACAAGGTTTCGACCTTCCGGATTCTCTTGAATGCCGCCATCAATTCTAGCTTATACCACGAAGATTCCGATTAAGGAATCCAAGAGATAAACATTCAAAGCCTTGTTTGCTTGTAGAACGGGAGTGGTTGTCAGGCACGCGTTCATAAGTGAGAATGATGATGAGCGTCACATAATCA
>NC_029781.3:64313720-64316395 GCF_000817695.3 Arachis duranensis
TAATTGCATTAATACTTGAGGTACAGCAGAGCTCCACACCTTAATCTATGGTGTGTAGAAACTCCACCGTTGAAAATACATAAGAACAAGGTCTAGACATGGCCGAATGGCCAGCCTCCCATAGAGGGTTCAATCATAAAAACATGATCAAAAATTCAAAATACAATAGTAAAAGGTCCTACTTATAGAGAACTAGTAGCCTAGGGTTTACAGAAATGAGTAAATGACATAAAAATCCACTTCCGGACCCACTTGGTGTGTGCTTGGGGTGAGCATTGAAGCATTTTCGTATAGAGACTCTTCTTGGAGTTAAACGCCAGCTTTTGTGCCAGTTTGGGCGTTTAACTCCCATTCTTGTGCCAGTTCCGGCGTTTAACACCGGGCAGTTTTGAGCTGATTTGGAACGCCGGTTTGGGCCATCAAATCTCGGGCAAAGTATGGACTATTATACATTGCTGGAAAGCCCAGGATGTCTACTTTCCAATGCAGTTGATAGAGCGCAAATTGAACTTTTGTAGCTCCAGAAAATACACTTCGAGGGCAGGGAGGTCAGAATCCAACAGCATCTGCAGTCCTTTCCAGCCTCTGAATCAGATTTTTGCTCAGGTCCCTCAATTTCAGCCAGAAAATACCTAAAATCACAGAAAAACACACAAACTCATAGTAAAGTCTAGAAAAGTGAATTTTACTAAAAACTAATAAAAATATAGTAAAAACTAACTAAAACATACTAAAAATATACTAAAAATAATGCCAAAAAGCGTACAAATTATCAGCTCATCACAACACCAAACTTAAATTGTTGCTTGTCCTCAAGCAACTGAAGATCAAATAAGATGAAAAGAAGAGAATATGCAATGAATTCCAAAAACATCTATGAAGATCAGTATTAATTAGATGAGCTGGGCTTTTAGCTTTTTGCCTCTGAACAGTTTTGGCATCTCACTTTATCCTTTGAAATTCAGAATGATGGGCTTCTATAGGAACTCAGAATCCAGATAGTGTTATTGATTCTCCTAGTTAGGTATGATGATTCTTGAACAAAGCTACTTTATGAGTCTTGGCTGTGGCCCAAAGCACTCTGTCTTCCAGTATTACCACCGGATACATACATGCCACAGACACATAACTGGGTGAACCTTTTCAGATTGTGACTCAGCTTTGCTAGAGTCCCCAATTAGAGGTGTCCAGGGTTCTTTAGCACACTCTTTTTGCCTTGGATCACAACTTAATTATTTCTTTTTCTTTTCCCCCTTTTTTTCGTTTTTTCTTTCTCTTTTTTTTTGAATTCACTGCTTTTTCTTGCTTCAAGAATCATTTTTGTGATTTTTCAGATCCTCAGTAACATGTCTCCTTTTTCATCATTCTTTCAAGAGCCAACATTCATGAACAACAAATTCAAAAGACATATGCACTGTTCAAGCATACATTCAGAAACCAAAGTATTGCCACCACATCAAAATAATTAATTTGCTATAAAATTCAAAATTCATGCAATTCTTCTCTTTTTCAATTGAGAACATTTTTCATTTAAGAAAGGTGATGGATTCATAGGACATTCATAACTTTAAGGCATAGACACTAAGACACTAATGATCATAAGACACAAACATGGATAAACATAAGCATGAAAATTCGAAAAACAAGAAAATAAAGAACGGGTCCACCTTAGTGATGGCAGCTTGTTCTTCCTCTTGAAGATCTTATGGAGTGCTTGAGCTCCTCAATGTCTGTTCCTTGCCTTTGTTGTTCCTCTCTCATGATTCTTTGATCTTCTCTAATTTCATGGAGAAGGATGGAATGTTCTTAATGCTCCATCCTTAGTTGTCCTATGTTGGAACTCAATTCTCCTAGGGAGGTGTTGATTTGCTCCCAATAGTTTTGAGGAGGAAAGTGCATCCCTTGAGTCATCTCAGGGATTTCATGATGAGGAATCTCCTCATGTCCATGAGTGGGATCTCTTGTTTGCTCCATCCTTTTCTTAATGATGAGCCTGTCTTCATCAATGAGGGTGTCTCCCTCTATGTCAACTCCAACTGATAACAGAGGTGACAAATGAGATGAGGGAAGGCTAACCTTGCCAAGGTAGAGGACTTGTCCGCCACCTTATAAAGTTCTTGGGATATGACCTCAAGAACTTCTATTTCTTCTCCAATCATGATGCTATGAATCATGATAGCCCGGTCTATAGTAACTTCGGACCGGTTGCTAGTGGGAATGATTGAGCATTGTATAAACTCCAACCATCCTCTAGCCATAGGCTTGAGGTCATGCCTTCTCAGTTGAACCGACTTCCCTCTCGAATCTCTCTTCCATTGAGCGCCCTCTTCACAAATGTCTATGAGGACTTGGTCCAACCTTTGATCAAAGTTGACCCTTCTAGTGTAAGGGTGTTCATCTCCTTGCATCATGGGTAAGTTGAATGCCAACCTTACATTTTTCGGACTAAAATCTAAGTATTTCCCCCGAACCATTGTAAGCCAATTCTTTGGGTCCGGGTTCACACTTTGATCATGGTTCTTGGTGATCCATGCATTGGCATAGAACTCTTGAACCATTAAGATTCCGACTTGTTGAATGGGGTTGGTAAGAACTTCCCAACCTCTTCTTCGGATCTCATGCCAGATCTTCGGATATTCACTCTTTTTGAGTTTGAAAGGGACCTCGGAGATCAC
>NC_029781.3:64317708-64320404 GCF_000817695.3 Arachis duranensis
TGTTCATCTCCTTGCATCATGGGCAAGTTGAATGCCAACCTTACATTTTTTGGACTAAAATCTAAGCATTTCCCCCGAACCATTGTAAGCCAATTCTTTGGGTCCGGGTTCACACTTTGATCATGGTTCTTGGTGATCCATGCATTGGCATAGAACTCTTGAACCATTAAGATTCCGACTTGTTGAATGGGGTTGGTAAGAACTTCCCAACCTCTTCTTCGGATCTCATGCCAGATCTTCGGATATTCACTCTTTTTGAGTTTGAAAGGGACCTCGGGGATCACCTTCTTCATGGCCACAACTTCATAGAAATGGTCTTGATGCACCCTTGAGATGAATCTCTCCATCTCCCATGACTCGGAGGTGGAAGCTTTTGCCTTCCCTTTCCTCTTTCTAGAGGTTTCTCCGGCCTTAGATGCCATAAATGGTTATGAAAAAACAAAAAAGAAATGCTTTTACCACACCAAACTTAGAAGGTTTGCTCGTCCTCGAGAAAAAGAAGAAAGAAGAGAGTAGAAGAAGAAGAAATAGAGGAGATGGAGGTGGCGTTGTGGTTCGGCCAAGGGGGATAAGTAGTGTTTAGGTTGTGTGAAAATGAAGGAGTGAAGATGGGTTTATATAGGAGTGGAGAGGGGGTGTATGGTTCGGCCATATATAGGAGTGGAGAGAGTGGTGAGGTTCGGCTATGTGAGGGTGGGTTTGGGAAGGAAAGTGGTTTGAATTTGAATGGTGAGGTAGGTGGAGGTTTATGAAGGATGGATGTGAGTGGTGAAGAGAATAGTGGGATTTGATAGGTAAGGGGTTTTGGGGGAACAGGTATTGAGGTGATTGGTGAATGGGTGAAGAAGAGAGAGAGTGGTGGTGTAGGTGGGGATCCTGTGGGGTCCACAGATCCTGAGGTGTCAAGGAAAATTCATCCCTGCACCAAGTGGTGATCAAAAATGCTCTTTATGCCAATTCTGGCGTTAAACGCCAGGCTGGTGCCCATTTCTGGCGTTTACCGCCAACTTCTTGCCCTTTCCTGGTGTTTAACGCCAGTTTGGTGCCCCTTTCTGGCGTTAAACGCCCAGAATGGTGCCAGACTGGGCATTAAACTCCCATTTGCTGCCCTTACTGGCGTTTAAACGCCAGCAAGTTTTCCTCCAGGGTGTGCTATTTTTTTTTCTATTTTTCATTCTGTTTTTGCTTTTTCAATTATTTTGTGACTTCCCATGATCATCAACCTACAGAAAACATAAAATAACAAAAGGAAAATAGATAAATATAACATTGGGTTGCCTCCCAACAAGCGCTTCTTTAATGTCAGTAGCTTGACAGTGGGCTCTCATGGAGCCTCACAGATACTCAGAGCAATGTTGGAACCTCCCAACACCAAACTTAGAGTTTGAATGTGGGGGTTCAACACCAAACTTAGAAGTTGGTGGTGGCCTCCCAACACCAAACTTAGAGTTTGACTGTGGGGGCTCTGTTTGACTCTGTTTTGAGAGAAGCTCTTCATGCTTCCTCTCCATGGTTACAGAGGGATATCCTTGAGCCTTAAACATAAGGGATTTACAGAGTGATATCCTTGAGCCTTAAACACAAAGGATTCTTCATTCGCTTGAATGAACAATTCTCCTCTGTCAACATCAATCACAGCCTTTGCTGTGGCTAGGAAGGGTTTGCCAAGGATGATGGATTCATCCATGCACTTCCCAGTCTCTAGGACTATGAAATCAGCAAGGATGTAATGGTCTTCAATCTTTACCAAAACATCTTCTACAAGTCCATAAGCTTGTTTTCTTGAATTGTCTGCCATCTCTAGTGAGATTCTTGCAGCTTGTACCTCAAAGATCCATAGCTTCTCCATTACAGAGAGAGGCATGAGGTTTATGCTTGACCCTAGGTCACACAGAGCCTTCTTGAAGGTCATGGTGCCTACTGTACAAGGTATTGAGAACTTCCCATGGTCCTGTCTCTTTTAAGGTAATCTCTGCCTAGTCAAGTCATCCAGTTCTTTGGTGAGCAAAGGGGGTTCATCCTCCCAAGTCTCATTACCAAATAACTTGTCATTTAGCTTCATGATTGCTCCAAGGTACTTAGCAACTTGCTCTTTGGTGACTTCTTCATCCTCTTCAGAGGAAGAATACTCATCAGAGCTCATGAATGGCAGAAGTAAATCTAATGGAATCTCTATGGTCTCAGTGTGAGCCTCAGATTCCCATGGTTCCTCATTAGGGAACTCATTGGAGGCCAGTGGACGTCCATTGAGGTCTTCCATAGTGGCGCTCACTGCCTCTTCCTCCTCTCCAAATTCGGCCATGTTTATGGCCTTACACTCTCCTTTTGGATTCTCTTCTGTATTGCTTGGAAGAGTACTAGGAGGGAGTTCAGTAACTTTCTTACTCAGCTGACCCACTTGTGCCTCCAAGTTTCTAATGGAGGACCTTGTTTCAATCATGAAACTTTGAGTGGTTTTGATTAGATCAGAAACCATGGTTGCTAAGTCAGAGTGGCTCTACTTAGAATTCTCTGTCTGTTGCTGAGAAGATGATGGAAAAGGCTTGCCATTGCTAAACCTGTTTCTTCCACCATTAATATTGTTGAAACCTTGTTGAGGTCTCTGTTGATCCTTCCATGAGAGATTTGGATGATTCCTCCATGAAGGATTATAGGTGTTTCCATAGGGTTCTCCCATGTAATTCACCTCTTCCATT
>NC_029781.3:64320549-64321283 GCF_000817695.3 Arachis duranensis
AGTTCTTGAGCTTCTGTAGGCGTCTTCTTCAGATGAAGAGATCCTCCAGCAGAGCTATCCAAAGACATCTTGGACAGTTCAGACAGACCATCATAGAAAATACCTATGATGCTCCATTCAGAAAGCATGTCAGAGGGACACTTTCTGATTAATTGTTTGTATCTTTCCCAAGCTTCATAGAGGGATTCACCTTCCTTCTGTCTGAAGGTTTGAACTTTCACTCTAAGCTTGCTCATCTTTTGAGGTGGAAAGAATTTGGCCAAGAAAGCATTGACCAACTTTTCCCAAGAGTTTAGGATTTCTCTAGGTTGTGAGTCCAACCATATCCTAGCTATGTCTCTTACAGCAAAGGGGCAAAGCATAAGTCTGTAGACCTCGAGATCAACCCCATTGGTCTTAACAGTGTTACAGATTTGCAAGAATTCACCTAAGAACTGATGAGGATCTTCCAATGGAAGTCCATGAAACTTGCAATTCTGTTGCATTAGAAAAACTAATTGAGGCTTAAGCTCAAAGTTGTTTGCTCCAATGGCAGGGATAGAGATGCTTCTCCCATAGAAGTCGGGAGTAGGTGCAGTAAAGTCACCCAGCACCTTCCTTGTATTGTTGGCATTGTTGTTGTTTTTGGCTGCCATGTCTTCTTCTTGTTTGACGATTTCTGTTAGGTCCTCTGCAGAGAGTTGTGCTTTAGCTTCTCTTAGCTTTCGCTTCAAGGTCCTTTCAGGTTCAGGGTC
>NC_029781.3:64321469-64322213 GCF_000817695.3 Arachis duranensis
CTTAGAAAGATAGAGTTCGAATTGTACATGTTAGTCCATAAATAGAAGGATGTGAGAAGAGGGGAAGAAATTTTCGAAAATAAATTAAAAGATTTTAAAACATTTTGAAAAATTGAAGAAAGATTTTCGAAATTAAAGTTGAAAAAGAAATAAAGTGATTTTTGAAAAAGATTTTAAAATTAGAAATCAAAAAGATTTGATTTGAAAACTATTTTGAAAAAGATGTGATTAAAAAGATATGATTTGAAAAACAATTTAAAAAGATTTGATTTTGAAAATCAATGACTTGGCTAACAAGAAAAGATATGATTCAAACATTAAACCTTTCTCAATAGAAAAGGCAACATACTTGAAATGTTGAATCAAATCATTAATTGTTAGCAAGTATTTTTGAAAACGGAAAGAAATTGATTTTGAAAATATATGATTGAAAAGATATGATTTCAAAAAGATTTGATTTTGAAAAATTTTGAAAACTTGAAAAAAAATCTGCATTAAAAACAAAATCTTCCCTCTTGTGCCATCCTGGCGTTAAACGCCCAGAATGGTATCCATTCTGGCGTTTAACGCCCAAAGCTCTACCCTTTTGGGCATTAAACGCCCAGCCAGGCACCCTGGCTGGCGTTTAAACGCCAGTTTTCCTTCCTCACTGGGCGTTTTGAACGCCCAGCTTTTTCTTGTGTAATTCCTCTGCTGAATGTTCTGAATCTTCAATTCTCTGTATTATTGACTTGAAAAGACACA
>NC_029781.3:64322269-64323116 GCF_000817695.3 Arachis duranensis
TTTTTTTGAATTTTTAATGATGAGGAATAATCAAAATGCAACTAAGATCAAATAAACAATGCATGCAAGACACCAAACTTAGAAGTTTGTATACTGTTGACACTAACAAATTGAGAATGCATATGAGAAACAACAAAACACACAAAACAAGAGAATTTAAAGATCAGAGCAAGAAAATCATCAAGAACAACTTGAAGATCACTGAAGACATATGAACAATGCAAGTAGAACAGAAACATGCAATCGACACCAAACTTAAAATGAGACACTAGACTCAAACAAGAAATATTTTTGGTTTTTATGATTTTGTAAATTTTTTTTTTTTGGATTTTTTTTTCGAAAATTATATGGAGAAGAAAATAAAGAGATTCAAAATTTTTAATAAGAATTCCAGGAATCACGCAATGTTAGTCTAAAGCTTCAATCTAAAAAGATTAGACATGGTCAGCCAAGCTTCAGCAAGACATTACATACAACAGCCAAATTGATGGGAACCAACTAGCTCCTGTGATGATAGAGGCATCATCTGAAACTCTAGAATTCATTCTTAAAAATTCTGAAGAAGAAAATAAAAAGAAAAATACCTAATCTAAGCAACAAGATGAACCGTCAGTTGTCAAAACTCAAACAATCCCCGGCAACGGCACCAAAAACTTGGTGCACGAAATTGTGATCATCAATGGCGCCATCAACATGGTACGCTCAATTGCAATCTCAACTCTTTATCACAACTTCGAACAACTAACCAGCAAGTGCACTGGGTCGTCCAAGTAATAAACCTTACGCGAGTAAGGGTCGATCCCACGGAGATTGTTAGTATTGAAGCAAGCTATGGTCATCTTGTAAA
>NC_029781.3:64324760-64336423 GCF_000817695.3 Arachis duranensis
ATGAGTAAATGACATAAAAATCCACTTTCGGGCACACTTGGTGTGTGCTTGGGCTGAGCATTGAAGCATTTTCGTGTAGAGACTCTTCTTGGAGTTAAACGCCAGATTTTGTGCCAGTTTGGGCATTTAACTCCCATTCTTGTGCCAGTTCCGGCGTTTAACGCCGGGCAGTTTTGAGCTGATTTGAAACACCGGTTTGGGCCATCAAATCTCAGACAAAGTATGGACTATTATACATTGCTGGAAAGCTCAATATGTCTACTTTCCAAAGCAGTTGAGAGCTCACCAATTGGGCTTTTGGAGCTCTAGAAAATCCACTTCGAGTGCAGGGAGGTCAGAATCCAACAGCATCTGCAGTCCTTTTCAGCCTCTGAATCAGATTTTTGCTCAGGTCCCTCAATTTCAGCCAGAAAATACCTGAAATCACAGAAAAACACACAAACTCATAGTAAAGTCTAGAAAAGTGAATTTTAACTAAAAAATAATAAAAATATAGTAAAAACTAACTAAAACATACTAAAAACATACTAAAAACAATGCCAAAAAGCGTACAAATTATCTGCTCATCAACAGCATACAAGACACCAATTGGAATGAGTCCCTTCCGCCTAGTATATGGAAAGGCTTGTCACCTCTCAGTGGAGGTAGAGCACAAAGCTTTCTGGACGGTACAGGAATGTAACATGGGATTGAGAGAGCCGGAGCTAAAAGGAAGTTGCAACTACAGGAATTAGAGAACCTTCGCTTAGAAGCATATGAGAACTCCAGGCTATACAAATAGAGGGTAAGGGCTGTGTATGACAAGAATATCAAGCGAAGAGAGTTCAGACCTGGGGAGTTAGTTCTCCTTTACAACTCAAGGTTGAGGCTCATGCTAGGCAAGCTGAGATCCAGGTGGGAAGGACCCTATAGAGTAGAGAAGGCAGAGCCATACTGAGTCTTCCACCTGATTCATCCTTCAAGCTCCAAATTTATCAAAGTCAATGGCCACCTCTTGAAGCTTTATCATGGTGAGAAAATGAAGAACAATAAGGAGTTGGAGATCTTCCTCTTAGAGGATCCACCAACAGAAGAAGACTGAGCTTGTGGATCATCCAACTTAAGGACATAAAAGAAAAGTGCTAGGTGGGAGACAACCCACCATGGTATGATCTTCCCTTTTATTCTTAGTTTTATTTTATTTTTATTAGTGTTCATTTATAATTTCTGCAACATCACCTGCATTCTGCATAAAAAAAAAGAGAAGGTATTCGACGTGCAAGCATCTAGGACGCGCACGCGTCATACGTGAATGCGAAATATATTGGATTAAACAGAGAGTTGCGTGGGAGTTGAGCAGGAAGCATGCTTTACGCACAATCAAGCCCACGCGTACGCGTATCTCACGCGTACGCGTCACTTGAAGTTTTGGCAACCCACGCATACGTGTCCAAGACGCATGCGCGTGGATAAGGTAATCGGCGTAAATCTATATTTGAATAGAGAGTTGTGATGGTTTAGGGCTGGCATTGCGCTAGAGGCACAAAATCACTCACGCGTACGCGTGCGCATCATTTTCAGTTTATGGCCACTCACGCGTACGCGTGCTTAACACGCACGCGTCGTATGCAATTTGACCCCAACACAGAATGAACAGAGAGTTGTGTGTGTGCGGGGCTAGTCTCGCGCGACTGGCATGATCAAGGGCACGCGTACGCGTGCTAGACGTTTAAGTGTCGCCTTCATTTTTGTGCAACCCACGCGTACGCATGAGGTACGCGTGCGCGTCCCATGCGCCGCATCACTAAACCAGCGCGCCGCCCAGTTTCATTTAGTTCCCCCTCCCAAATCCTAATTCTCTTTCCATCCTAATTCTTCCTTCTTTCTTCTTCCTTCTTATTTCCTACTTCTTTCTCCTTCCCTTTTTCATCTTCTTCGTCATGTTTCTTTTCTTCCTCTCCTCTCCTCTTTCATTCTTCTTTCATTTATTGCATTTCATTATTTTCTTTCTTTCTTCCCACTTTTATATTAGCCTAGTTATTTATGGTTTCTTTTTCATTCTTTTATCATGCATTTTTATGTTGGTGTTGGAACTTTATTTGGGTCTTATTTTATTTGAGCTTGTGGATATTATGAGTAATAATTTGATAATTGACAATTTATTTTGGATCTCATATACACTTGGATTAATTATTTTAATTCCTATTTTAACTTGAACACCAAGTGTTTGTGAAAAAGCCAACATGGCATTTTGAATTCTTTTCTATTCTATTCTTACTACTTTAATGCCTCTTTTTCACAACTCTTGCAATCCATATGAATTGAGTATATCATTCACAATTATCATCATACAAGTGCCCATTCTTTTCTTTCATGTGACACTTATTGTTGAATTTGATGCTTGAGCTATACTTCTCATGCCTCTTTCTTACATGCCATAAACCCTCTTGCATCTAATTATTGTGAATTGCCTTCTTGATCTTAATTGATGTCTTACCTATATGTTTTAGCTACCATGTATTTAAGCTATTATCTTTTCTTTGGCATTTATTATCATTTGGAATTTCTTCCTTCTGGTTTTTAGCTATCTCTATTTAATATTCTTTCTCTTTCTTTCTTCCTTAGGGTGGGTACCAAGAAAGAAAAATGGAAGGCTACTAACAAGTCACCGGCAGGGAAAGGCACTAAAAGAGCAGCGGCTAAGGCACAACCCACTACCAGTGTTAAGCCACCAATGAAGCGGATGAAGCAGACAATCAAAGTTGATGAGGCGGAAAAGGCGTTTCCTGCGTGGGACTCTCCACGGTTCATTAACCGTTACTGTGAGCGGATTTTTCCCATCCTGGCTAAGAGGAACTACAATAATGAGCATTTACTCATTCTTCCCACACACTTTGTTGATTTTGTAGAGCCCCGCATTAAAAGGAGATAGTGGAAATTCTTGAGGAGGCAGCCGCGGGAGGCCAATCTATCATGGGTAGTTGAATTCTACTCTAACTTTCACTTGCCGACCCTGCAGTTTGTCTATGTTTGTCAAAAGCAAGTCCCTGTCTCCGAGGGGGCCATTCAGCAAGTATTGGATTTCAACCCGGCCCAAAGGGATTGGATACCTATCAAGAGGCCTCTCTCAAGCGCCAAAAATCCCAAATTGACTGGAATAGCGTCATTGAAGTTATAGCACAACCTGGAAGCACATGGGTCTACGGGCAACATCGGACTTGACCCAAGAGCATCTCAGCTCCAGCACTTACCTTGGAGGCTCAGGGGTGGGAACAGATTATGTCCCACTATGTCTTTTCGAGCACTCACAAGTCCATCTTCACTGCGGACATGGCTGTTCTCATCTGCTGCTTTCTTACAGAGCAACCCCTCAACTTACCAAGACACATCCGGCAGGCCATGGGACACGTGCAGATTGCGAGCAACCTACCCTTTCACGCACTGGTTTCGGATCTTGTCTCTGCAGCAGGAGTCTCCTACAGGGCTGGGGACACCAAAGCCATGATCCCAAAGGCTGATCAGTATGTCCCGAATGGGAACCAGACCCCCAGTACCCTCTGCCAGCCGACTTCCCGGCCCATCTTTAGACACTCCTCCTATGTCTGCCCCGCGCCATCACCCACACCTCCTACACCATCCACTACTCATATGTTCCTTCAGATCCTTCAAAGGTTAGACCGGCAAGACCGGCGGATGGAGCAAATGGAGCGCCACAACAAGTGCCGATACACCTATCTGAAGGAGCTCATTGTTAACACTCACCCACCTTCGAAAGAGAAGGATACCCCGGACTCCACTTCACCTACCAGCACGGGGATCCATAACGACCCGACCAGTGGAGGCGATGCTACCAGCCCTACCTTGTTCCTTACTGATGGCACAGAGGATCGTGCCAAGACTTAAGTGTGGAGAGATCAGTACCTGATTTTCGAAGGTAATCTCTCTCTCTTAACACCAATATGTTATTTTTCTTTTTTTAGATAGGATAGATTGCATGATAATAATTGCTTGCATGTATGTTCTGTTTGGTCGAAGTAATGAGTTTCTTTTCAAGGCACTATTTTATAGTATTTCACTAATTCAAATTAAAATTTGTGTTAAAGTTGCTTGAAGATTGTAATTTGGAACATGGTTTTTAGCTAAGAACACATAACCTGTGAGATTTTGAGCTTAATTATATGGTTATATTATTCAACCATGATTTTTATTCTTGTGTGTTTTCTCTTCTATGATTGCAATCTATGATTTGTTCCATTCTATATGTCCATTGTTTAGTGTATATTCATGCATACATGTGATTGAGGCCATCGTCTGATATTAGCTCACTTATCCCAAATAGCATACCATTCCATTTACCTTTGTTTGCCACTTTGAGCCTTCTCAACCCCCATTTGTTCTTTATATTACCACATTGCTAGCTTTAAGTAGAAAAAAATTAATTATCTCATTTGAATCTTTGGTTAGTTTAAGATAGAAATTGTGTGTCAACTAAGTGTGGAGAATTATGGGAACTTGGGTTAATGAGAATGTGTTTTGTTTTTATTGACAAATTTTGATAGTTTGGGTGCTTGCTCATGTGAAGCTATAAAAAAAACCATATACATTGATATACTATGCTTCTATATATATATAAAAATAAAAAAATATTATGAATAAATAAATTGGGGAATAAAAGCACCCCAATATTAAGTGCAATAAAAAGATCAATGCTATGTGATGAAATAGAAGAAAAAATTGATATTATAGTAGCTAGGCATGATTTTAGAATTATATAGAGTGTGTGTGTGTTAGGTGAGAACTTAGGTTAGTCAAAGATTCAAATTATAGCTCACTTGGCATACATATATCCTCACCCTTACCTTAGCCCCATTACAACCTTGGAAAAACCTCATTATGTTTGTATTTGTGCACTAGATATTTGTTGATTGGTTAAATAAAGAGCAAAGTTTTAGAAACCATGACTAGAGGAGATTAGAGTGGAATAACCCTAGACACTTGAGCGATTAGAGTGCATATACACTTCCAGTGAGGGTTCAATGCTTGACTCTATGTTTCCGGCTTTCATGAGCTATTTTCCTACAAGTTTACTTGCTTCTTATTGTGTGATTTGAATTAGTGGAATCTGATTTGTGTTTGTCTTGGAGAACTTGTTTACTTTTAACCAAGTAGATAGGAACATCTTGGCATGTAGTTACATTCATATACATAGGTTGCATTGCATGAGTCTTACTTTCCCCTATTCATTCTTTTGGTCTCCTTGAGCTTAGCATGAGGACATGCTAATATTTTAAGTGTGGGGAGATTGATAAACCACTATTTTATGGTTTATCTTGTGCTAAATTGAGTGATTTTTATCAGTTCTTTGCACACTTATTCATAGAATCTGCATGGTTTTACAAGTCCTTCTCAATTTTGTTCTATGATTAAAAACTTGCTTCCTAGGCCTTTAAATTGTTAATTTTTAATTCCCCTTTATACCATTCGAAGTCGTGATCTGTGTGTTAAGTGTTTTCAGGCTTTATAGGGCAGGAATGATTGTGGAAGGAACACAAGAGACTAAGGAGCAAACCAGCGAGGATCTACGCGTACGCATGGCTCACGCGTGCGCGTGACTTGGAGCTTCTCACAGTGACATGTACGTGTAACTGACGCGTACGCATGACAAGCAAAGTTGCACAGCGACGCTGATGAGCGGATAATTTATACGCTTTTTGGCGTTGTTTTTACATAGTTTTTAGTATATTTTTATTAGCTTTTAAGCAAAATTCACATTTCTAGTCTTTACTATGAGTTTGTGTGTTTTTTTGTGATTTCAGGTATTTTCTGGCTGAAATTGAGGGACCTGAGCAAAAATCTAATTCAGAGACTGAAAAAGGACTGCTGATGCTGTTGGATTCTGACCTCCCTGCACTCAAAATGGATTTTTTGGAGCTACAGAAATCTAAATGGCGCGCTCTCAATTGCGTTCAAAAGTAGACATCCAGGACTTTCCAGTAATATATAATAGTTTATACTTTGTTTGCAGTTAGATGACGCAAACTGGCATTCAACGCCGGCTTTCTGCCCTATTCTAGCGTTAAACGCCAGAAACAAGTTGCAAGCTAGAGTCAAACGCCAGAAACAAGTTACAAACTGGCATTTAACTCCAAGAAAAGTCTCTACACATAAAAGCTTCAATGCTCAGCCCAAGCACACACCAAGTGGGACCTTGTTCTTATGTATTTTCAACGGTAGAGTTTCTACACACCGTAGATTAAGGTGTGGAGCTCTGCTGTTCCTCGAGTATTAATGCAAAGTACTACTATTCTTCTATTCAATTCATGTTTATTCTTATTCTAAGATATCCATTCACACACAAGAACATGATGAATGTGATGAGTATGTGACACTCATCACCATTCTCACTTATGAATGCGTGATTGACAACCACTTCCGTTCTACATGAAAACAAGCTTGAAGGTATATCTCTTGGGTTTCTAATCAATGATTCACATCGACTCCCCTCTGACAATGGGGCATCTAAATCTGAGATTAGAGTCTTCGTGGTATAGACTAGAATCCATTGGCAGCATTCTGAGATCCGGAAAGTCTAAACCTTGTCTATGGTATTCCGAATAGGTTCTGGGATGGGATGACTGTGACGAGCTTCAAACTCGCGACTGTAGGGCGTAGTGATAGACACAAAAAGATAGTAAATCCTATTCCTAAACGATCAAGAACCAACAGCTAATTAGCCATACGATATCTGTGCATGATATTTTTCATCCAAGACGAGAAATCTGACAGTTGATTAGCCGTACAAAAACCGTAGATGACAATTTTCACTAAGAGGACAGGAAGTAGCCATTGACAACGGTGACACCCAGCATACAGCTTGCCATAGAAAGGAGTATGAAGGATTGGATGAAGGCAATAGGAAAGCAGAGATTCAGAAGGAACAATGCATCTCCATACGCTTATCTGAAATTCCCACCAATGAATTACATAAGTATCTCTATCTTTATTTTATGCTTATTTATATTTTAATTATCAAAACTTCATAACCATTTGAATTTTCCTGACTGAGATTTACAAGGTGACCATAGCTTGCTTCAAGCCGACAATCTTCATGGGATCGACCCTTACTCACGTAAGGTTTATTACTTGGACGACCGAGTGCACTTGCTGGTTAGTTGTGTGAAGTTGTGAAAAAGAGTTGAGATTACAATCGTGCGTACCAAGTTGTTGGCACCATTGAGATCACAATTTCGTGCACCAGACACGTACGCGTGACACGCGCAGAAGACCATCGACGCATACACGTGATTGAAGCATACGCGTGACGTGCGTCACGTGCTGCAACTGCAGAAGACACTGGGGGCGATTTTAGGCTGAGTTTGGACCCAGTTTTTGGCCCAGAAACACAGACTAGAGCCAGGGAACAGCAGAGATTCAACACACATTCTCATTCACTAGTTTTAGTTTTAGTTTTTGAATCTTGGAGAGAATATACTACTTCCTCTAGGGTTCTTCACATTCATAGATTTTCTAGTTTTATGATTTTGGATTGGATATTGAGAAGAGTTACTACCCCCGTTTGAAGTCTCTATCATTACAATTTGTTTCCTTATTTCCTTACTCCTTTATTTTCCATTCAGTTTGTTCAAAGTTACATATGGATATCTTTGATTTTCGAAAGTATTAATGCAAGAGTTATTTTTACATTTAAATTCATCAATTGTTTGAATGTCATCTTCCCTTAACTTATTATTTCAAAAGCATTGCTTTTACTAAATTAATTTTAATTACCATGTCTCCTTTCTTCTCCCTTTACATGTTTGCAACAATGGCATCCATATCAATGGAGTAGGCTCCCAATTTGACTTTGGAGTTGATTAATAGGAGACCCTTGATTTGGAATACTCGAGTGTTAATTTGTAATTTGAAGTCGTTGGCTGACTCTCTAGTCACTAACGCTAATCCTTCCCTAGGAGAGGATTAGGACTTGTGAATCAGAGTTGGTTTAGTTACTTAACTTTTCTTCATTCGGTAAAGGATAACTAAGTAGAAACAACAACCTCTTACTATTTCTCTTGAAAAAATTCAACAAGGATAGAACTTTTGATTAATCTTCTCTTAGTCAAGGCTTTTTATTTCAATCACATAAAACCTCGTGTTAATTTTTATCGCTTTAATTGATAGTTATTTATTTCTCTATTCCCCAATTATAAAATTTCTCAGAAAACTCTTGACTAATAAATTGCATTCTTTTGTCAACTCGTTGAGAGACGACTTGGGAATTCTACTCCTAGTATTTTATTTTTAAAATTGTGACAACTCTTTTTAAATTGATAAGCAGAATTTTCGTCGGTTATGAACTGTATCTGCAACATTATTCCTATTATAAATTCTTAATCGGCAATTTTCTGCCCATCACTATCGTTTATTTTTTCGTTTTAAATTTATAATTTTATAAAATTATATAATTTTTGGAACTTAAACTAAAACACAAAAGTTAGATTTCTTTTATTATTCATTTTGATTTTTTTGATATTTTATCTGAATCTAAATAAGAGATATTTTTTATTGACAATTATGTATTAAAATTAATGAATAATAAATAAAAAATTAATTTTTAAGTATAAGTTGAAAATCGAATAAGGCTAATTTGTTTTACTGTGTATATGTTATATCAATAGAATCAAATTGATTTGATTTATTACTGGTACAATATATAAATACAAAGAATTTTGTAATTATCGAAGCCAAAAATTGACAGCCAGATTTATCATCGATACAATGAAAAATAATTAAAAATAAAAATATTAAAATCGATGACAAAGTCGTCTATTTTTTTGGCGTCCTTAATATTATGGCCATACTATCAACCATTGAGTAGGGCAAGAATGCTTTTTCTTTAAAATAATGCATTATTTATTTTAATATTTATAATATCGACGGTCTAGTGTCGATAAATTTAGACAATAGAGATCCTTTTTAAAATTAAATGGAGAGTATTATTATTATATAAAATGAAAATAGACTGCCAGAGGATAATTTATTTTTGAACTAAAATCGACGACTTTGCCATCGATTTTTTCCGCCTCACTCGTTTCACCCCAATTCACAAGTTATATTTTACCCCAATTCGTGCCTTTTCCATTTCATCTCAAAAACCAACCTTCCCTCTCCGCTGCCTCTGTGCCGTCTTCGCACGCCATCGAACCGTTATGCTCGCGTCACCACCGCTCTGTCATTCTATTACTCTGTCTCTTTTTCTTCTTTGGTTCGGTTCTATGAATGAAGATTTTGTATAGAAAGATAGTTAGTTCATAAGCCCTAGAAAGTAGGGTGAATTGACATATCTGTTGCTGCCGCGCTGCTGCAATTCACTTCCTTCCCCTAAGTGCCATGGTTATTCTTCTCTTCATATGGATATGTTTCTTCGGATTTAGATCTAGGTTCAGATTTTGTTTATATATTGAATTGTTTTTGTTTTTATACAACTTGGAATGAGTGTAAACACTTTAATGGATGCAAGCATCGAAGAAGAAGCTTGTGAATCTTATGAAGGAAATCAAAGTGCAGAAGCTTGTCTTTAACATCTCCATTGATGAGAGTGGTGATCGTCTCACCAAAATAATGGGAGGTGTTTGATGGATAAATCAAAGTGCAGAAGTCCCATCCCCCGATGGATAAATCGTCTTGCTCGAATTGGTAAGTGAACTTATTGCTGCTTCTTGCATGTCAATCTAGACTTTGTTATATGAAACTTTATTATTATGAATGGAAAATGTTAAGATCAGTTTAATTGCATTGGAAATTATATAGACATAGACATACATAATTAATTGCAGGGAAGAAACATGAAACATTTATCTAACATTCTAGCGAGTAAAGATCAATCAAAGAAGATAGATTTTGTTTTGACCTTGATGACCATGTTACTGTGTTTTTAGTCTAATATTATGTATATGGCTGAATATAAAATTATTTTGAGTAAAGTGTCATTTTTGTCCCTAACATTTGGGGTAAGTCCCAAAATTGCCTCTAACGTTTCAATCGTCCTATTTAAGTCCCTAACGTTTCAAAACTGACTCAATGTTGTCTTGCCGTTAGGGATCTGTTAACAGAATTGACGGCGGGACAAAATTGAGACGATTTTGAAATGTTAGAGACTTAAATAAGACGAAAACGTTAGGGACAAAAATGATACATAAAAATAAATTTTAATTTAATTTTATCTTTGATGGTGTTTTTGTGGAAAAATGAATTTCCAACACACATATCCAACCGGCAAGTGTACCGGGTCGCATCAAGTAGTAATAACTCACTTAGAGTGAGGTCGATCCCACAGGGATTGATGGATCAAGCAATTTTAGTGGGTGATTAGTTTAGTCAAGCTAACATTGAAGTGAATTTGGATGAAGTGTAGCCAACAGAAAGTAAATTGCAAGGAAATTAAAAGATGCAGAGAATAAAATTGCAGGAAACTTAAATAACAAGAAAGTAAAATAGCTGAAACTTAAATTGCAAGAAATATAAATTGTATCAAATGTAAAGGGGGCTGGGGTGCTAGCAATTAAATGAAAGCAGTAGATCCAAGCTTAGAACAATTGCAAGGAAATTAAATTGCAGGAAAAGTAAATTCAAGGTCACAGTAGCTTAAATGTAAATTGCAGAAGAACACAAGTGCAGGAAATTAAATTGGGAGCAATGAGATGCAACAAAGAGACATAGATCATTTTTCAAGTCTCAAAGTGAAACTAACAATTTCAATGAAACAGTAAAAACAGAAGGAAAGCCAAGAGCTCAATTGCTCACTTGACCAAAACAGAAACAAAATTCAACTCAATTGTGAAACTCAGAAAAGAAATTCAAGATCTCAGGGAATCAATGAGACTAGAGAACAAGTCTAGATCTCAAGCCCTTCCTTGATCAATTCAGAGAACAATTTGCAGAAGAAAGAAGAAAAATGAATTGCAGAATTAAAGAGAAGATGAAGCAGTATGTGAATTTCAATTATGCAGAAAAAGTAAACAAGAGATCTCAAGGTGAGATTGAAACAGATTAGCTTGCTTTGGATTTGAGGAGAAATGGGTTTGGTTGGCTTTGATTCAATTTGGTGAGAAATTGAATTAAATTGAATTTTGGCCCATGTTGCTCCCAAGAGGCTGCCCTGCCCTTGTGGAGGGCAGGGCAGAAAATGGTGTGTGTGGCCCTCGTGCGTGCGTGTGGTGTGTGTTGGTGCTGCAGGATGCTGCCCTGCCCTCGCGGAGGGCAGGGCAGAAAAAATTGGTGCACCAGAATTGTGCCACGGTGCGCTGCTGGTGCTGCCAGATGATGCTGCGGTGCGCCAGAAGGGTGCCTTGGTGCGCCAGAATTGTGCACCAACAAAATGCTGCCCTGCCCTCGCGGAGGGCAGGGCAGTGTTTTCACTTTGATGTCCCAAGTTCGAACCATGGCCTAAACACACGCTACTTAATTTCCTTGGCTTTCTTGGCACCAAAGTAAGGCCTAGTTTCTTGCTTTCTCATGGCCCTTAAAGATGCCTTTCGTTCCTGCCTCAATTGTGCGCCAAATATGGATTGCTATATATCGTTGGAAAGCTCTGAATGTCAGCTTTCCAACGCAACTGGAAGCATATCAATTGGACGTCTGTAGCTCAAGTTATAGCCCTTTGAAGTAGGCATGGTCATGCTGTG
>NC_029781.3:64336498-64337790 GCF_000817695.3 Arachis duranensis
CTTCTTTGATTTGGTCATGGGCCACGCTTTTAAAAGCGTGGCCTAAGGCTCCAAAGTGTACCCCAACTTCAAAGTGTACCCCAAAGCTCTTTTTTTCTCCTTTTTTTGTGCTTCTTTGCTTCTTTTTCTTCTTATTTCCTACAAGATTTATAAAATTAAAATATCAAGAAAATATATCATTTAAGTACAAAAGCATTCAATATTTAAGCACAAATTATCAATTTCTTGTATGAAAAGCATAGAAAAATAGGTATATGATGACTTGTCATCACAACACCAAACTTAAACCTTGCTTGTCCCCAAGCAAGAAAAGAATCATGCAATAAAGATTGACAACCCAAGGTAAGAAGAATGGCAACTCAATGTTCATGGCAAGCTAGTTTTCTATGCATGCTACAATTACAAAAGAAATGTAAATGATTGATGCTTCTATCTAGCTCATTTTATGAAATCTTTTTCTTATAATTCTTCCTTGAAACACGCTTTTGATTTTTTTTTTGTTAGCTTCTCCTTTTGGGTGCTTTGCCCCATGAGTAAATAACAAAGCTACGACTTCTAAATGCTTTGTTTTCAAGTATTACCACTTGATACATAAGCACCACAAGCATTTGAATTAGAGGACTTCATTAAGCTTATTTTTTTTTCTTTTCTTTGAATCTCTAATCATTGATGCTCAGAACCTTGAGCTTTGAGGGAGTGCTTTTGCACTTGAGCCTAGCCTTGACTTCTAAGTGTTTTGTTTTCAAGCATTTGGCTTGATACATAAACACCACAAGCACTTAGCAAATAAATAGCCATTGGTACTCAGAGCCTTTAGCTTTCTCATTCCTTCCCTTTTTCTTTTCTTGCTTTAATTATATTTGCTTCTTCAAGGTTTTCATGATTTCAAAAGATTTCACAAAATGTACTAGATGAAACTTCAATTAAATAAAATCTAATGCAATTGAGCAACAATCAAACATACTAGCTTTCCAATACTTGTATGCACATGCTAAATTCTTCTTTAATGCCTTGTTTGTTTATGATCATGATGCTTCATTGCTTTTAAATTCACAAAGCTCAAGTTGGTAGTTATAATGCCACAGCAACATATTATAAATCAAAATTCAAGCTATGCTTATTCATACACACAAGTATTCAGAGAAAGTAAAGACAATCATGCAGTTTATGAAACAAATGAGAGGAAAAGGAACTTTACAACCTTGTAGTTCATCTTCTCTATTGTTGTCATTTTCCTCCCATTTTCCTCCTTCCCATACCAAACTCAGAATGCTTGTTCATCCTCAAGCAAC
>NC_029781.3:64337816-64338202 GCF_000817695.3 Arachis duranensis
TAAGAAGGTGAGCACAATACATTGCATAAAAGATAAGTGGCACACCAAACTTAGTGTGACACTTTCACTTGAAATTAATGCAAGTATCTAGTAAGCATTGGAACCAAATTTTTTTGCATAGCAACACCAAACTTAGAATGCAACCAAATGTCAATTTATTTGAACTAAAACTAAACAAGAGAAACTGTTATTTGTTAAATACAATCACCAAATGAATAGTTTGTCATGAATAAGGATGTCTTGGTGATGTATTTACAAAAACAGTTAATAAAAGAAAAAAATAACTAAAACAAAGAGAATGCAATCGAAATGTCAAAAATAAAAGAAAAATAACAATGCAAAGGCAATATGATTATGCAGACAAGTGATGTTGCTAGATGAGTTGC
>NC_029781.3:64340612-64341202 GCF_000817695.3 Arachis duranensis
AGAAGAATTGAATTAAATGAAATTTTGGTTGAATTTTGGCCCATGTTGCTCCCAGGAGGCTGCCCTGCCCTTGTGGAAGGCAGGGCAGAAAATGGTGTGTGTGGCCCTCGTGCGTGCGTGTGGTGTGTGTTGGTGCTGCAGGATGCTGCCCTGCCCTCGCGGAGGGCAGGGCAGAAAAAATTGGTGCGCCAGAATTGTGCCACGGTGCGCTGCTGGTGCTGCCAGATGATGCTGCGGTGCGCCAGAAGGGTGCCTTGGTGCGCCAGAATTATGCACCAACAAAATGCTGCCCTGCCCTCACGGAGGGCAGGGCAGTGTTTTCACTTTGATGTCCCAAGTTCGAACCATGGCCTAAACACACGCTACTTAATTTCCTTGGCTTTCTTGGCACCAAAGTAAGGCCTAGTTTCTTGCTTTCTCATGGCCCTTAAAGATGCCTTTCGTTCCTGCCTCAATTGTGCGCCAAATATGGATTGCTATATATCGTTTGAAAGCTCTGAATGTCAGCTTTCCAACGCAACTGGAAGCACATCAATTGGACGTCTGTAGCTCAAGTTATAGCCCTTTGAAGTAGGCATGGTCATGCTGTG
>NC_029781.3:64343409-64361006 GCF_000817695.3 Arachis duranensis
ATAGCCCTTTGAAGTAGGCATGGTCATGCTGTGTGCGGCCAGATTTTAACTTAGCGAAAATTCTTGCTTCCAACCACACTTTGCATCACGATTCTGCCCTGCCCTTGGCAAGGGCAGGGCAGTGTGCGTGCTGGCTGCTTCCTTCCTTGATTTGGTCATGGGCCACGCTTTTAAAAGCGTGGCCTAAGGCTCCAAAGTGTACCCCAACTTCAAAGTGTACCCCAAAGCTCTTTTTTTCTCCTTTTTTTGTGCTTCTTTGCTTCTTTTTCTTCTTATTTTCTACAAGATTTATAAAATTGAAATATCAAGAAAATATATCATTTAAGTACAAAAGCATTCAATATCTAAGCACAAATCATCAATTTCTTGTATGAAAAAGCATAGAAAAATAGGTATATGATGACTTGTCATCAATCTTTCAATAATATTAATTTTTTACTGTACATAGTATTCAAGTATTTTTTTAATTACATCTAAGTAAATTACACTTAATCACATTACTTTTATTTTAAATAAATTTATTTTTTTATAATTTTAAAAAAATTTGATACATTAGAGACAAAAGGTATAATTTATATTTTATTGTACATATATTATTTTTCTCTTTTCTACAAGTGTATATACTAGTCATTCTACAAATATTTCATGATAATTAAAAAACTTTAAGAATAAAATTATAAAAAAAATTAATTTATTTAAAATGAAAGTAATATGATTAAGTGTAATTTACTTAGATGTGATTAAAAACTAATTAAATACTATGTATAGTAAAAAATTGATATTATTGAAGGATAAAATTAAAATTTATTTCTATGTATCATTTTTGTCCCCAATGTTTTCATTCTATTTAAGTCTCTAACATTTCAAAATAGTCTCAATTTTGTCCCACCCTCAATTCTATTAACGGATCCCTAACGGCACGACAACATTGAGTCAGTTTTGAAATGTTTGGGACTTAAATAGGGTTATTGAAACGTTGCATTATTGGTTATTATATGATGATTGCTTAGTGATTATTAATTATTGTGGTGTATGTGAAACATTATTTTTTTTATTTATTTTTAAATAATAAAGTGTGCTGGAGATTGGAGAAACCCAATGCAAGGGAATTTGAATCAATAGACTACTTATTTCTTATTGTACTTATTAATTAGTTGGAAAAGTATATGAACCAACCCCAAATCAGCCAAGAATGTAACAACTTAATTAATTATAAATATAGTAATTAGTTTTATTCATTTATAATTTAAAATATTTGTTAATAATTGTTTTACCACATTCAAACTTGAAAGGGAGATATGCTCAGTAGCATTGCAGGAGACAATCACGGAAACTGATTACGTACATTCCGTCTCTTCTCCCTCCTTTCCTCTCAAACTAGCGCCGCTCGTCTGTTCTCTCCACCAAAAAGCAAAGCCGCCAACCTCCTCCATCCAAGGCACCTCCTAGTACTCCACCATTGGTAACATTCGCTACGTGCCACCATTAGCGGTGCTCGTACACAGAATTGTGATTCACACTTTTCACAATTCTGATACAACTAACTAGCAAGTGTACTGGGTCGTCCAAGTAATAAAACCTTACGCGAGTAAGGGTCGATCCCACGGAGATTGCCGGCTTGAAGCAAGATATGGTCATCTTATAAATCTTAGTCAGGCTGATTCAATTGGTTATGAGTTTTGATAATTGAAAGATAAATAAAACCCAAATTAAAATAAAGATACTTATGTAATTCAGTGGTGAAAATTTTAGATAAGCGTTTGGAAATGCTTTGTTGCTTCTGAACCTCTGCTTTCCTATTATCTTCATCCAATCATGCGTGCTCCCTTCCATGGCAAGCTGTATGTTGGTGGATCATCGTTGTCAATGGCTACCATCCATCCTCTCAGTGAAAATGGTCCAGCTACAGTTTCTGTACGGCTAATCAACTGTCGGATTTTTCGTCTCGGATGAAAAATACCAGGCACAGCTACCGCACGACTAATCATCTGTCGGTTCTCACTTGTGTCGGAATAGGATCTCTCTATCCTTTTGCACACTGTCACTGTGCCAAATATTCATGAGTTTGAATCTCGTCATAGTCATCCATCCTAGATCCTACCAGGAATACCACAGATAAAGTTTAGACTTTTTGAATTTTAGGGATGCTGCCAATTGGTTCTAACATATACCACGAAGGTTCTAACCTCACAGACTCGGTCCGTGGATTAGAGACCCAAGAGACTATACTCTAGCTGTCATCCAATGACTACGTTGAACATCATGTAGACCACTTGTGGTTGTCAAGCACGCGGATCTTGGCTAAGCGAGTAACGAAGATAGTGGGTGATTGTCACGGGTCACCCCTTCATTCTGCCTTAACTGAATTAAGTACGAGAGTATATCTTGGAGAAGAAGTAAGCGTGAATTGAAAGAGAAACAATAGTACTTGCATTAATTTATGAAGAACAGCAGAGCTCCGCACCTTAATCTATGAGGTGTAGAAACTCCACTGTTGGAAAATACATAAGAGAAAATAGACTAGGCATGGCCGTGAGGCCAGCCAAGCATGAAGTTCATCAAAAGTTTGAAAAAAGGGTTTGAATACAATAGGAAAAAAGTGCTATTTATACTAAACTAGTTACTAAAGATTACAGAAAATAGGTAACTAAGTGCAGATAGTGCAGAAATCGACTTCCGGGGCCCACTTGGTATGTGCTTGGGCTGAGCATTGAGCTTTACACGTGCATAGGCCTTTTCTGGAGTTAAACGCCAGCTTGGATGCCAGTTTGGGCGTTTAACTCCAGTTTTGGTGCCAGTTCCGGCGTTTTACGCCAGAAAAGGGTCTTTGGTGGGGGTTTGAACGTCAATTTGGGCCATCAAATCTCGGACAAAGTATGGACTATTATATATTGCTAGAAAGCCCAAGATGTCTAATTTCCAACATAATTGAGAGCGTGCCAATTGGGCTTCTATAGCTCCAGAAAATCCACTTCAAGTGCAGGAAGGTCAGAATCCAACAGCATCTACAGTCCTTTCTGAGCCTCTGAATCAGACTTTTGCTCAGGTCCCTCAATTTCAGCCAGAAAATACCTGAAATTATAGAAAATACCTGAAATTATAGAAAAACACACAAACTCATAGTAAAGTCCAGAAATGTGATTTTTGCATAAAAACTAATAAAAATGTAATAAAGAGTAACTAAAACATACTAAAAACTATGTAAAAACAATGCCAAAAAACATATAAATTATCTGCTCATCACAACACCAAACTTAAATTGTTGCTTGTCCCCAAGCAACCAAAAATAAAATAGGATAAAAAGAAGAGAATATACAATAAATTTCAAAATATCAATGAAGCTTAGTTCCAATTAGATAAGCGGGACTAGTAGCATTTTGCTTCTGAACAGTTTTGGCATCTCACTTTATCCTTTGAAATTCAGAATAATTGGCATCCATAGGAACTCAGAATTCAGATAGTGTTATTGATTCTCCTAGTTTAGTATGTTGATTCTTGAACACAGCTACTTATGAGTCTTGGCTGTGACCCTAAGCATCTTGTTTTCGAGTATTTCTACCGGATACATAAATACCACAGACACATAACTGGGTGAACCTTTTCAAATTGTGACTCCTCTTTGCTAGAGTCCCCAGTTAGAGGTGCCCAGAGTTCTTAAGCACACTCTTTTTGCTTTGGATCACGACTTTAACCACTCAGTCTCAAGCTTTTCACTTGGACCTTCATGACACAAGCACATGGTTAGGGACAGCTTGAATTAGCCGCTTAGGCCAGGATTTTATTCCTTTGGGCCCTCCTATCCATTAATGCTCAAAGCCTAGGATCCTTTTTAACCTTGCTTTTTGGTTTAAAAGGCTATTGGCTTTTTCTGCTTGCTTTTTCTTTTTCTTTCTTTTTCTTTATTTTTCGCCATTTTTTTTCGCAAGCTTTGTGTTTTTCACTACTTTTTCTTTCTTCAAGAATCAATTTTATGATTTTTCAGATTATCAATAACATTTTTCTTTTTTTATTATTCTTTCAAGAGCCAACAATTTTAACATTCATAAACTTCACTATAAAAAATATGCACTATTCAAGAATTCATTCAGAAAACAAAGAGTATTGCCACCACATCAACATAATTAAACTATTTTCAAGATAGAATTCAAAATTCATGTACTTCTTGTTCTTTTTCAAATAGAAACATTTTTCTTTTAAGAAAGGTGAAGGATTCATGGAACATTCATAGCTTTAAGACATAGACACTAAACACTAATGATCATGTAATAAAGACACAAACATAGACAAAACATAAAGCATAAAAACCAAAAATAGAAAAGAAAATAAACAAGGAGATTAAAGAACGGGTCTGCCTTAGTGATTGTGGCTTCTTCTTCCTCTTGAAGAACCAATGGAGTTCTTGAGCTCCTCTATGTCTCTTCCTTGCCTTTGTTGCTCCTTTATCATGGCCTTTTGGTCCTCTCTGATTTCATGGAGGATGTTGGAACTCAATTCTCTTAACGAGGTGTTGAGTTGCTCCCAGTAGTTGTGTGAAGGGAAATGCATCCCTTGAGGCATCTCAGGGATTTCTTGATGAGGGACTTCCTCATGCTCTTGTTGAGGTTCATGAGTGAGCTCTCTTGTTTGCTCCATCCTTTTTTTAGGATGGGCTTTTGAGATGAATCTCTCCATCTTCCATGACTTGGAGTTAGAAGCAAATTCCTTCCCTTTCCTCTTCCTAGAGGTTTCTCCAGCCTCATGTGCCATTAATGGTTATGAAAAAACTAAAAGCAGAGCTTTTTCCCACACCAAAATTAAAATGTTTGCTCGTCCTCGAGCAAAAGAAGAAAGAAAGGATTAGAGGAAGAAGAGATGGAGGAGATAGAGGTGTGTGAATGGTTCGGCCAAGGGTGTTTTAGGTGGGTTGTATGATGGTTTTGAAGGAAAAATGGAGGTGATTGGTGGAGGTTATTTTGGTGTCAAGGAATTCCGATCCCTGCACCTTTCTAGCGTTTAAACGCCCTCTGTATGCCATTTCTGGAATTTAACGCCAGCTCTGCTGCCTTTCCTAGAGTTAAATGCCAGGATGATGCCCCTCTCTGGTGTTTAACGCCCAGAATGCTGCTAGACACTCTTTTCTGGCGTTAAACACCAGTATGACTACCAATTTTAGCGTTTAACACCAGCTAGACACCAGACACCCTTTTCTGGCGTTTAAATGCCAGTCTGTCTGCCAATTTTGGCATTTAACACCCAGAATGTTGCCAGACTGGGCGTTAAATGCTAAACGCTCATTCTGATATCCTTACTGGCGTTAGGGTGTGCTATTTTCGATGCTGTTTTTGATTCTGCTTTGATTCTGCAACTATTTTTGTGACTTCACATGATCATCATCCTAAAGAAAACATAAACTAACAATGGAAAATGCAATGAAAAAGTAATTAACATAGATAAATAACATTAGGTTGCCTCCCAATAAGCGCTTCTTTAATGTCAATAGCTTGACAGTAAGCTCTTACAGAGCTTCACAGATGCTTAGAGCATGATGGTGGCCTCCCAACACCAAACTTAGAGTTTGAGTGTGGGGGCTCTATTTGACTCTGTATGGGGAGAATTGGATGAAGCTTTTCATGCTTCTTTTCCATGTTTACAGAAGAATATTCTTGAGCCTTAAACACAAGGTAGTCCTCATTCAATTGAAGGACTAACTCTCCTCTGTCCACATCAATCACAGCCCGTGCTGTGGCTAGGAAGGGTCTTCCAAGGATGATGGATTCATCCTCATCCTTCCCGGTGTGTAGGATTATGAAGTCAGCAGGGACGTAAAGGCCTTCAACCTTCACTAAGACATCCTCTACAAGTCTATAAGCCTGTTTAATTGATTTGTCTGCCATCTCTAGTGAGATTCTTGTTGCTTATACCTCAAAGATTCCTAGTTTCTCCATTACAGAGAGTGGCATGAGGTTTATACCTGACCCCAGGTCACACAGAGCCTTCTCAAAGGTCATGGTGCCTATGGTACAAGGTATTAAGAACCTTCCGGAATCCGGTTTCTTCTAAGGTAATTTATGTTGAACCAGGGCATTCAGTTCATTGATGAACAATGGAGGTTCATCCTCCCAAGACTCATTACCAAATAACTTGACATTCAGCTTTATGATTGCTTCTAGATACCGAGCAACTTGCTCTTTAACAATATCTTCATCTTTTTCAGAGAAAAAATACTCATCAGAGCTCATAAATGGTAATAGGAAGTCAAGTGGAATCTCTATGGTCTTTATATGAGCCTCAGATTCCTTTGGTTCCTCATTAGGAAACCCCTTAGTGGTCAGTGGACGTCCAGCAACGTCTTCCTCACTAGAAATCACTTCCTCTTCCTCCTCTTGAGGTTCGGCCATTTTGGATGTATTGATGGCCTTGCATTCTCTCTTTGAATTCTCTTCTGTATTGCTTGGGAGAGTACTAGGAGGAGTTTCAGTAACTCTTTTACTCAGCTGACCCACTTGTGCCTCCAAATTTTTTATGGAGGACCTTGTTTCAGTCATGAAACTGAAAGTGGCCTTAGATAGATCAGAGACTATGGTTGCTAAGCCAGAAAGGCTCTACTCAGAATTCTCTGTCTGTTGCTGGGAAGATGATGGAAAAGGCTTGCTGTTGGCAAACCTATTTCTCCCACCATTATTATTATTGAAGCCTTGTTGAGGCTTCTGTTGATCCCTCCATGAGAAATTTGGATGATTTCTCCATGAAGGATTATAGGTGTTTCCATAGGATTCTCCCATGTAATTCACCTCTTCCATTGTAGGATCCTCAGGGTCATAAGCTTCTCCTTCCGAGGAAGCTTCTTTAGTACTGCCAGATGCAGCTTGTAATCCAGTCAGATTTTGAGAAATCATATTGACTTGCTGAGTCAATATTTTGTTCTGAGCCAATATGGCATTTAGAGTATCAACCTCAAGAACTCCTTTTTTCTGAGTCATCCCATTACTCACAGGACTTCTTTCAGAAGTGTATATGAACTGGTTATTTGCAACCACCTCAATGAGTTCCTGAGCTTTTGCAGGCGTTCTCTTCAGATGAAGAGACCCACCAGAAGAGTAGTCCAATAACATCTTGGACAATTTGGATAGACCATTATAGAATATATCTAAGATGTTCCATTCTGAAAGCATGTCAGAAGGACACCTTCTGATCAATTGCTTGTATCTTTCCCAAGCTTCATAGAGGAATTCACATTCTTTCTGTCTGAAAGTTTGGACGTCCCCTCTAAGCTTGCTCAGCTTTTGAGGTGGAAAGAATTTTGCCAAGAAAGCAGTGACCAACTTGTCCCAAGAGTTCAGACTTTCTCTATGTTGTGAGTCCAACCATATCCTAACTCTGTCTCTTACAGCAAAAGGGAAAAGCATAAGTCTGTAGACCTCGAGATCAACCCCATTGGTCTTAACAGTATCACAGATATGCAAGAATTCAGCTAAGAACTGATGAGGATCTTTCGATAGAAGTCCATGAAACTTGCAATTCTGCTGTATCAGAGAAACTAACTGAGGCTTAAGCTCAAAGTTGTTTGCTCCAACGGCAGGAATTGAGATGCTTCTTCCATAGAAGTTGGAAGTTGGTACAATATAGTCACCAAGCATCTTCCTTGCATCTCTAGCATTGTTGTTGGGTTCGGCTGCCATGTTTGCTTCTTTTTCGAGATTTTCTGTAAGGTCCTCTCCGGAGTGTTGTGCTTTATCTTCTCTTAGCTTCCTCTTCAGAGTCCTTTCAGGTTCAGGATCAGCTTCAACAAGAATGTTCTTATCCTTGTTCCTGCTCATATGAAAAAAAAAAGAGAACAAAGAGAGTAGTGAAATCATCTATGTCACAGTATAGAGATTCCTTTATGTGTCAGAGAAAAAAAAAAGAATATAAAAATGAGGTAGAGAGAGAATAAGAGGAATTCGAACACAGAGAGATTGAGAGGGTTCAAATTATTAGATGAGTAGAAGAGAAAGGTTAGTAAATAAATAAAATAAATAGAAAGAGATGAGAGAGAGAGAGAGTATTCGAATTTTAAGAAGAAGGAAAAGAAAAATATTTTTATTTTTATTTAATTAATTAAGTTAGTTTCAAAAATATTAAAAGAAATAAAATAAAATTAGAATTTAAAACAATTAGTTACTTAAAAAGAATTTTGAAAGTGGTTAGTTGTTTTCAAAAATGAGAAGTGAAAAAGTAGTTAGGTGGTTTTGAAAAAGATAAGAAATAGTAAATTTTTAGAATTAAAAAAAAAACAAATCAAGTAATTAGTTGAAAAGGTTTGAAAGTCAAATTTTTTAAAAGATAAGAAGTTAGAAAAAGATTTTGAAATTAAATTCTGAAAAAGATATGATTGAAATTTATTTGAAAAAGATTTGAACAAGAAATTAAAAAGATTTGATTTTTGAAATTAAAGTTGATAACTTGACTAACAAGAAACTAAAAGATATGATTCTAGAACTTAAAGATTGAACCTTTCTTAACAAGAAAGTAACAAACTTGAAATTTTTGAATCAAAACATTAAATGTTAGAAATAATTTCGAAAATTATGAAATAAAATTAAGAAAAAGATTTTAAAAATTAATTAAAAAAATTTCGAAAAAAACATAAAAGAAAAATGAAAAAGATTTGATTTTGAAAAAGATTTGAAAAGATAGAATTTTTAAATTGAAATTTTGACTTGACTAACAAGAAACAACTAAATTTTAAAAATCTTTGACTGAATTAACCCAAAATTTCGAAATTTATGAGAAAAATAAGGAAAAGATATTATTTTTGTTTTTTTTTTGGATTAATGAAGAAAGAGAAAAACAACAAAATGACACAAGACATAAAAATTTAAGATCAAAACAAGAAAAATATGCAAAAACACTTTGAATGTCAAGATGAACACCAAGAACACTTTGAAGATCATGATGAACATCAAGAACATATTTTTGAAAATTGTTAAGAAAAGAAAAACATGCAAGACACCAAACTTAAGAACTTTTGTACTAGGGACACTAACAATTTGAAAATGCATAAGAAAAACAAGGAAAGACACAAACAAGAAACGTTAAAGATCAAACAAGGAAAATCATCAAGAACAACTTGAAGATCATGAAGGACATAATGCATGAATTTTCGAAAATTTTAAGAAAATTAAATTAAAAAAAGTGCAATTGACACCAAACTTAAAATTTGACACAAGACTCAAACAAGAAACACAATTTTTTTTTTGGTTTTATGATTTTATTGAATTTTTTTTTGAAAAGAAAATAAAGGTTGAAACAAGAAAGAAGGTTACCTAATCTAAGCAACAAGATGAACTATCAGTTGTCCAAACTCGAACAATCCTCGGCAACGAAACCAAAAACTTGGTGCACGGAATTATGATTCACACTTTTCACAACTCCGATACAACTAACCAGCAAGTGCAATGGGTTGTCCAAGTAATAAAACCTTATGCGAGTAAGGGTCGATCCCACGGAGATTGCCGGCTTGAAGCAAGCTATAGTCATCTTGTAAATCTTAGTCAGACTGATTCAATTGGTTATAAGTTTCGATAATTGAAAGATAAATAAAATGCAAACTAAAATAAAGATACTTATGTAATTCAGTGGTGGGAATTTCAGATAAGCGTTTGGAGATACTTTGTTGCTTCTGAACATCTGCTTTCCTATTGTCTTCATCCAATCATGCGTGCTCCCCTCCATGGCAAGCTGTATGTTGGTGGATCACCGTTGTCAATGGCTACCATCCGTCCTCTCAGTGAAAATGGTCCAGCTACGATTTCTGTACGGCTAATCAACTGTCGGATTTCTCATCTCGGATGAAAAATACTAGGCACAGCTACCGCACAGCTAATCATCTGTCAGTTTTCACTTGTGTCGGAATAGGATCTCTCTATCCTTTTGCACACTATCATTGTGCCCAACATTCGTGAGTTTAAAGCTCGTCACAGTCATCCCGTCCCAGATTCTACTCGGAATACCACAAACAAGGTTTAGACTTTTCGGATCTCAGGAATGATGCCAATTGGTTCTAGCCTATACCACGAAGGTTCTACCCTCATGGACTCGATCCGTGGATTAGAGACCTAAGAGACTATACTCTGGTTGTCGTACAATCACTACGTTGAACATCATGTAGATCGCTTGTGGTTGTCAGGCATGCGGATCTTGGTTAAGCGACTAACGAAGATAGTGGGTGATTGTCACGGGTCACCCCTTCATTCTGACTTAACTGAATTAAGTATGAGAGTATATCTTGGAGAAGAAGTAAGCGTGAATTGAAAGAGAAACAATAGTACCTGCATTAATTCTTGAAGAACAGCAGTGCTCCGCACCTTAATCTATGAGGTGTAGAAACTCCACCGTTGGAAAATACATATGAGAAAATAGCCTAGGCATGGCTGTGAGGCCAGCCAAGCATGAAGTTCATCAAAAGGTTGAAAAAAGGGTTTGAATACAATAGGAAAAAGTGCTATTTATACTAAACTAGTTACTAAGAATTACAGAAAATAGGTAACTAAATGCAGATAGTGCAGAAATCCACTTCCGGGGCCCACTTGGTATGTGCTTGGGCTGAGCATTGAGTTTTACACGTGCATAGGCCTTTTCTGGAGTTAAACGCCCGCTTGGATGCCAGTTTGGGCGTTTAACTCTAGTTCTGGTGCCAGTTCCGGCGTTTTACGCCAGAAAAGGGTCTCTGGTGGGCGTTTGAACGTCAGTTTGGGCCATCAAATCTCAGGAAAAGTATCGACTATTATATATTTCTGGAATGCCCAAGATGTCTACTTTTCAATGCAATTGAGAACGCCCCATTTGGGCTTCTTTTGCTCCAAAAATTCCACTTGGAGTACAGGAGGGTCAGAATCCAGCAGCATTTGCAGTCCTTTCTCAACCTCTGAATCAGACTTTTGCTCAGGTCCCTCAATTTCAGCCAGAAAATACCTGAAATTACAGAAAAACACACAAACTCATAGTAAAGTCCAGAAATGTGATTTTTGCATAAAAACTAATAAAAATGTAATAAAAAGTAACTAAAACATACTAAAAACTATGTAAAAACAATGCCAAAAAGTGTATAAATTATCCGCTCATCAGGTGCTGAGATCATTCGGGGTGCAACACGTTCCTGGGTGCGGTGCAATATTTCACTCTTCTCCTCATTGATTTCCTCCACCGTCTTCACCAAATACCTCAACCGGTGTCTCCGTCGTCACTCCTCCACCGTGTGGGCCACGTTTCCTGCACTAAGAAGCCACCGTTGGCCAACACGTCGCTTGGTGCATGAAATTGTGATCTCTAATAATGGCATTCAACTTGGTATGCACATCTACTAACTTAGCACTTTCTTCACAACTTTGCACAACTAACCAGCAAGTGCTAGACACTGTGGGAGTAGCATTCTTACTCCTAATGTCAATGCAAACAACTTTGAACTAAAGCCACAACTCATCACTTTGGTCCAAAACAACTGCTCTTTTAGAGGAGGGCCATTGGAGGACCCAAATCAACACCTATCTACCTTCTTGAGGATTTGTGACACTGTCAAAACCAATGGTGTGCCTCCTGACAGCTACAAGTTACTGCTCTTTCCATTCTCTCTCAGGGACAAAGCCACTCAATGGCTAGAAACATTTCCAAAGGAGAGCATCAACACTTGGGATGATTTGGTGAGCAAGTTTCTTGCCAAATTTTATCCCCCTCAAAGGATCATAAGATTGAAGACTGAGGTGCAGACATTCACTCAAATGGATGCTGAAAATCTATATGAGGCGTGGGAAAGATATAAGGCTCTGCTAAGGAAATGTCCACCAGAGATGTTCACTGAGTGGGACAAGCTGCAGAACTTCTATGAGGGACTTACTCTGAAGGCTCATTACAACTCATGAAAACTACATAGGAAGCTCAGAACCTCATTGATATGGTGGCTAACAACCAATATTTCTTTGCTCATCAAAGGCAATGCCAACCATCGCAAAGGAGAGGAGTAATGGAGTTGGAAGGAGTGGATTCAATCCTAGCTCAGAACAAGATGATGCCGCAGCAAATTCAACAACAGTTTGAGCAGATGGCCAAGAGAATTGATAGCCTTCAAGTTGCATCAGTGAGTGCCACAAGCCAACCATCAACTACTTGGGGGCAAAATGAAGAAACTCAAGAGGAGCAACAGCAAGAGCAAGTCCAATACATGCACAACCAAAATCCAAGAACAAGTCCAGTATATGCACAATCAGAATTTTGGATCAAATGAAGTCTATGGTGATACTTACAACCCCTCTTGGAAAAACCATCCCAACCTCAGATGGGGAGACAACCACAATCAAACTCAACAGCCATGGCAAAGGAACTCAAATCAAAACAATTGGAAAAACACAAACCACAACAACCAGCCAAACACTAACCAAAACACATACAGAAAACCACAAAAGACTTATCCCAACTCTAACCATTATCCACCCAATAACCACCCAACTAACCAAAACACCTACCATCATCCATCAACACCCCAAAACCAACCAATCTCACAAGACTCTCAGAGGATTACTAATCTAGAGATGCTCATGGAGAAGATGATGAAGAACCAAGAATTGACAACAAAGAACCAAGAAGCTTCCATGAAGAGCCTAGAAAGGCAGATTGGGCAAATCTCCAAGCAGATTTCTGTTGAGAAACCATCAAGCTCACTACTGAGTGACACCATTCCTAATCCAAAAGAGGAGTGCAAGGCAATACAGTTAAGGAGTGGAAGAATCCTGCTGAGAGATGAAGAAGCCACTAAGAAACCCAAGGAAAGTGACGAGAAACAAGTTGAAAAAGAGGCAGCCAATGATGAAAATGCAACAGCAAGCAATCACCCTCAGAATCAACCTCAAGAAAAAGAGGATAGACCACAAAATTTGAAGAAGGGAAAGCAGATCAAGGAAGAACCAAATCCAAGACAACATCAAGTGGAGAAAAGCTTGACACCTCCACTGCCTTATCCCCAAAGATTCCACAAAGAGACTAAGAACCAACACTTTTCTAAATTCCTTGAGACTTTCAAGAAGCTAGAAATCAACATACCCTTGGCTGAGGCATTGGAGCAAATGCCTCTATATGCCAAGTTCTTAAAGGAGCTCATCAATAAGAAAAGAAGTTGGAATGAGAAGGAGACTGTAATGCTCAGTGAAGAATGCAGTGCACTAATCAGAAAAGGGCTCCCTCCCAAGCTTGAAGATCCTGGAGGTTTCTTCCTACCTTGCACTATTCATCAACAAGGGTTGATTGAAAACCTTTTAGTTAAGGTTGACAAGTTCATCTTTCCTGCAGACTTTGTGATCCTAGATTCAGCAGAGAATGAGAATGACTCCAAAATACTTGGTCGACCATTTTTGGCCACTGCTAGAGCCATTGTAGATATAGAGCAGGGAGAGCTAACCCTCAGGATGCATGAAGAAAGCATCACCTTGAAAGTATTTCCAGAATCACAAAGTAAAGAAGAAACAAGCAAGGCAAGTAGTGACTTTCTTCCAAGGCAAGCAACCAACAACATAGTAGAACAGAAAAATGAGCAGGTGCAAGAAGGAGAAGGAATTCAAAAAGAAGCCGGGATGATAAACAAAAAGAGAGGTATCACAACTAAAGCCACTGTTAAGGAAGAAAGACTGACAAGGAAAAGGAAGAAAAACAAGAAGAAAGTTTACAAAGGGTGGAAGAACAAAAAAATCTCAACTAAAGGATTTTCCAAAGGTGACAAGGTGCAATTAGTATATCAACGGTTGGGAGCAGAAGACCAATACACTGTTAAACAAGTACTCTCTCTCGAGCACATTGAAATTGAGCATCAAGGCACACAGAGGAGGCTTACAGTGAGAGGGGACAAGTTGAGACATTACCAGCATCAACCACCCTAAGGGGAGTTCAATGTCAAGCTAGTGACAATAAAAGAGCGCTTCATGGGAGGCAACCCATGATTTAAGATTCCTGTCTTTTCTTTTATTCAATAAGCTATGATTACCTAGGCATGATTTTGAACTTTCATATAAATGCATACTTTGTTTTGAAGCATATGTCAGACTTCTAAGTTTTGTGTGCTCTAAGGCATACCCAAATTTGTTTCAAAAAAAAGAGGGGTATTCTTAGAACATATGCATAGTCATTTTTAATGAAGCATATGACCAAACACTAAGTTTGGTGTCTGCATGTGTAACAATGTTTAGAAGATCATTTCCTATTCATGAATCAAAATCATACAGAGATAGATCATGCATTTTTGAGAAAAAATTTTTTATCAATTGTGAAGAATTATCTGCATTGCTAAACCACCTCCTCAGTAAGAGCTAAGTTTGGTGTTTACTAACCTTTGGCATTGTTAATTAAGGGACACAATTGATCAATTATGAAAAAGAAACAAAAACAATTTTCCTCTTTATTGCAAACCACTTACCAACGTATATATTCATGTTCTAAGGCTATCTATTTTGGTTTATTTAGGAATAAGAGATGGAAGACAAATACAAGGAGGGGTCACGGATAGGACAAGCTAAGTGAAGAGTAGTCACATGTGCCTAGAGAAATGTGCTCCTTGGGAAGCAGAATTTGCATGCATGCACCATCGAACATCTAAATACATGCAACCAATGAGAAGAGGATCCTCGTCAAGCCTTAACAATGCATGCAAGCCGTTCAAATCCATAAGCCCTCTACATGTTCAACTCAATCTCAGCCCTTCATGATCACCAATGAGATCCCCCCTCATTTATTATGGTTTTGTTGGAAAGTTTGAAGAACCAGCCTATAAATAGCCGTTAGCACTAAATGGTTTATACATTCATACAAACTACTTTCACTTGTAAACCATAATTTCCTCTACTCCCAAAACTAAAGCCAACAATTCTTTTCTCTTGCACAACAAAACCGAGCATCATCCCAAACACAACACATTCTCCTTTTACTTCCATTTTTCCCCTCATTTTCACTTCAAATCTAATGGCTTCCTCAAGTTCAAAAAGAAGGCCGGGAAAGGAACCAATGGTGACCGAGCCTCCATCATATGATACAAGAAAATTTAGGTCCCAGTTTCATGAAGGGAGATATCATAGATTCATGAAGACAAAGAATGTTATTTATGAGAAGGGCCTTGAGTTGAAGGACGGGGAATACCCCATCATGAGGCAAATCATTAAAGAAAGAAGGTGGGAACTTTTATGTGCTCCTCTCGTTGACATCAGTGCAGTCATGATCAGGGAGTTCTATGCAAATGCTGTAAAAGAGAACAAAGATAGTGCCCCTTACACAAGTTATGTCAGAGGAGTTGAAGTGAATTTCAGTCCAGCAGCCATCACTAGGGCCCTAAAGTTGAGAACCATAACTTATGCAGAGCCTAGTTATGAGACCAGATTGCAGATGGAAAACAATCCTGATAAGATCTTGCAAGGGTTATGTGTGGAAAATACAGACTGGGAAAGAGGTTCAAAAGGAATTCCAAGCCACTTGAGGAGAATAAATCTTACTCCTGTGGCCAAGGGATGGTATGAGATAGTAAGGAGGTCTATCCTCCCTACTGGAAACGCCTCTTGGGTCACAATCAAACGAGCACTCTTGACATACTGTATCCTACATGGAGGTGAAGTCAACCTCGCACAACTCATAGCCGATAGTATTCAAGAGATGGCTAACAGCACAAGTAAATCAAGTGGTCTTGGACATCCAAGTACCATCCTCAGGCTATGCAACACAGCTGGAGTGATCTTTGAAGATGAGGACACAGAAAAAGTGAAAAAGGGGAAAGGAATCACCAAGAAAAGTATGGAAGGAATGAATGAAGAAGATGATCAAGAGGGGGTGATAGCTCCCAGACAAAGGAGATCGCAAAGAGAGGAAGGACGAAATCAAGTTTATGGTGCCATAGACATGAGCCAGCTACAAAGAACAATTGAAGAGCTATCTCAGCAACTCATGCAAGCTCAACAAGAGCAAAATCAAGCAACAAGAGAGATGGCAACAACAAATGATGACTCAGCAGCAAGAATTTCAAGCACAGATTCTTGAAGGACAAAAAGAGCAATACAAAGAATTCAAAGAATCATATGATAAGCTGTATTTTAGTCAAGCTAAAGCAGGGGAATATAGTCACAACCTGTATCAATGGAAGAATATTCATCACACTATGGAAGAAATTAGATATGTGCAAAGAATGGAGAGCGATGAAAACATACAAGCAAGGTTGGAGTATTTGACCCACAATTTGCCAACACTCAATCCACAGATCAAGCCATTTGAGCAATGCCCTGAATTTGAAGCCAAGCAAAAAGCAAGGTCTCATCATTATACGGAGTTAACACTTAACAGATTGGAAGAAGTTGGACTCTCAGGGCTCTTAGATTCTATCTGGGATAGAAGATGTCCTGGTGAAGAAGTCCGAGACTACTCCAAGCTAGGGAAGAGAAAGAAGAAAAAGGGAGAATCAAGCGGCAGCCAAAATCATTAGAAGGTGGCAAAGTTCTTTCATACTTCTTCTTTCATACCCCTAATAAGGAGATGCATGTCTGAAACATGATATGCCTCCATTGTTTATTTCTTTTACTTCCTGCAATTTTTTTTAGTCACTTAATAAATAGCTAGAGAAATGCTAAATCTGCATATTGCTTGTCATCCATCACCGAGCTGAATGTTGTTTTGTTTCCCATTTGCTTGAATAAAAGAGAATTGTTTGAATCGGAAAGTAAATATCCAATGTTGCATGAGTTAGAATGGAAGTTAATGGTGGTGTATGTGTTTGATTAAATGCATAACTCATGAAATAATTGCTGCATAGTATCACTTTCATTGAAGTGTGAGCTAGCTTGCTATTATAAAGGTTCCTATCAATAAAGAAAAAAGCCCTTGAGAACAAAAATAAAATAGAAAAAAAAAGGAAGAAGAAAAAGCCAATGTGGCAAGAAAAATAAAGAATAAAGGTTGGACACCAATAGCTTGGACCCTAGGACATATGCCTGTGGTGTTCTTGTACTAGGATATGCTTGGACAAGAAAATTCTGAGGGGTATTTCAAAATCCGGTCACTTAGATCAACTGATTTGGGATGGCCAATTGAAAGTCCACAATAAAGAGCAACTTAGATACAGAACATTTAGTTATCCAAAGAGATGCTGGGCATCAATGATCCTAGGAGGAAATAGTGAGCCATGTGTCTGTGGCGGAAAGATGTTGAGTAAAAATAAAGCCAAAGGCTACTACTGCAACATTAGACACCAAGCCTTCAAAGAATAATAAGCTTGTTAAGCAACATGAGAAAAGAAAATTTAGCAAGGGAGCAAGTAAAGAGTAAACCTTATAACAGCAAGTTTAGTAAACCTTTGAGGAAAGATATATATTATGTAACAGCAAACAATAACTTGGGTTGTCATTGTCTGCATAAAAACTCCATAAATCAAGTTCTGCTATATGCCTAATAAGGATATGTTTTCTCTTCTTGTTTATTTCATTTTCTCTTAGTTTTGATGCTTGCTTGGGGACAAGCAAGAGTTAAGTTTGGTGTTGTGATGACAGGTCATCATATACCCATTTTCAAGCTAATTTCACTTGTTTTATTAGTCTTTATGCACTTTCTTGCATCTTAAGTAAGTGATT
>NC_029781.3:64361110-64365878 GCF_000817695.3 Arachis duranensis
AACCAAGCCTTGAAAAGCAACATTGCCCTGCCCACAACAAGGGCGGAGCACAATTTGATGCCAAGGACCAAAGGGAGCAAAAACTCTGCCCTGCCCTCCTCAAGAGCAATATCGGGCTCATCAAAGAAATAAATTCAAGGAAAAAGCTTACCAATGCTTGCCACAAGGTTTGAACTCATGAGCAAGGGGGAGTGGGGGAGCGCTACTCACAAGGTTGCTTTCAATCTCTCAGGATCGAACACGGCACCATGAGGAAGCAAAGAACTAGGCCTTACTTTGGTGCCAAGAAAACCAAGGAAAAGAAGCAGCATGTGCCTCCACCAAGTTACGAACGTGGAACTTCACTTTTGGAAACATTGCCCTGCCCTCCACAAGGGCAGGGCAGCATTTTGTGGTGCACGGCCAACGCACAAGATTGGGCGCACCAAGGGAGTCTCGGCCAGCAAGCACGCACGCACAGGCAACATCTGGCGCACCATGGCACTTCTGCCCTGCCCTCCACAAGGGCAGGGCAGCATTCTGATGCATCACACGCACCAAGCACGCACGCAACAAGGGCCGCACGCACCATTTCCTGCTCTTTCCTCCACAAGGGCAGGGCAGCCTCCTAGAAGCCATTTTCTCATGGGCTGAAAATTGGATTAAAAATCCAATTTAATTCATTTCTTCACCAAATCAAAAGCCCATCCAAATTCCAAAATCCAAGAATAGAAAGTGTATAAATAGGAGATAGTTTGATGTAATTAGGACCTTTACTTTCACTTTTGATTTTTGAACCTTCTTTTTGATTTTTGAATTTTCACATCTTTAGACTTGATTTTAAGTTGAGAGCTTGGAACGGAGATCTGAGAGAATTGGGAAGGAGAATTGATCTCTCTTCTTCCTCGTTCTTGTTTGAGCACTTTTTACTTTTCTTGTTTGAGTCTTGAATGTGAAGAATTGAGGAATTTCTGTCTCAATCTCCATTCAAGATCTCTTGGATTTTCCTACTGCATAATTGAGCTAAATTTCATTTTCTTACTACTGCTGAGCTAAATTTCTTTTCCTTACTGCTGCAACCTTTACTTTTTCTTTATTTTATTTGTGAACTTGGATCTGGGAAGGCAATTGAGATCTAGACTCTGCTATCTAGTCTCTGGAGTCCTGAGATCCAATTTTCCTTTTGGTTCTTTTGTTGAACCACTGCTGAAATTACATTTTCCTTTTCTGTTTGAATTCTAGTTACTTTCAATCCATCTCTTGCTTTATTAATTGTTGCAATTTAAGTTCCCTTGCTTAAATTCTGAATTCCCTGTCCTCAAATCCCTTTTCCATTCTAGCTATTTATATTTCTTGCACTTTAAGTTACTGCAATTTACATTTCTTGCATTTTAAGTTTCAGTCATTTAATTTCTTGTTCTTTAAGATTCAGCTCTTTTACTTTCAGTTCTTTTTAATTTTTGCAATTCATCCCTCTCCCTTTACATTTCCTACTATTTACTTACTGTTGGATACAAAATCACTCAACCAATACTTGATTCGCTTGACTAAATCAACCACTGAACTAAAATTGCTCAATCCTTCAATCCCTGTGGGATCGACCTCACTCCCGTGAGTTTTATTACTTGATGTGACCCGGTACACTTGCCGGTGAGTTTTGTGTTGGATCGTTTTCCACACATCAATACTACGAAGATTCTGATTAAGGAATCTAAGAGATATGCGTTCGGTCTAAGGTAGAACGGAAGTGGTTGTCAGTCACGCGTTCATAGGTGAGAATGACGATGAATGTCATAGATCATCACATTTGTCATGGTAAAGTGCAATGAATATCTTAGAACAGGAAAAAACTGAATTGAATAGAAAATAGTAGTAATTGCATTGAAACTCGAGGTACAGCAGAGCTCCACACCCTTAATCTATGGTGTGTAGAAACTCCACCGTTGAAAATACATAAGTGATGGTCCAGGCATGGCCGAAGGCCAGCTGATAAACCCATATTTTGTGATATATTTTGTGCTTAGTTTGAGTGATTTATTCAATCCTTCACCCAGTTATTCATATTAATTGCATGGTTTTACTTTCCCTTCCTTATTATGTGATGTATGTGAGAAACATGTTTCCTATGCTTTAAAATTAATTATTTTAATTGCCTTTATTTTCCATTCGATGCCATGATTAGTGTGTTGAATAGTTCAGATCTTCTAAGGCAGGAATGACTTAAAGGATGAAAAAGGAAACATACAAAAATGGAAGGAAAGCGTAAAACGGAGTTTTGGAGAAACTGGCATCCACGCGATCGCATGGATGACGCGACCGCGTGCCAAGAGTGAAGAAGCAGTGACGCGGCCGCATGACTGACACGACCGCACGACAAGGAAAACTCCAATTGACGTGACCGCGTGACCCACGCGGACGCGTGACAGAGGCCACACACCAGAAATTGCAGAAAAAGCTCATAGTGAATTCTAAAGCCCTTTTTGGCCCAAATCTAAGTCCAGAAGGCGTAGACCAAAGGTTATGAAGTGTGGAAATGTATCCATTCCGGGAGTCCCCGGATTTTAGTCACTTTCCATGATTTAGGTTTAGTTGGAGAGAGGTTCTCTCCTCTCTCTTTAGGATTAGGATTTAGATTTAGGATTTTATTTGCTTTGAGGATTATCTTTTTATCAAGTTCAATATTCCTTTTTCATTACTTGATTTTCAATATAGTTTATGAATTCTTCTATGTTACATATTACTCTTTCGAATTAATGTTATTTGAGGTATTTCAGTTAATATTGCTTTCTTTTATTTATGTTATTGATTATTCCCAATCTGAAGACATTTTTATTCCAGTAGATTTAATTCCTTTTCCTTTTGGTCTTGGTTAAGAAATCAGTAACTCAGGAGTTATCTTAGCTCAACATAATTGATAACTGTTATCTTTGCTAATTGAACTGAACTTCAATAATCCCAACCTTTTCTTAGGAAATAAATAGGATTCGAAGGTCAAACTAATTAGTCCCTTGACTTTCCTTTGCTTTAGCAAAGGTTAACTAAGTGGAATTAAGATTCAACTTTCATTATTATTGATAAGAATAACTAAGTCTGGACTTCCAATTTCTCATACCTTGCCAAAGGGTTTGCTTTACAGTATTTATTTATTTTAATTGTCATTTAAATTATTTGCCATATTCATTCCTCATTCTCAAACCCCAATTTACAATCTCCATAACCAATAATAAGAACACACTTCCCTGCAGTTCCTTGAGAAGACGACCCGAGGTTTAAATACTCGGTTATCAATTTTAAAGGGGTTTGTTACTTGTGACAACCAAAACGTTTGTAAGAAAGGACTTGTTGGTTTAAGAGCTATACTTGCAACGAGTACTTAATTGTAAATATTCTTAGACCACACAAAAATCCTCTCTTCACCAGCCCCTAAATTCTAAGAACTAAACATCCAAAGATGTGGTCAAAAGACTAGACACTAGTACAATAGTAAAAAGTTCTATTTATACTAAACTAGCTTCTAGGGTTTACAGAAATAAGTAATTAATACAGAAATCTACTTCTGGGGCCCACTTGGTGTGTGCTTGGGCTGAGCTTGAGCTTTACATGTGCAGAGGCTTCTTTTGGAGTTAAACGCCAAGTTGTAACGTTTTTTTGGCATTTAACTCTGGTTTGTGACGTGTTTCTGGCGTTTGACTCCAGAATGCAGCATGGAACTGGCATTGAGCGCCAGTTTGCCTCATCTAATCTCGAATAAAGTATGGACTATTATATATTGCTGGAAAACTGTGGATGTCTAATTTCCAACGCCGTTAAGGGCACGCAATTTGGAGTTTTGTAGCTCCAGAAAATCTATTTCGAGTGCAGGAAGGTCAGAATTCAACAGTATCAGCAGTCCTTTGTCAGCCTTCTATCAGAGTTTTGCTCAGGTCCCTCAATTTCAGCTAGAAAATACCTGAAATCACAGAAAAACACACAAACTCATAGTAAAGTCTAGAAATGTGAATTTTGAATAAAAACTAACGAAAACATCCCTAAAAGTAGCTAGATGCTACTAAAAACTACCTAAAAACAATGCCAAAAAGCGTATAAATTATCCGCTCATCACAACACCAAACTTAAATTGTTGGTTGTCCCCAAGCAACTGAAAGTCAAATAGGATAAAAAGAAGAGAACATACTATAAATCTCAAAATATCAATGAATATTAGTTCTAATTAGATGAGCGGGACTTGTAGCTTTTTGCTTCTGAACTGTTTTACCATCTCACTTTATCCTTTGAAGTTTATAATCATTGGCATCTATAGGAACTTAGAATTTCAGATAGTGTTATTGATTCTCCTAGTTAAGTTTGTTGATTCTTGAACACAGCTACTTTTATGAGTCTTGGCCGTGGCCATAAGCACTTTATATTCCAGTATTACCACCGGATACATAAATGCCACAGACACATGATTGGGTGAACCTTTTCAGATTGTGACTCAGCTTTGCTAAAGTCCCCAGTTAGAGGTGTCCAGAGTTCTTAAGCACACTCTTTTCACTTTGGATCACGACTTTAACCACTTAGTCTCAAGCTTTTCATTTGGACCTGCATGCCACAAGCACATGGTTAGGGACAGCTTGATTTAGCCGCTTAGGCTTGGATTTTATTTCCTTGGGCCCTCCTATCCATTGATGCTCAAAGCATTGGATCCTTTTTACCCTTGCCTTTTGGTTTTAAGGGCTATTGGCTTTTTCTGCTTGCTTTTCTTTTTCTTTCTCTCTCTCTCTCTCTCTCTCTCTATATATATATATAT
>NC_029781.3:64365899-64379662 GCF_000817695.3 Arachis duranensis
TCTTTGTTCATCATTCTTTCAAGAGCCAACAATTTTAACATTCATAAACAACAAGATCAAAAATATGCACTGTTCAAGCATTCATTCAGAAAACAAAAAGTATTGTCACCACATCAATATAATTAAACTAATTTCAAGGATAAATTCGAAACTCATGTACTTCTTATTCTTTTTGTATTAAAAATATTTTTTATTTAAGAAAGGTGAAGGATTTATGGAATTATTCATAGCCTTAAGACATAGTTACTAAATACTAATGATCATGTAATGAAGATACAAACATAGACAAACATATAGCATAAAACTGAAAAACAGAGAAATAAGAACAAGGAATGAGTCCACCTTAGTGATGGTGGCACTTTCTTCTTGAAGAACCAATGATGTCCTTGAGCTCTTCTATGTCTCTTCCTTGCCTTTGTTGCTCCTCTCTCATTGCTCTTTGATCTTCTCTAATTTCATGGAGAATGATGGAGTGCTCTTGATGTTCCACCCTTAATTGATCCATATTATAACTCAAGTATTCTAGAGAAGTGTTGAGTTGTTCCCAATAGTTGTTGGGAGGAAAGTGCATCCCTTGAGGCATCTTCAGGATTTCTTGGTGATGAGCTTCCTCATGCGTCTCTTGGGATCCATGAGTGGGCTCTCTTGTTTGCTCCATCCTCTTCTTAGTGATGGGCTTGTCCTCTTCAATGAGGATGTCTCCTTCTATGATAACCCCAGCTGAGTAGCATAGATGGCAAATGAGATGAGGAAAAGCTAGCCTTGCCAAGGTAGAGGGCTTTTCGGCTATTTTGTAGAATTCAAGAGAGTTGACTTCATGAACTTCTGCTCCTCTCCAATCATGATGCTATGGATCAAGATGGCTCGATCCACAGTAACTTCAGATCGGTTGCTAGTGGGGATGATGGAGTGTTGGATGAACTCCAACCATCCTCTAGCCACAGGCTTGAGGTCTAGTCTTCTTAATTGAACCAGCTTGCCTTTAGAGTCTCTTTTCCATTGAGCTCCTTCAACACATATGTCCATAAGGACTTAGTCCAAACTTTGATCAAAGTTGACCCTTCTAGTGTAGGGGCATACATCTCCTTGCATCATGGGCAAGTTGAACGCCAACCTCACATTTTTCAGACTGAAATCTAAGCATTTCCCCCCGAACCATTGTAAGATAATTCTTTGGGTTCGGGTTCATACTTTGATCATGGTTCCTAGTGATCCATGCATTGGCATAGAACTCTTGAACCGTTAAAATTCTGACTTGTTGAATGGGGTTGGTCAGAACTTCCCAGCCTCTTCTCTGGATCTCATGTCGGATCTCCGGATACTCATTTTTTTTAGTTTGAAAGGGACCTCGGGGATCACCTTCTTCTTGGCCACAACTTTATAGAAGTGGTCTTGATGGGCTTTTGAGATAAATCTCTCCATCTCCCATGACTCAGAGGTGGAAGCTTTTGTCTTTCCTTTCCCTTTTTAAAGGTTTCTCCGGTCTTAGGTGCCATCAATGGTTATGAAAAAACAAAAAGCTATGCTTTTACCACACCAAACTTAGAATATTGCTCGCCCTCGAGAAAGAGAAGAAAGAATAGAAGAAGAAAATGGAGGAGAGGGAGAGAGTTTGGTATTCGGCCAAGGGGAGAAGAGAATGTTATGTTGTGTGAAAATGAAGAAGAATGGAGGGATTTATATAGTGGAGGGAGAGGGGTTAAGGTTCGGCTATATTGGGTGGGTTTGGGTGGGAAAGGGATTTTGAATTTAAAGGTATGTGGGGTTTATGGGGAAGAGTGGATGGATGTGAGTGGTGAAGAGGTGATGGGGAAGAGAGATTGAATTGATTGGTGAAGGGTTTTGGGGAAGAGTGTTTATTGGATTGTGTGAAAAAGAGAGAGGGTGAGTAGAGGTAGGTAGGGGTCCTGTGGGGTCCACATATCCTGAGATGATTCTGTGGGATCCACTAATCCTAAGGTGTCAAGGATTTACATCCCTATACCAATGAGGCATGTAAAACGCCCTCTACATGCAATCCTGGCATTTAACGCCAGATTAATGCTTGTTTCTGGCGTTAAACGCCAGCTCTAAACTTGTTCTATGCGTTCAACGCCCATCTGCAATATGTTTCTGGCGTTGAACGCCAGTTTTCCTCAGTGTGCAATCCTGGCATTTAAACGCCAGATTGCTGCATATTTCTAGCATTCAATGCCAGATCCATGCTCTGTTCTAGCGTTGAACACCAGCCAAATGCTCCTTACAGGCGTTTAAACGCCAGTAAGCCCTTCCTCCAAGGTGTGCTGTTTCTTCTGCTATTTTTGATTCTGTTTTTAATTTTAGTATTTATTTTGTGAATCCACATGATTATGAACCTAATAAAACATAAAAGAACAATAAAAATAAAAAATGAAATTAGATAAATAAAAATTGGGTTGCCTCCCAATAAGCGCTTCTTTAATGTCAATAGCTTGATAGTGGGCTCTCATGGAGCCTCACAAGTGATCAGGTCAATGTTGTAGACTCCCGACACCAAACTTAGAGTTTGGATGTGGGGATTCAACACCAAACTTAGAGTTTGGCTGTGGCCTCCCAACACCAAACTTAGAGTTTGATTGTGGGGGCTTTGTTTGACTCTGTACTGAGAGAAGCTTTTCATGCTTTCACTCCATGTATGCAGAAGAACACCCTTGGGTATTAAACACAAGGTAGTCCCCATTCAATTGAAGGACTAATTCTCCTCTGTTAACATCTATCACAACTCCTGCTGTGGCTAGGAAAAGTCTTCGAAGGATGATGTATTCATCCTCCTCCTTCCTAGTGTCTAAGATTATGAAATCAGCAGGGATGAAAAGGCCTTCAACCTTCACTAACACGTCCTCTAACAATCCATAAGCTTTTCTTACTGACTTGTCTGCTATTTGTAATGAGAATATCGCAGGCTGTACCTCAATGATCCCCAGCTTCTCTATTACAGAGAGTGGCATAAGATTTATGCCTGACCCTAGGTCACACAGAGCCTTCTCAAAGGTCATGGTGCCTATGGTATAGGGTATTAAGAATTTGCCAGGATCTTGTCTCTTTTGAGGTAAAGTTTGCTGAACCCATGTATTTAGTTCACTAATGTGCAAGGGATGTTCACCTTCCCAAGTCTCATTACCAAACAACTTGGCATTCAGCTTCATGATAGCTCCTAGATATTGAGCAACTTGCTCTCCAGTTACATATTCATCCTCTTCAGAGGAAGAATAGTCTTCAGATCTCATGAATGGCAGAAGGAGGTTTAATGGGATCTCTATGGTCTCTATATGACCTTCAGATTCCTTTGGGTCCTCAATAGGGAACTCCTTCTTGCTTGAGAAACGTCCCATGAGGTCTTCCTCATTGGGATTCACGTCCTTTCCTTCCTCTCTAGGTTCGGCCATGTTGATTATGTCAATGGCCTTGCACTCTCTTTTTGGATTCTCTTCAGTATTGCTTGGGAGAGTACTAGGAGGAGTTTCTGTGACTTTCTTACTCAGCTAGCCCACTTTTGCCTCTAGATTTCTAATGGAGAACCTTGTTTCATTCATGAAACTTAAAGTGGCCTTGGACAGATCAGAGACTACGTTGCTAAGCTTGAGGTGTTCTGCTTAGAATTCTCTATCTGTTGCTGAGATGATGATGGAAAAGGCTTGCTATTGCTGAGCCTGTTTCTTCCACCATTATTAAAGCCTTGTTGAGGCTTTTGTTGATCCTTCCATGAGAAATTTGGATGATTTCTCCATGATGAATTATAGGTGTTTCCATAAGGTTTACCCATGTAATTTACCTCTGCCATTGCAGGGTTCTCAGGATCATAAGCTTCTTCTTTAGAAGATGCCTCTTTAGTACTGTTGGATGCATTTTGCCATCCATTCAGACTTTGAGAAATCATGTTGACTTGCTAAGTCAACATTTTGTTCTGAACTAATATGGCATTTAAAGCATCAATTTCAAGAACTCCCTTCTTCTGATGCGTCCTATTATTCACAGAATTCCTCTCAGAAGTGTACATGAATTGGTTATTTACAACCATGTCAATAAGTTCTTGAGCTTCTGCAGGCGTTTTCTTTAGGTGAATGGATCCACCTGCAGAATGGTCCAATGACATCTTAGAGAACTCAGATAGACCATAATAGAATATATCCATAATGGTCCACTCTGAAAGCATGTCAGAAGGACACCTTTTGGTCATCTGCTTGTATCTTTCCCAAGCTTCATAGAGGGATTCACCTTCTTTTTGTTTGAAGGTCTGAACATCCACTCTAAGCTTGCTCAGCTTTTGAGGAGGAAAAAACTTAGCCAAGAAGGCCGCGACCAGCTTATCCCATGAGTCCAGGCTATCTTTAGGTTGTGAATCCAACCATGTTCTAGCTCTGTCTCTCACAGCAAAAGGGAAAAGCATGAGCCTGTAGACTTCAGGATCTACTCCATTAGTCTTAACACTCTCATAGATCTACAATAAAAACTGATAGGGATCTTCTGATGGAAGTCCATGAAACTTGCAGTTCTGTTGCATTAGAGCAACTAGTTAAGGTTTCAGCTCAAAATTGTTTGCTCCAATGGTAGGGATTGAGATGCTTCTTCCATCAAACTTGGAAGTAGGTGTATTATAATCACCAAGCATCCTCCTTGCATTATTGTTGTTGGATTCGGCTGCCATATCCTTTTCTTGTTCAAAAATTTCAGTAAGGTTGTCTCTGGATTGTTGTATTTTAGCTTCTCTTAGTTTCCTCTTCAGAGTCCTTTCAGGTTCTGGATCAGCTTCAACAAGAATGCCTTTTTTCTTGTTCCTGCTCATATGAGAAAGAAGAGAACAAAAAAGGAAGAGGAATCCTCTATGTCACAGTATAGAGATTCCTTTATGTTAGTAGAAGAAGAAAGGAATAGAAAAAGGAGAAGAGTTAAGAATCCAAACACAAGGGGGAGGATAGGTTCGAATTCTTGAGATGAAGAGAAGTGTTAGTAAATGAATAAATAAATAGAAAGAGATGAGAGAGGGAGAAATTCAAAAATTAATTTTGAAAAAAGAGTTAGTGATTTTCGAAAATTAAGAGAAGAAATAAAATTAAAATTAAAATTTGAAACAATTAATTAATTAAAAAAAATTTTGAAAAGGGGTGAGGAATTTTCAAAAATTAGAAAGAGAAAAGTAGTTAGGTGGTTTTGAAAAAGATAAGAAATAAACAAAAAGTCAATTAGTTAGTTGAAAAAGATTTGAAAATCAATTTTGAAAAGATAAGAAGTTAGAAAAGATATTTTGAAATCAAATTTTTGAAAAAGATATGATTTAAAAATATATGATAAAAAGATATGATTGAAAAATATTTAATTAAAAAGATATGATAGAATGGATATTTTGAAAAAGATTTGATTTTTAAAATTAAAATTGATTACTTGACTAACAAAAAACTAAAAGATATGATTCTAGAATTTAAAGATTGAACCTTTCTTAACAAGAAAGTAACAAACTTCAAATTTTTGAATCAATCACATTAATTGTTAGTAAAGCTTTTGAAAATCATGAAATAAAGATAAGGAAAAGATTTTGAAAATAAATTCTAAAAATTTTCGAAGATAAATAAAAAAATGAAAAAGATTTGATTTTTGAAAAAGTTTTGGAAAGATAAGATTTTTAAACTTGAAACTTTGACTTGACTTATAGGAAACAACTTATTTAAAAAAATTTTGACTAAGTCAACTCAAATTTTTGAAATTTATGAGAGAATTAAGAAAAAGATTTTTTTTTGAATTTTTAATGATGAGAGAGAAAAACACAAAATTGACTCACAACATGAAAATTATGAATCAAAACACATGATGCATGCAAGAACACTATGAATGTTAAGATGAACACCAAGAACACTTTGAGTGTCAAGATGAACATCAAGACTTATTTTTGAAAAAATTTCAAGAAAAGAAAACATGCAAGACACCAAACTTAGAAATTTTTCATGTTTAGACTCTATGAATGCAAAAATGCATATGAAAAACAACAAAAGACTCAAAACAAGAAAATTTAAAGATCAAACAAGAAGACTTACCAAGAACAACATGAAGATCATGAAGAACACATGCATGAATTTTCGAAAAATGCAAAAGTTTTTAAAACATGCAATTGACACCAAACTTAAAAATTGACACTAGATTCAAACAAGAAACACAAAATATTTTTTATTTTTATGATTTTATTAATTTTTTTGGATTTTTGTAATTTTTTTCGAAATTAATTTTTTTGAAAAATGAAAATAGATAAAAACATTTTTTTGAAAGATTTTTGAAAAATTTTGAAAAGAAAATTACCTAATCTGATCAACAAGATGAACCGTCAGTTGTCCAAACTCGAACAATCCCCGGCAACGGCGCCAAAAACTTGGTGCACGAAATTGTGATCTCTAATAATGGCATTCAACTTGGTATGCGCATCTACTAACTCAGCACTTTCTTCACAACTTCGCACAAGTACCCAGCAAGTGCACTGGGTCGTCCAAGTAATAAACTTTACGTGAATAAGGGTCGATCCCACGGAGATTGTTAGTATGAAGCAAGCTATGGTCATCTTGTAAATCTCAGTTAGGCGGATAATAAATGGTTATGGAATTTTTGAATAATAATAATAAATAAATAGAAAATAAAGATAGAAATACTTATGTAAATCATTGGTGAGAATTTCAGACAAGTGTATGGAGATGCTTTGTCCTTGTTGGATCTCTGCTTTCCTATTGCCTTCCTTCAATCCTTCTTACTCCTTTCCATGGCAAGCTGTATGTAGGGCATCACTGTTGTCAATGACTATATCCCATCCTCTCAGTGAAAAAGGTCCAAATGCTCTTGTCACAGCACGGCTAATCATCTGTCGGTTCTCGATTATGTCGGAATAGAATCCATTGATTCTTTTGCGTTTGTCATCACGCCCAACAATCGCGAGTTTAAAGCTCGTCACAGCCATTCAATCCCTAAATTCTACTCGGAATACCACAGACAAGGTTTAGACTTTCCAGATTCTCATGAATGCCGCCAACAATTCTAGCTTATACCATGAAGATTCTGATTAAGGAATCCAAGAGATATGTGTTCGGTCTAAGGTAGAACGGAAATGGTTGTCAGTCACGCGTTCATAGGTGAGAATGATGATGAGTGTAACAGATCATCACATTCATCATGATAAAGTGCAACGAGTATCTTAGAACAGGAATAAACTGAATTGAATAGAAAATAGTAGTAATTGCATTGAAACTCGAGGTACAGCAGAGCTCCACACCCTTAATCTATGGTGTGTAGAAACTCCACCGTTGAAAATACATAAGTGATGGTCCAGGCATGGCCGAATGGCCAGCCTCCAAAGTCTAAGAACTAAACGTCCAAAGATGTGGTCAAAAGACTAGACACTAGTACAATAGTAAATAGTTCTATTTATACTAAACTAGCTTCTAGGGTTTACAGAAATAAGTAATTAATGCAGAAATCTACTTCCAGGGCCCACTTTTTGTGTGCTTGGGCTGAGCTTGAGCTTTACACGTGAAGAGGCTTCTTTTGGAGTTAAACGCCAAGTTGTAACATGTTTTTGGCGTTTAACTCTGGTTTGTGACGTGTTTCTGGCATTTGACTCTAGAATGCAGCATGGAACTGGCGTTGAGTGCCAGTTTGCGTCATCTAATCTCGAATAAAGTATAAACTATTATATATTGCTGGAAAGCTCTGAATATCTACTTTCCAACGTCATTGAGAGTGCACCATTTGGAGTTCTGTAGCTCCAGAAAATCTATTTCGAGTGCAGGGAGGTCAGAATCCAACAGCATCAGTAGTCCTTTGTCAGCCTTCTATCAGAGTTTTGCTCAGGTCCCTCAATTTCAGCCAGAAAATACCTGAAATCACAGAAAAACACACAAAATCATAGTAAAGTCCAAAAATGTGAATTTTGCATAAAAACTAATGAAAACATCCCTAAAAGTAGCTAGATCCTACTAAAAACTACCTAAAAACAATGCCAAAAAGCGTATAAATTATCCGCTCATCATCGCTCCATCGTCGCTTCTCCACGGTGCGTGCCGCATTTCCTCTAGAAAGAAGTGGACATCGCGGTGCAAAGATTCTGGAAAAGAACATTCTTTATAGACCTTTCAATCTTGGAAGGCGAATCGAATAGCACATTGATCAGTACTAACGAACGCAATGAGGAATTGAGTGTCGACGAAGTTGTTAATCAAGAGGGTTCTAAGGTATGTTGTATGTTGTATAGGTTAGTCTTCAATTGCATGAGGTTTTATGAGAACGTGATCTGTTAATGTTTCTTGTTCATGATATTTAGATGTTTTTTAATTTTATTTATTTGGAAAAATGTGGTATACTGACGTGGTTAGTAGACATATTAATAATGTATGCTTGTAATTGAATATAGCATTCCTTTGTATACTTGTAAGTTATAATGTGTGGCATCAATCAAATAAGATCCCTGAAGGCTATGCTTAGCTAGTGTCATTGAAAAAAAAAATCTAAAAGAGAGAGACAAAGATAGTAGATATAGAAATACATTGGGTTGTGGAGAAGACATGTAAAATCTTTTTGCTCAAAGACAAAATTTTTTGTATTTTATATTATTCCTAAATTTGTGAATAGAAAATATCCATTTCCATCTCTCTACCGTTGTATTTCTATGTCACAATTCATGCAATCAATTAAAAGTTGTTTATGATTCATTAATGCCTAAGAGAAATTTTATGAAAATGTATGTTGTGAATGTTTCTTATTCATAGTAATTAGATGTTTTTTACATTTTTTTGGGAAAATATGGAGCAATGAAATGGTTAGTTGAGATATTAATAAAGTATGCTTGACTCCTATATGTGTTTCCTTCTATTTGTAGATATGTTTTATTGGATTGCTTCATTATATAGTAATGATCATAAGTTGATTAAAGTTTTTTTCCCGATGGTCTTTAATTGAAGGTCCACAAAATTATCGACGTCATGGTAACGATAAAGGATGAGTTGGAATTAAGACACGAGGTTTGAGTTATTCCTTATTGTTTGTTAGCACGTTATAGCTACCACATTAATACTATATTTAATTCGTATTTAGTTCTGTGTATTGACTTTACAGTTGCCGGATCATAGTTGGATCAGTGAAGAGGAAATCCTAGTCATAGGAATAAGTTTTGATTCGTTGCATTTAGCACAGGAGTTTTATGCAAATTATGCAAAGAAATTGGGTTTTGTAACTAAAGTCAGGAACACGAACTTCGACAAGACGCGGAAGGACGTGAAGATACCCGTTAATCAATCTCTTCACTGCACTCGAGAGGGTTATCGGGAATCTCGGGTTAAGGTAGCAACTTGGTCAAATAGAATAACAGCCACGAGATACAGAGTAAGAATGTAAGTCATGCTGAACAGGAAGAAGGAATGTTGGGTTGTGTCCAGGTTAGAATAGAGGCAATCTCACCCTTGTTCGGCTAAGAAAGCTATCCACTATCATGAATATAGGGAGTTGACCATGCATGCTAAGTGCGTCATTGCGGATAACGACGAGGCTGGCATAAGACCCAACAAGACGTATCTAGCACTGGCAAACGAGGTTGGTAGGTCTTCAAACCTAAGTTTCTTAGAAAAGGATGTCAGAAATTACATCACAAGCAATCTCTGATGCTCCGATGATAATGTGGACTTCAAGGGGATGATGAATTATTTCGTTCGAATGAAGGAGATCAATCCCAACTTCTTTTATGTCATAGATATTGATGATGCTAATAAATTTAGGAGCGCACTCTGGGTAGATGCAAGGTACAGAACTTCGTATGAATATTACGGAGATGTGGTGTCGTTCGACACCACTTACAGAAGAACCAGGTCTCTATACTTATTGGTAAACTGCAGGAGCAGTTATCTATTAAATTTATCATGTTACGTCACATTTGCTTTTGTTGTATTTTCAGGCATGGTTTGTCATTTGCATCCTTTGCCGGTGTAAACCACCATGGAAAGTCTACTCTTCTTGGCTGTGCTTTACTTGGGAGTGAAGAGATCCCTAGTTTCGAGTGAGTGTTCACGCAATGGGTGAGATACATTAGGACTGTGCCAATGGGGATCATCACTGACCAGTGCATGGCGATGGCTGGTGCTATTAGGAAGGTCCTACCTGATACTGTCCACAAATGGTGCATCTGGCACATAATGAAGAAATCACAATTCAAACTTGGTGGCTATGTTAGGTACGTTAGGCACATAATGAGTGAAATTGATAGGCTGGTTTCATCAAAAACTTTGACTTAGGCCAGAACAGATGGTTAGCAGGTCTGTGATCGTTAAATTAAACCCCGTCTGTTGGTTTCATGTTGCCTAATTATTCACTTCATGTTATTTTTGCTGGCTTGATTCCATTCTTGGGTTTTTTTTTAAGAAATGTAACTGAGTTTTCTACCTTACTAGTCAGTGGATGTTCTTTTCATTACACAAATAGATGTTTTTTCTCATAGTATGTCTGGATGTTTTTTATTTATTTTATCAGTGCTTTGGAAGCTGCCATCATGTTGTGTATAAGCGACACTCTTATGTTTTTTTTTCTTGGGCAGACCTTTATGCAAATCAACAGAAGTGGGTTCCAATATTCTTCAAGAGTGAATTTTGGGCCGGCATGAGGAGTACACAGTGTAGTGAAAGTATGCACGCATTTTATGCTAGATTCCTGCATTGCAAGAGTGGGTTGGTTCAGTTCATCCATGAATACGACAATGTGCTTAGAAACAAGGAGCAAAAGGAGCATGAAGATGATGCTACCGACTCGAAAGGATTTATCCCATGTATATGGAGCACAGGCATTCATAGACAGTTAACAAAAGGGAGATACAATTTGTATTAAAGTGGGCGAGCAAAAGGTATTTTGGGGAAAGCCTGTCTACCATACTTTCATAGTAGAGTTTGACCCTTTGAGTCGAAAGAGTCGGTGTAATTGCAACAAGTTTGAATCCACTGGTATATTGTGCTGCCACACCCTTGCGTTGTGGTCATACTACAGAGTTAACACAGTACCGAGTTGCTATGTTCTTCCTCGATGGAGTAAGAATGTCATCCGCAAGCACACTTACATTAAGAGTAGGCATGACGTGTCTCGGAGTGATGAAAGCCACAACTTGTTCAGGCATCTGTGTTCAGAGTTCTATAACGTTGCTCAGGAGTTTATTGCTTGTGATGAGGAAGCAGCCATCTTGCGAGCTGTCCTTTGGGATGCAAAGTCCAAGTTGACTGATTACCGTGCCAGCATGCGTTCCACTACTCTTGATGCGACTCAAAATACCATGCCCACACAAAGCACAGGTGGTGTTATTGTACATGACATACAGGGACCCTCAAGAGTTAAAACCAAAGGATGGCCAAAGAGTAAGAGACTTGGACCATAGTTGGACAAGTCAATTAAGGAGTCAATGCAAAAAAAGAAGAGGAAATCAAATTTGGTATGCGTTAGAAGTGACGTATATTTTAAGTTTTTCTTATGGAATTGTGTTCTTGATTCATATATGCTGTTCTCTTTTTGTTGTGCATCTTGTAGGATGATGTTGACCTTCAGACAGATAATGATCATGATGGTTCTGTAAATAAAATATTTGAGGATTCTACTATATGGAATTCATCGGATGGTGGCGGATTCATGCACCTGTTGAACTCTTTTAGGCATATATAGTTAGGTTTCTTGGCGTGAGTGTTTTGTCATTCTTAGCTAGATTTCTTGGTTCTTTAGACACAACTGAATACACTCTCCCCTTTTCAGTTTTTTCACTTGCATTTATCCTGTTATGAAGTATTCATTCAAAGAAACAAAAGCACAAATATTGTTATCTTTTCCCCATTTATTGTTTATTATGGTTTTAAAGAAACGAATTGTCACATATTTGTTCGCAAAAAAAATGGATTAAATTCGCCCTGAAAATGGTTGAAGAGTATTAAAAAATTAACAAAAGACATTCACATCTCAATGAAGTGCACATAGTCATTAATGCCTAACACATGAAACAAAGAAACCATATCCCAAACCATCCATTTTAAAATGAGAAGAAACATCCGAGTGCCTATCAGAAGCACCATCCACTTAAAATCTTGGTTAAAGTCACCGGTGCCACCGTAAACAAACCGGCCATGTAGACTGATTACGACCGAAGGCTGTGCAATGCTTAAAGTTTCAGCAACTTCACAATTTTAGTAATAGAAAATAATGTTAAAAAAATAAATAACGCCTCCATTTAGTTAACAGCACGCTAGTGAATGGAAAGAATTGCCACTTAAGCATAGTCATGAACAAAAGGGTTATATACACCGATCAGAGTTGACTAAATAGTATAAATATGCAATACATTGCTTAATGAACTAGTGACATCCACAATTCGAAAACTAATTGCTTGAGAATCCTGAATTACTTAACATATGAAACCTACTGAGGAGTATCTAAGAAAACACGAGCCACTCACTTCTCAATGAAGTACACACAAGTTCAAATGCCTAAAACATGATAAATCAGAAAAGAGATTCAGAACCATCCAATTTGCAAAGAAAAGAAACATTCTAGTGCCTAGCATAAGCACCATCCATATATAGGTTTTGGATTGATTGTCACCATCAAATTGACAAAATCAGCAACATGAAATCATAAACGTATAGTGAAACAAGATTTATCAGGCTCACACGAAACGAATCTAAGTCAGAAAATGCCATATTAACGTCTATAACTCGATCACAAGGAAACCATAGATATAGTAAGGCAAGTGTCTATATTGATGATTTCTTACCTAGGCATCTGTCTTCTTCTATTGTCTTCCCCCTAGTTTGGCTTTCTAGTGGGTAACCCCGCACGCTGCAGCATGCTCTTCGTGCTCGGTGCTATGAACAGTGATCTGACAGCTTTAGTCTTTTTCTATGGATGGTTGCGGCACACAGGATCACTGTCCAATGTCTGCAACACCTCCCAAATTTGGTGAATTATGAGGACCCATCACTATGTCTAGTTTGATTTCCTTCCGAAACTTCTATACAACGTCCTGCATGGCAATTCCGTGTTAGACGGTAATTTTAAAAGCGATAAAGAAATTGATTGGAAAGAGGTTCAACTTAATTGTTATAACATATTTAACTTCACCTTGTCCGAAAGCTGCAAGGGTTTCTCTAAACTCCAAAACTGCATGAACTTGATGACGAATACACGACAATCACAACTATATGTACAAACAGAAAATATTATTTTCAACCATGATATCTGTTCATACCCGGACCGGGCTCCTCCAAATCGGCAAAATCCATGAAAGGTCCGACCTCGTCCCAAGGCCCACGCCTGAGGTCGGACCTCGGACAACAAAGCTAAAAAGGCCCATCAAAAGGAACGCAGCCCAAAACCTAAAGGCCGAAAAGGCCTAGGAAAGGCGGTTCCGCAAAGATAGAGATAAAACTCCCAAAAGATAAGATAAGATAAGAATATCTTATCCAGGGAAGATCATGGCCAACTACTATAAATACACTGGAACACCCAAGTATGACATACATTTGAACCCATGCTAACTTAAGCATCGGAGTGTCATTGCAGGTACAACCACCAACCACTCCACATATCTGCTTGAACCCATGCTAACTTAAGCATCGGAGTGTCATTGCAGGTACAACCACCAACCACTCCACATATCTGCTTGAACCCATGCTAACTTAAGCATCGGAGTGTCATTGCAGGTACAACCACCAACCACTCCACATATCAAGCTCGGGTCCCTGACCCCCACCTCGGGCCTCTCC
>NC_029781.3:64380478-64381013 GCF_000817695.3 Arachis duranensis
TACCACAGTTACACCCCCCTCCGAGTCTCCTTGGTAGACATCTACAGAGAAGTATGCCACACCGAAAAGATCCCACCACCTCGACCGCTAAAACACAAAAGAGCGGGGAGAGATCGGTCCGAATACTGTGAATACCACAAGCTCTACGGTCATTCTACTAATGACTGCCGCGACCTAAAGAATGTTATAGAAAAGCTAGCCAGAGAAGGAAAACTCGACAGATACATAGCAGAGAAAGGAGAAGAGACCAAGAAAGAGAAAGAGGGGAGATAACGAAGATTGGGCTGAACAAACCCCGCGAACCCCTGAAAGGCACGTTCACATGATAAATGGAGGTTTTGCAGGCGGAGGAACATCCAGATCCTCGCAAAAAAGACACCTCAAAGAAGTCTACCACGTCCGAGAAGACAATCCCCTGCCCGAACTACCTACTATCTCGTTTACCCGAGAAGATGCTCAAGGGATAATACCCGGGCACGACGATCCAATGGTGGTCACCATTATCCTAGCAAACGCCAACCTACATCGAACCCTG
>NC_029781.3:64382608-64383498 GCF_000817695.3 Arachis duranensis
TTAAACTATCAGAAGATAGAAAAATTCGCCTACGCCCTAGTATTCATGGCTCAGAGGCTCCGTCCCTACTTTCAAGCCCACACCATCAAAGTCCGGACAAATCAACCCATGAGACACATCCTACAAAAAACAGACCTGGCAGGACGAATACTACAATGGGCGGTGGAACTGTCCGAGTTCGACCTCCACTACGAAGCCCGGACTGCCATAAAATCTCAGTACCTAGCCGACTTCATCGCAGAATACACTGAGACCCCTGGAACCCCACTCTCATGGAACCTGTATGTCGACGGGTCCTCAAACAAAACAGGAAGCCGAGCCGGGGTTATACTCGAAAGCGACCAAGGAACACGGATAGAACTATCCCTAAAATTTGAGTTCCAGGCTTCGAACAACCAAGCCGAATACGAGGCCCTACTAGCAGGTCTAAAACTAGCCGAAGAGGTCGGAGCCCAGAGAATCACGATCTTCAGCGACTCCCAGGTCGTCACGTCACAAGTAAATGGAAGCTACCAGGCCAAAGACCCAACTATGAAAAAATACCTAGACCAAACACAGGCACAATTACGCCACTTTTCAGAAATACAAATCCAGCAAGAGCAAAACGCCCGGGCGAACGCCCTCTCAAAACTCGCCAGCACCAAGCCCGGAGGCAACAACAGAAGTCTCCTCCAGGAAACCTTACAATCACCCTCCGTGATAAAAGAGGAAGAAACGCTAAATATATCCAACCAACAGCAAGGATGGATGACCCCCATACTCAACTACCTGAAGTCGGGAACTCTCCCCGCCGAAAGAAAGGAAGCTAAAAGACTCACGAAAGACGCCCAGAATTATACACTAATTCACGACATATTATACAGAAGAGGATTCTCAAACCCCCTCCTTAG
>NC_029781.3:64384774-64386649 GCF_000817695.3 Arachis duranensis
CTCATGATGAAACAAATCCTGGAAAGTACCCCACCAAGGCGCATTAATTTATGCTCGGCAAAACGCAAAAACTCATTTGCCAAGAGACCACACAAGGTCGGCAAAGATAAAGCGACGAGGTTCAAATTAATGTGAGAAGTTAGAAAGTAACTCTGAAAAGGCTCAAAAGGCCAAATAAAAAGAGATTACAAAAATAACTTAAAAAGGCCGACCAACGACAAAATCGGACCCAACAAAAAGGAGGTACTCGAGCGCCCGAGGTCCGAGAAAAAGCTCGGATCCAAGAAAGAAGCCTTAAAACGGCGAGAACCAAGATTTCGAAAAACGCTTACTAAAAAGTTGCTTTACAAAAAACAGCTGAAAAGTACAAGCGAAGGAACGAAATCAAAGGAAGTCTCGAAAACGCTTACTAAAAAGTTGCTTTACAAAAAGCAGCTAAAAAGTACAAGCGAAAGAACGAAAGCAAAGGAAGTTTTGAAACGCTAGCTAAAAAGTTGTTATCCAAAAACAAACTAAAAAGCACAAAAGCGGAAACAAAAAGTCAAAACGCGAACAAAAACACCGCATAATAAAGTTACTACAAGTAGCTAAATAAGCAAAAGGTGTCCAAAGCGTTTACAGAAACCATCCAAAAAGCCCACGGGCCGGGCAAAACACCAAAAAGATTACAGAGGATCAAGATCCTTTCCAGACTCCACATCAACAGAAGGCTGCGGAGGAAACATAGATAGTGGGACCGCATCAACAGCAACGTCATCCCGGTTTGAAACCTCCATGCCAGAACCATCCCCGACCAAAGGTGAAGTCGGGTTCTCAACCGGAACTTTGGGGTCGGACATCGGAACCTCATTCTCGGTAGGAGCAGGAACAATCTTTCCCTCCACAACAACGTTGTCCGTACTGAATAAACTCAGATCCAGGTCGGGAGCAAGAACCCGGACCTGAGCCTTCAAATTTTCAAACATAGCATCCATACCCTTGGCCACATGACCTTCCAGCTCGTAAAAATCGTCCTGCGCGGATTGCAACTTCTCCTTTGTCTCCACAAGCTCGGTATATAGCCGAGTATAATTCTCTGTAGCCGCCTTCGCCATCTCCTCAGATGTCTTTGCTGCCGCCACAGCCGCGGTAGCTTTAGTTTTCTCTTTCTCCAAAGAGGCCTCCAACTCAGTAATCCTGGCAGCCTTCATTTGACTAATCCTATCAAGCTCGGACTGAGTCTTCTCAAGTCGGGAGCTGGTCGCCCCAAGGGGGGATTTCTTGAACTCCCGGGCAATAGCGGCATGAAGACTAGCCATCCGGACGCAGCTCCGCGCCATATACTGAAAATGATGCTCCATAGACGCATCATCAGTGGAAATAAAGGTCTGAGGGAGAATATGCTGCTCAATCCAACCAAGAGCGTCAAAATCCTTATCATTGAAACCGGCAAGCTCTTGAGAGGTCTTCTGCTTCTTGGGAGGAGGACCCGAGAACGGAGGAGGAGAAGAAGTAGCAGGCCCAGAGGTCGGAGGATCCTGACTTATAGCTCGGAACTGGGGAGTCGGAATAGTATTCGACCGAGTCTGAACATCCACAGTAGTCTTCTGCGGAGAAGATCGGGCAGAAGCCTCCCCGACCTCGATATTCCGAGCAGCCACAGACTTCTTCGTCCGACGAAGGAACTTCATGGAATCCGCCTGAGAAGACATCTCTGCAAGAAATAAAGAAAAGGATTACCACAACAGAAATTCCACCAAAAGTAAGCAAAACCAAAATACTAGAAAAAATGAATCTCGGAAGAGGTCGGGAACTACCTAACTCGGAACGGAGAAGGCTTGGATCTCCCAACATTTTCTTCGTATCCAAGTGAGGTGCCCGACCCCATAAACTGCT
>NC_029781.3:64393423-64394459 GCF_000817695.3 Arachis duranensis
ATCTCCGTGGGATCGACCCTTACTCGCGTAAGGTTTATTACTTGGACGACCCAGTGCACTTGCTGGTTAGTTGTGCGAAGTTGTGATAAAGATTTGAGATTGCAATTGAGCGTACCATGTTGATGGCGCCATTGATGATCACAATTTCGTGCACCAAGTTTTTGGCGCCGTTGCCGGAGATTGCTCGAGTTTGGACAACTGACGGTTCAACTTGTTGCTTAGATTAGGTATTTTTCTTTAGAATTTTTATGAATGAATTCTAGAGTTTGAAGGTGATGTTCTTATCATCACAAAAGCTGATTGATTCTCAAAAATTTAGCTGTTGAATGTAATGTCCTACTGAAGCTTGGCTAGCCATGTCTAATCTCTTTAGACTAAAGCTTTAGACTAACATTACATGATTCCTGGAAATTCTTATTAAGAATTTTGATATCCTTATTTTCTTTTCCACTCAATTTTCAAAAAATCAAAAAAAAATTATAAAATCTTAAAATCAAAAATATTTTTATGTTTCTTGTTTGAGTCTAGTGTCTAATTTTAAGTTTGGTGTCCATTGCATGTTTTTAGTCCTCTAATTTTTGAAAATTACATGCATTATGTTCTTCATTGATCTTCAAGATGTTCTTGATGATTTCCTTGCTCTGATCTTTAAATTCTCTTGTTTTGTGTGTTTTGTTGTTTCTCATATGCATTCTCAATTTGTTAGTGTCAGTAGTATACAAACTTCTAAGTTTGGTGTCTTGCATGCATTGTTTATTTGATTTTAGTTGCATTTTGATTATTCATCATCATTAAAAATTCAAAAAAAATTAATTTGTGTCTTTTCAAGTCAATAATATAGAGAATTGAAGATTCAGAACATGCAGCAGAGGAATTACACAGAAAAAGCTGGGCGTTCAAAACGCCCAGTGAAGAAGGAAAACTGGCATTTAAACGCCAGCCAGGGCACCTGGCTGGGCGTTTAACGCCCAAAAGGGTAGCATTTTGGGCGTTAAACGCTGGAATGGATACCATTCTCGGCGTTTAACGCCAGGAT
>NC_029781.3:64394477-64395342 GCF_000817695.3 Arachis duranensis
AGAATGTATACCATTCTGGGCGTTTAACACCAGGATGGCACAAGAGGGAAGATTTTGTTTTTAATTCAAATTTTTTTAAGTTTTCTTAATTTTTTAAAATCAAATCTTTTTCAAATCATATATTTTCAATCATATATTTTCAAAATCAATTTATTTCCATTTTCAAAAATACTTGCTAACAATTAATGATTTGATTCAAACATTTCAAGTATGTTGCCTTTTCTGTTGAGAAAGGTTTAATGTTTGAATCATATCTTTTCTTGTTAGCCAAGTCATCAATTTTAAAAAAAAAATAAATCTTTTTAAATTATTTTTCAATCATATCTTTTCAATTATATCTCTTTAAAACCATAACTTTTCAATCATATCTTCTTAATCACATCTTTTTCAAAATAGTTTTCAATCATATCCTTTTGATTTCTAATTTCAAAATCTTTTTCAAAAATCACTTTATTTCTTGCCCAACTTTAATTTTCGAAAATCATCAATCAAATTTTCAAAATTTCTTTTAATTATTTTAGAATCTTTTACTTTAATTTCTAAAATTCTTCCCCTCTTCTCACATCCTTCTATTTATGGACTAACACTCCTCCTCAATACACAATTCGAACTCTATCCCTCTTGATAAGTTCGAATTCTTGTTTTTCTACCTCCTCCTTCTTTTCTTCTTTTCCTCTGACATCTCAAGGAATCTCTATACTGTGACATAAAGATTCCATATTTTCTTGTTCTCTTCTCTTTTATATGAGCAGGAGCAAAGACAAAAGTATTCTTGTTGAGGCTGACCCTGAACCTGAAAGGACCTTGAAGTGAAAGCTAAGAGAAGCTAAAGCACTACTCTCTGTAGAGGACCTAACAGAAATCT
>NC_029781.3:64395477-64396061 GCF_000817695.3 Arachis duranensis
AAGCATCTCTATCCCTGCCATTGGAGCAAACAATTTTGAGCTTAAGCCTCAATTAGTTTCTCTATTGCAACAGAATTGCAAGTTTCATGGACTTTCATTGGAAGATCCTCATCAGTTTTTAGCTGAGTTCTTACAAATCTGTGACACTGTCAAGACCAATAGGGTTGACCCTGAGGTCTACAGACTTATGCTATTCCCTTTTGCTGTAAGAGACAAAGCTAGGATATGGTTGGACTCACAACCTAAAGAAAGCCTGAACTCTTGGGAAAAGCTAGTCAACACCTTCTTGGCAAAGTTCTTTCCACCTCAAAAATTGAGTAAGCTTAGAGTGGAAGTCCAAACCTTCAGACAGAAGGAAGGTGAATCCCTCTATGAAGCTTGGGAAAGATACAAACAATTGATCAGAAAGTGTCCTTCTGACATGCTTTCTGAATGGAGCATCATAGGTATCTTCTATGATGGTCTGTATGAACTGTTCAAGATGTCATTGGACAACTTTGCTGGAAGATCTCTTCATCTGAAGAAGACGCTTGCAGAAGCTCAAGAACTCATTGAAATGGTTGCAAATAACCAATTCATGTACA
>NC_029781.3:64396412-64399491 GCF_000817695.3 Arachis duranensis
ATAGCAACCATGGTCTCTGATCTAATCAAAACCGCTCAAAGTTTCATGACTGAAACAAGGTCCTCCATTAGAAACTTGGAGGCACAAGTGGGTCAGTTGAGTAAGAAAGTTACTGAACTCCCTCCTAGTACTCTTCCAAGCAATACAGAAAAGAAACCAAAAGGAGAGTGTAAGGCCATCAACATGGCCGAATTTGGAGAGGAGAAAGAGGCAGTGAGCGCCATTGAGGAAGACCTCAATGGACGTTCACTGGCCTCCAATGAGTTCCCTAATGAGGAACCATGGGAATCTGAGGCTCACACTGAGACCATAGAGATTCTATTGGATTTACTTCTGCCATTCATGAGCTCTGATGAGTATTCTTCCTCTAAAGAAGACGAAGATGTCACTGAAGAGCAAGTTGCTAAGTACCTTGGAGCAATCATGAAGCTAAATGACAAGTTATTTGGTAATGAGACTTGGGAGGACGAACCCCATTTGCTCACCAAAGAACTGGATGACTTGACTAGGCAGAGATTACCTCAAAAGAGACAGGACCCTGGGAAGTTCTCAATACCTTGTAAATTAGGCACCATGACCTTCAAAAAGGCTCTGTGTGACCTAAGGTCAAGCATAAACCTCATGCCTCTCTCTGTAATGGAGAAGCTAGGGATCTTTGAGGTACAAGCTGCAAGAATCTCACTAGAGATGGCAGACAATTCAAGAAAACAAGCTTATGGACTTGTAGAGGATGTTCTGGTAAAGATTGAAGACCATTACATCCCTGCTAATTTCATTGTCCTAGAGACTGGGAAGTGCATGGATGAATCCATCATCCTTGGCAGACCCTTCCTAGCCACAACAAAGGCTGTGATTGATGTTGACAGAGGAGAATTGATCATTCAAGTGAATGAAGAATCCCTTGTGTTTAAGGCTCAAGGATATCCTTCTGTAACCATGGAGAGGAAGCATGAAGAGCTTCTCTCAAAACAGAGTCAAACAGAGCCCCCACAGTCAAACTCTAAGTTTGGTGTTGGGAGGCCACAACCAAATTCTAAGTTTGGTGTTGAACCCCCACATTCAAACTCTAAGTTTGGTGTTGGGAGGTTCCAACATTGCTCTGAACATCTGTGAGGCTCCATGAGAGCCCACTGTCAAGCTACTGACATTAAAGAAGCGCTTGTTGGGAGGCAACCTAATGATATATTTATTTATTTTCCATTGTTATTTTATGTTTCCTATAGGTTGATGATCATGTGAAGTCACAAAAACAATTGAAAATGTAAAAACAGAATAAAAAAACTGCACACCCTGGAGGAAAAATTTACTGGCGTTTAAACCCCAGTAAAGGCAGCAAATGGGCGTTTAACGCCTAGTCTGGCACCATTCTGGGCGCTTAACACCAGAAAGGGGCACCAGACTGGCGTTTAACGCCAGAAAAGGGCAGCAGCCCAGCGTTTAACGCCAGGATTGGCAGAAATGGCATTTTTGCACGCCACTTGGTGCAGGGATGAGATATCCTTGACACCTCAGGATCTGTGGACCCCACAGGATCCCCACCTACCCCACCCCTCTCTCTCTTCTTCACCCATTCACCAATCACCTCAATACCTTTTCCCCAAAAATCCCTCACCTATCAAATCCCACCATTCTCTTCACCACTCACATCCATTCTTCATAAAACCCCACCTACCCCACCATCCAAATTCAAACCACTTTCCCTCCCAAATCCACCCATAATGGCCAAAACCTACCTCTCTCTCCACCCCTATATAAACCCTTCTTCACTCCTTCATTTTCACACAACCTAAACACTACTTCTCCCCCTTGGCCGAACCACAAAGCCCCCTCCATCTCCTCTATTTTCTTCTTCTTCTACTCTTTTCTTTCTTCTTTTGCTTGAGGACGAGCAAACCTTCTAAGTTTGGTGTGGTAAAAGCGTTGCTTTTTGTTTTTCCATAACCATTTATGGCACCTAAGGCCGGAGAAACCTCTAGAAAGAGGAAAAGGAAGGCAAAAGCTTCCACCTCCGACTCATGGGAGATGAAGAGATTCATCTCAAGGGTGCATCAAGACCACTTCTATGAAGTTGTGGCCAAGAAGAAGGTGATCCCCGATGTCCCTTTCAAACTCAAAAAGGGTCAACTTTGATCAAAGATTGGACCAAGTCCTCATGGATACCACTAAGAAAAGGATGGAGCAAACAAGAGATCCCACTCATGGACATGAGCATGAGGAAACTCCTCATCATGAAATCCCTGAGATACCTCAAGGGATGAACTTTCCTCCACAAAATTATTGGGAGCAAATCAACACCTCCCTAGGAGAGTTAAGTTCCAACATGGGACAACTAAGGGTGGAGCACCAAGAACATTCCATCCTCCTCCATGAAGTTAGAGAAGATCAAAGAATCATGAGAGAGGAGCAACAAAGGCAAGGAAGAGACATTGAGGAGCTCAAGCACTCCATAAGATCTTCAAGAGGAAGAACAAGCCGCCATCACTAAGGTGGACCCGTTCTTTAATCTCCTTGTTCTCTATTTTTCTATTTTTTTTGAATTTTTATGCTTATGTTTATCTATGTTTGTGTCTTATTACATGATCATTAGTGTCTTAGTGTCTATGCCTTAAAGTTATGAATGTCCTATGAATCCATCACCTTTCTTAAATGAAAAATGTTTCTATTACAAAAGAACAAGAAGTACATGATTTCCAATTCATCCTTAAAACTAGCTTAATTATTTTGATGTGGTGGCAATACTTTTGACTTCTGAATGTATGCTTGAACAGTGCATATGTCTTTTGAATTTGTTGTTAATGAATGTTAAAATTGTTGGCTCTTGAAAGAATGATGAAAAAGGAGACATGTTACTGAGGATCTGAAAAATCATAAAAATGATTCTTGAAGCAAGAAAAAGCAGTGAATTAAAAAAAAAAGAAAAAAAAGAGCAAGCAGAAAAAGCCAATAGCCCTTTAAACCAAAAGGCAAGGATAATAAAAAGGATCCAAGGCTTTGAGCATCAGTGGATAGGAGGGCCTACAGGAATAACATCCTGGCCTAAGCGGCTAAACCAAGCTGTCCCTAACCATGTGCTTGTGGC
>NC_029781.3:64399548-64401106 GCF_000817695.3 Arachis duranensis
ATCTGAATTCTGAGTTCCTATAGATGCCAATCATTCTAAACTTCAAAGGATAAAGTGAGATGCCAAAACTGTTCAGAGGCAAAAAGTTAAAATCCCCGTTCATCTAATTAATACTGATCTTCATAGATGTTTTTGGAATTAATTGTATATTCTCTTCTTTTTATCCTATTTGATTTTCAGTTGCTTGGGGACAAGCAACAATTTAAGTTTGGTGTTGTGATGAGCGGATAATTTGTACGCTTTTTGGCATTATTTTTAGTATATTTTTAGTATGTTTTAGTTAGTTTTTATTATAATTTTTATTAGTTTTTATTTAAAATTCACTTTTCTGGACTTTACTATGAGTTTGTGTATTTTTCTGTGATTTCAGGTATTTTCTGGCTGAAATTGAGGGACCTGAGCAAAAATCTTATTCAGAGGCTGAAAAGGACTGCAGATGCTGTTGGATTCTGACCTCCCTACACTCGAAGTAGATTTTCTGGAGCTACATAAGCCCAATTGGCGCGCTTTCAATTGCGTTGGAAAGTAGATATCCTGGGCTTTCCAGAAATAGATAATAGTCCATACTTTGCCCGAGATTTGATGGCCCAAACAGGCGTTCCAAATCAGCTCAAGAATTCCCGGCGTTAAACGCCGGAACTGGCACAAAAGCTGGAGTTAAACGCCCAAACTGGCACAAAAGCTGGCGTTTAACTCCAATAAAAGTGTCTACACATGAAAGCTTCAATGCTCAGCCCAAACACACACCAAGTGGGCCCGGAAGTGGAATTTTACGTCATTTACTCATTTCTGTAAATCCTAAGCTACTAGTTCTCTATAAATAAGACCTTTTGCTATTGTATTTTCATCTTGGTAACTATCTTCGAGTAGTCTTATGCTATCTTAGATCATGGGGCTGGCCTCACGGCCATGCCTAGACCTTGTTCTTATGTACTTTCAACGGTGGAGTTTCTACACACCATAGATTAAGGTGTGGAGCTCTGTTGTACCTCGAGTATTAATGCAATTACTATTGTTCTTCTATTCAATTCTCCTTATTCTTGTTCCAAGATATTCATTCGCACTCAAGAACTTGATGAATGTGATGATTATGTGACGTTCATCATCATTTTCACTTATGAACGCGTGCCTGACAACCACTTCCGTTCTACATGCAAACAAGGCTTGAATGTGTATCTCTTGGATTCCTTAATCAGAATCTTCGTGGTATAAGCTAGAATTGATGGCGGCATTCTTGAGAATCTGGAAGGTCTAAACCTTGTCTGTGGTATTCTGAGTAGGATTCAAGGATTGAATGATTGTGATGAGTTCCAAACTCGCGATTGTGGGGCGTTAGTGACAGACGCAAAAGAATCACTGGATTCTATTCCGACATGATCGAGAACCGACAGATGAATAGCCGTGCTGTGACAGAGTGCGTTGAACATTTTCACTGAGAGGACGGGACTGTAGCCATTGACAATAGTGATGCCCAACATACGGCTTGCCATGGAAAGGAGTAAGAAGGATTGGATGAAGACAGTAGGAAAGCAGAGAGACGGAAGGGACAAAGCATCTC
>NC_029781.3:64403269-64405319 GCF_000817695.3 Arachis duranensis
TCACTAACAAATCTTCTTTTGTTCTAGGTACTAATACCATGGATGTTCCGAGGAGAGTTACTATCAAGGAAGCGGGTGCACCGGATTATGTTCTTCAACCCCTTCACGTAACTCACCCCAACTTGAATGCGAACTTCGAATTGAAGACCGTTTTGATCAACCTCCTACCCAAGTTTCACGGGCTTCCCGCACAAGACCCTATTCGACATCTCAAGGACTTCCATCGCATATGCTCGACTACTAGACGGGAAGGGTCCGATGAAGTTGCTATATGGTTGTTTGCTTTCCCTTTCTCTCTTGAGGACAAGGCTAAAGAATGGTTCTACACCCTCTCGAGTGAAGTTACCTCCGATTGGGACTTACTTAGAAGGGGATTCTTGGATAAATTCCTACCTCCGGAAAAGATGGATAGGCTAAGGAAGGAAATGTCTTGTATTGTGCAAAGTGAGACGGAACCACTCTATGAGTATTGGGAACGGTTTCGCAAACTACTAGATGCGTGCCCTAATCACATGATCGACACTCAAGTATTGCTTGGATACATATGTCAAGGGATGCGAGAGCAAGATAGAACCCTCTTGGACACTTCTAACAATGGTTCTTTGTCCAAATATAAAACCGCGGAGGAAGCATGGCAACTTATTATTGACTTAGCCGAATCCAATCAACATATGAGGCGAAGAGTCAACCGTCCACGGACCGTGAATGAGGTATCAACTAGTAGTGAAACCACCGCTCTAACTCAATCCTTGAATGATATGACATCCATCTTGAAGCAACTCCAATTGAACCAACAACAACCACAACCTCAATCATACCAACAACAACACCCTCCACCACCGCAACAACACAACCAACAATTGGTCCCTCAAAGAGTATGTGGCATTTGCTCTTGCTACTCTCACTACACGGATGAGTGCCCGAGCCTTCAAGAAGACAATACCTTGGCGGCTACCCACAATTTCTATGACCGCCCCAATCAAGGGTACTACCAAGGCGGTAATCCTAACCAAGGGTACTCTTATCAAGGAGGAGGAAACCACAACCAAGGAAGTGGATACAATAATCAAAATTGGAAAGACAACCATCAACAAGGGAATAGGGACAACAACAACAACAATGGAGGAGGTCAAAGATGGGGTAACAACTCACAAAACTTCTCACAAAACCGACCATACAATTCACAAAATCAACCATACAATCAACAAAACCCACAAAGAAACTACCAAGCATATCAACCACCACATCAAAGACCACCACCCAACCAATCACAAGCTCCTCAACTCACATATGCAACCACCACCTCCAACCAAGACGAAACACTCCGAACCATTATCCAAGGTCAAAAGGAACTACAAAACACACTTGCTTCCAGTCTCACCGGTCTCACCTCTACACTACAAGCTTTTCTTGCACGCATGGATACACCATCAACTCCCACTCCTCAACCTCCAATCCAAAGTGTCATTCCCTCTCAACCTCAACCAAATCCAAAGGGAGGCATCAATGCCATCACCCTTAGATCTAGTACGCAACTAAAAGAGAAGGAAGAAAAGGACTCAAGTCCTATCACAACCACCCAAGATGAGGAGAGAATAGATATAGAAGAGGTAGTGGAAGAGGAGACACCACAAGCCATAGTTGAGGATGAAGCCCAACCAACAAGGGAGACAACCAAGGCCAAAAAAACCTTGGAAGAAGAAGTTGCTCAACCACTTCCATTTCCAACACTTGCGAAGAAAGCTAAAAAGCGCATAGAACTCGACCCCAAAATGGTAGAAATGTTCAAGAAAGTTGAGGTAACCATCCCCCTCTTTGATGCTATCCATCAAGTTCCTAGATATGCCAAATTCCTCAAGGACTTATGCATAAACAAGGATAGAATTCTTGAATTGGAAACCATCCCATTGGGGAGCTCTATCTCCGCTCTAATGGGAACATTGCCCGAGAAATGTGATGATCCGGGCCCTTGTATGGTCACTTGCACAGTCAATGGAGTTCAATTTAGAGATTGTATGTGTGACCTCGGAGCATGTGTTAGCATCATGCC
>NC_029781.3:64405425-64407246 GCF_000817695.3 Arachis duranensis
TCGATAACATAGTGGCCGAAGTGCATCTAGCAAAGTTAGATAAGAAGTATATGGTTGAAGAAGCAAATGAAAAGTCAAGTGAACTAAATACCACACATCATACAAACCATCCGGAAACTCAAACTTCAAAGAATGACAAGAAGATGGAATTGAAGCCACTACCACCTCACTTAAGGTATTCATACCTTGACGAAGCACAAGAGCTACCCGTGATAATTGCACAAGAGCTAACCCCTCAACAAGAAGAAAAATTGCTAAACGTATTGAGAAAAAACAAAAGGGCAATCGGGTGGAGTTTGGCGGATCTAGTGGGAATAAGCCCCAAAGTATGCGAGCACTGCATATTCCTTGAAGAAGGAGCAAGACCGGTCCGACAACCTCAAAGGAGACTTAATCCAACCATTCTTGAGGTGGTAAAGAAAGAAGTCATTAAGCTACTTGAAGCAAACATCATCTACCCTATCTCGGATAGCGAATGGGTAAGCCCGGTCCAAGTGGTGCCCAAAAAGTCCGGAGTGACAACAATCAAAAACGAAAGGGGTGAACTTATAGCAACAAGAGTGCAAAATTCTTGGAGAGTATGCATAGACTACCGAAGTTTGAATGCGGCCACAAGAAAAGATCACTTCCCACTACCATTTATTGATCAAATGCTTGATCGACTAGCCGGTAAATCATATTATTGTTTTCTTGATGGCTACTCCGGATACTTCCAAATTCATATTGCTCTAGAGGACCAAGAAAAAACCACATTTACTTGCCCCTTTGGGACGTATGCTTACAAGCGTATGCCATTTGGCCTATGCAATGCACCGGCAACGTTCCAAAGATGCATGATGAGCCTATTTGCGGACTTTCTAGAGCAATCAATGGAAGTTTTCATGGATGACTTTAGTGTGTATGGTGATTCGTTTGAGCATTGCTTAGGTAACCTTGAAAAAGTCTTGTTTGAGCATTGCTTAGGTAACCTTGAAAAAGTCTTAGAGAGATGCACCAAAACAAACCTTGTCTTAAATTTTGAAAAATGCCATTTCATGGTTAAACAAGGCATTGTTTTGGGACACATAGTATCAAAGGAGGGCATCTCCGTAGATCCGGCAAAGATAAATGTCATATCCAGTTTACCTTACCCCTCCTCCGAGAGGGAAGTCCGTTCTTTTCTTGGACATGCAGGATTTTACCGGAAATTCATCAAAGACTTTAGCAAGGTGGTCTTACCTCTCTCTCGATTACTACAAAAAGACACCGAATTTGAGCTTCTCTCGACTACTACAAAAGGACATCGAATTTGAGCTGAGCAAGGAATGTATGGAAGCATATGACAAACTCAAAGTAGCATTGACACAAGCTCCTATAGTGCGAGGCCCCAATTGGACTCAACCTTTTGAAATCATGTGTGATGCTTCGAATTAGGCGATAGGAGCCGCGTTAGCACAACGCGAAGGTAAGATTCCCTATGTCATAGCTTATGCTTCCAAAACATTAGACGGAGCCCAATCCAACTACACTACTACCGAAAAGGAACTCCTAGCTATTGTTTTTGCTTTGGACAAGTTCCGAGCCTATCTTCTTGGTTCCAAGGTTGTAGTGTACTCGGATCATGCGGCACTAAAGTACTTGTTCACCACCCGGATGGACTAATAATGATGATCAACATCAAGACGGGTGTGAAAACAAAGTGTGGGATCCCGGATCACAAGAAGAGGATCAACTTTGGGAGCCCCAAGCTTGTGAAGAACTCCATCAACACTTGGCTCAATCCATGAGAAATCTTGGGGCACAATGGAGAACCAAGCATTGGTGGGAGTTCCAAGATGAATA
>NC_029781.3:64407877-64443475 GCF_000817695.3 Arachis duranensis
GGCATGAGCCCCTTCCGGCTTGTATATGGTAAAGCATGCCACTTACCGGTGGAGATTGAACACAAAGCTTATTGGGCCGTAAAGGAGTGTAATATGAACTTGGGTGGGGCCGGAATAGAGAGAAAGCTTCAATTGGCGGAATTGGAATGCTTGAGATTAGAAGCTTACGACAACGCTAGGCTTTATAAGGAAAAGTTGAAAGCCATCCATGACAAGAACATTAGGAGAAGAGAGTTCCGACCCGGTGACCTAGTCCTTCTCTACAATTCAAGGTTGAGATTACTACCCGGAAAGCTTATATCAAGGTGGGATGGACCATACCAAGTGGAGAAAGTAGAACCTTATGGGGTCTACCACTTGCGCCACCCGACAAGCCCGGACATCTTCAAGGTAAACGGGCACCGTCTCAAATTGTATCATGGTGAGCAAAGAAAGAACTCCAAGGAATTTGAAGTGTTCCTCTTGAGGGATGTAACTCTTGAACAAGCACTATGAGCTGCTGGAAGTCCAACTTAAGGATGTTAAACAAAAGTGCTAGGTGGGAGACACCCCACCATGGTAAGATCTTCCTTTGAGCTTTGTACATAGACACTTGACTTCATGATTGTTAGATAGATTTTAATGTCGATTCCCCGTTTTTCTTTCTTGTTTTGTGTTAAATTCATTGATGTTTTACCAAGCAAAATGCCCTGCTATAGTGCCTAAGCAACTGTATGGAGGGGGGAGTTGAAATATCAAAAGTGATGTAAACACATGCAAATTTAGGAAAAACACCCCCCTCTGCGCTGCGCCCTTAAGGCACTCAACGGTCATCTATGCGGACGCGCACCGTGCGCGGACGCGTGGATCACGAATAACAACCCTCCATACATTCACCCGAGAGTTGCGCCCACACCATGCCAGGACCATGCCTGAAGCACAGGAAGCTCGCGCGCACGCGCACATGGTGCGTCCGCGCCCCTGGGCGAAATCTGCCAATCGACGCGCAAGCGTACTGTGCGCGTCCGCGCCGATCGCCCTGCTGCACTCCTGGTACATATTCCAGAGAGTTAAGCCATTCTCAGGCCTATATCAAGCCACCAGCCCAAAACCTCTGCCGCGTGTGCGCACCTGGCGCGCACGCGTCCATACACTGCGAGCACAAGATGCGCGCGCGGGCCATAGCCGCGCACGCGCCCTTTGATCCTGCACTCCTCTCTGAGCCATTTCACAGAGAGTTGAGCCCCCTCCAGGCCCTTCTCATGCTTGGGGCACAACCGCGTTGATGCGTGCGCGCACTGTGCGCGCGCGCGCCAAAGGTCCTGAAGCAATCTCTAGTACTGCGTCCAGAGAGTTGTGCCACCCCTGTGCCTCCCTTGTGCCCCCAGCCCAAGCGCATGGACGCGCACGCGCAACGTGCGCGCGCGCGTCCCTTCCCCCCTCGCCTCCCTGCGTGAGCGCGTACTGCGCGCGCACGCGCGGATGATCGGCGCCAATGTAAACAGGGGCACACTCACCCCTTCACTTTCACTTCACATTTTCTTTCCCCTCCCAGACCTTCTACTACACATCCAACTTGAAAAAGGGACACACCCCCCTTTCACCCTCATCCCTCCATACCCTCTTCTACACTACCTTCTACAACTTACTACCTTCTCCACCACTCCCCATCAACCCACACCACAACCTCCTCTCCCATTTTCTTCATCATCTCACAAGGTACTATACTAAGCCACCATCTCTTGTGATTCTTATTCATTTAATCTCACCTTCTTTTAGTTAGCTTCTTTCTTCTTTTATTTTAGTTACCTCTTTAGGAGTTTTTGTTTTTTTGTTTTCTTTTTCCTTTTTCCTCTCCCTCAACTTAACTCTTCATGGGTATTTGGGTCTCCACTTCACTTGCATTAGTAGATGAGTTGTGTTGCTTGTTTTTCTTACAATCACTGTGGACCGTAATCATTAATATTGGATTGTGGATCACTCCATTGCTTTCACCATCTTCTAATCACACACTACAAAAGAATGCACACCAAGTGTTCGATGAAAGGCATACTTGACTTTTGAGCCCACTTTGACTAAATTGCCTCTCAACTTATCACTTTTAGGCGCATCCCCATTTCCTCCAATCCATCCACTCACACTTTTCTTAACATTACTTTCCATTTGTGGTCCTTAAGGGTATGTGCCTCTCATGCTTCCTTACTTGCATGCTTAAATTACCCTTACACCACACGAATATGATTTGCCTTGCTCTTCCCATGTTATCTTAGTTACATGTTGCAACTGTCATGTGACAATGATACCCATATTCTACGGCATAACTTTTCATTGTATAATCACATTTACTTCCACTTATTTGGGTTTGATGTTTTTCCCTTTCTTTGTTCTCATAGGATGGTCATCAAAAAGAACAAAGGAAAAGCCCCCAAGAAGCCAACTTCCAATAAAGCGCACCACGACGTAACAGCCAAGCCGCTCTTAAGGAAGACTAAGGGCCCCGTTGATGTTTTAGAGAAGGACAACCCTCCTAAGGATTCGAACAAGTTTCCCAACCGTTACTGCGAACTTGTTTACTCAAGAATGATCGAAAGGAATTATCATTCGGAACCCCTCCTAGTCCTACCGGCTCACCTCCGTCCGATTGTGATGCCACACATTGATCGGAGGCAATGGAGGTTCCTCTTGAGGCAACCAAAGGAGGCAAATCTCTCATGGGTAGTGGAATTTTACTCCAACTACCACTCCCCCCTTCTCACATCAATATTTGTGCGCCGAAAGCAAGTGTCGGTCACAGTGGAAACCATCCAAGAAGTCCTTGGGATTGAACCATCATCGGATGTATATGATGCCTACGAAGAAGCCTTGGCTACATGCGATGACCGTGCATTCGATTGGAGCGCGATCCTCCGCGTCATTGCTTTACCCGACGCATATTGGATTCGGGGGACCATAAAGCAAAGACCCAAGGGTTTAGATGTCTGCCACCTCACTCAAGAAGCCACGGCATGGGCCCAAATTCTAGCTCACTATGTGCTCCCAAGTACACATGGGTCATCCATCACCGCCGAGTTGGCCTTATTGATATGGTGCATCTTAACCGAGAAGCCGGTCAACATTTCGCATGCCATCCGCCAATCCATGGGGCGCATTCATGCCAAAGGCAATCTACCATTCCCCGCTTTGGTGACAGAATTGGTTGCAAAAGCCGGCGTCAACCGAGAGGCTAAAGATAGGAGAACATCAATTCCGGTCGATGGTGATATAATTCCGACCAAGAGATGCCTCAAGCCTCCGGAAGCCGCCAAGGACATCAGACTACCCACACCAACTCGCAACACCACCACTTCATCTACATCACAAAAATCGGCCGCCCAATGCCTTGAAGACCTTCACAAGAAATTGGACCGTTATGAGAGGCGCAACCAACGCCGTTATGCTCATGTGAAGAGACTTCTAAGCATAGTCACCCCACCTATGGAGGAACCCGATATCTCCACATCTACCGCAACTTTAAGCGGAGAAAGCGATGACATCGGAGATGTGGGACACTCGGAGCTCAACCAACCACTGCACCTAACCTATAGCACGGAGGACCGTGCTAAGTTTTAAGTGTGGGGAGGTCGGCCGACCGATCTCCGTAGGTAACATCTGAATAAATCTGAATACATTAGGATAGGTTGCATGATTAGGTCTTAGTTGGCACCATTCGCATGATAAGTTTACTTGGTTGGAACAATGAAATTCTTTCTTAGGAAACCAATACTTTGGGGCAACCATGGGGCATTGCAAATTTTAAATGCTTTAATGCCAAAATTGCATGAAGAATTATATTTTGGAACATGGTTTTGAGCTAAGAACACAAGCAAGTGAGTTTTGAGCCTAATGGTGTGGTTACATCTTATAACCAAGAAAACAATAAATATCCTTATTTGGATCTTTGATTAGCTTAGGCTAGTGTGAGTGAGAATCGTTCAAGTGTGAGAGCCTTGGGACATTGGGTGCATAAAAGGGTAGTTTTGTATTTTCTATTGAAAATGTTGGGAATTGGGTACATGCTCATATATTGATCAAATGTATAGACCTTATGCATTGATGCTCTTGTATGTAGAAAAAAAATGAGAAAGAGAAAAGAAAAATAATATGGAAAAGAAAAAAAAATTCATAGAAAAAAAGAAAAAAAAGAAAGAGAAAAGCAATAAAGGGGACAAAATGCCCCAAAGTAAAGTTTAAATAAAATCAATGCATAAGTGTTGTGAAATGAATAGAAAATACATGAGTATGTGAAAAAGTGAGGAATGGGTAGTTAGATTAGCACTTAATTGTATAGGTCATTATATAGGTTAGGTGGAAAAGTTTAAACTTATCAAAGATTCAAAATTCAAGCTCACTTAACCATATATGCATCCTACCTTAACCTTAACCCCATTACAACCTAAGGAGAAGACCTCATGATAGATGTATGCATGCATGAAATATATGTTGATTGTTAGAAGAAGAACAAATCTTGGAAAGCATGATTAGGGGAGAATTGAGAGAATCAACCCTAAACACTTGAGCGACCAGAGCGCAAACACTTCCGGTGAGGGTTCGATGCTCAATCATTTGATTCCCGGCTCTCGCGAGCATTCCTCATGCAAGGTTGTATATATTGCATTTGATACTTAGAAATTGGCAAGTCCTATGCATTGACCACCATCGTGTCCCATGTGTTCGCATATTTCATAAGAAAGCTGATTTGTTCCTAACCAAGTAGATAACAGCACTAGTCGTAGTTGCATGCATATGAGTAGGTTGCATTTCGTGAGTCCTATACGTTTGTGACTCCTCGGTCTTCTGCGTTTCTTTGCATTTTTCTAAGCATGAGGACATGCTAGAATCTAAGTGTGGGGAGGTTGACAAACCCCATTTTGAGGGTTTATCTTGTGCTAATTTCAAAGGGGTTTATCAATGATTTCACACACTTTCTGCATGAAAATACAAGGAATTGCATTCTTTTCCTAGTTTTGCCTCATGAATGAAAACATGCTTATTTTGCACTAAAATAGATACATTTCTAATCTTCTCTTGATGCCATTCGATGCCATGACTTGTGTGTTAAGTGGTTTCAGGATATAGAGTAGGAATGGACAGGAAAAGAAAAGGAAGACGGGTGCAAAAGGAAGAAAGCATGAGAATTAGTCTTTGGAAATTTCCACATGGGCGCGTGCGCGCAATTGGCGCGCCCGCACGGATAAGAGCAACGTGAAGCCGAGACTAAGAGCCAAGCCACGAGCCGGTTTGAGTGGCGGCTAAGCCAGGATCCTCAGGGATGCGCACGCGTACATCACGCCTCCGCGCACAATACAAGACGCCTCAACAGGCGCGTACGCGTACCTTGCGCGTGCGCGCCGATTTGCGAATGTGTTTTTTTTTAAGAAGTCACATGACTTAAGCATAGAGGTAGTTGAGGATCCCACTTTTGGGAAATTGCTTTGGCGGGAAAAGGCTTAAGAGGACCAAGGGGGCAAGGGTAAAAGACACTTAGTTCATTTTTCTAGGTTTGAGATATTTTTTGGGGGAGAGAGAGGAGAGAGGACTCAAATTCTTACTAGGGTTCTTCTTCATCAAAATTTTGGATTTTTACCCATTCCTTGGTGAGATCCATTGCAACTTTCATTCCACTTTGTTCATGTAATAGGTTTTCTTTTCCAATTTCAAGTTGTAGTTGTAATTGCTAAAATTCCTTGGATCTAGGATTCAACTTTATGATTTTTGGATTCCATTGATGTTTTGAGATTTTGATCCTCATTATTGCTCTTTGACAATTGTTTGTTGTTAATTTCTTGTATTGCAATATCTTTAATTCTACTTTTCTCTTCATTTTACAATGACCTTCCTTCTTGCTCATTACATGTTTGATAAAATGTCAACACTAGCTATGGAGTAGAATTTTTACACTTGGCATAGGGTTTGGTCATTGGAATAAGTTGAATGGTTGTGTCAATGGTTGATTTGGAGTTAGGGATTGCCAATTGACTTGGAGTGCACTAAAGCTAGATTCCCATGAGGTGAAGCTAGAACTTGTGACTCAAGTTGATCGTTTTCATTTGATTTTCCTCTACACTTGGGGGATAACTAAATGGAGCAAGACCTAATTGTTGTCAACATTGAGTGGACTATAATGATAAGATTTCTAATGCCAACCCTAAGTCAAGTCCTTTTGATAATTGATTGTTTGTTTCTCATTACCTTGCTAAAACCTTCAAAGAATTCCAACAAGGCTTACTAAATCAATAAGATGCACACTTTGGCAATTCCAAGGGAGAACGACTCGGGAGACTAGTACTCTCGGATATAGATTGTAGATTTGTTTGATGATGGATTTTGCGTTGGTTTAGACTATACTACGATTGATCACTTGATAAATTCTATACCGACAAAAATTCATTTGTCATGGTGAAAGTACCTGTTGATTGGTGGGGCACAGGAACATTTTCATTACCACCAGTAGGAAATATCTCCTGAACTCCATCCTATCTGATTCCGTGGCCATTCGACAATTGTAAACTAAATCCCAGAGTTCGGTTGTTGTCCGTCTATGGAACCTTTTTTTAATGGCCACATGGCACGGATTACTGTCATCCAGGGCTGGAAATGGATCCCCTACAACATGTTCATGTGTTATTGCATGGTAATATATCCATACCCAAAGATATTTGCGCCAGTATGCCTACGCAAGACTAGGTAATTAAGATAGCAGAACTTACCTCGAGACAGAATGCCAAAAACTTCCCAATTAACTCGGCATTGAGTCAGATATTGCCAATGTCGAGTATGAAAATTCTTTGCTTAACTGGATACGACTTAGCCACGTGAACCATGATGGCTTGCTTTTCTGACCAATTTGGAAAAGCCTTAAGAATCCGAATCCGATCTCATCAATCTCTGCCAGCTTCTCAACGGATTTTTTTTAGATAGCGTGCTCATCATGTCATGTATGTAGCTGGGTGAGCACCGCGACTCTAACAATTTCTGTTAATTGTTACACTAGCTGTAAGTCATCTATAAGATCATGTGGAATGTTAAACTGCGAATGGTAGACATCATTTTACCTTTTTCCCCATGTTGGTTGGCTTTTCTTCAAAACAATCCTACTGCAGTTTCACAAGAAACAACCTCTAATCCTTTAATGGATACTGCCAACAAACATCAGAGGCAACATCAAGAATTCTCAATTAAACATGGTTGATGATGCTTTATGAAACCGACATCAATTAATACCATATTAAACCAAAATTAGAAGCAGTATATATCAAATTGCACGAGGTTCATTTTTAAACACATGCAAAATTAGAGTAGATGTTCAACATGAATAGAAAATCGCCTGAAGAGAGTCTTAAGTTACACAGATTGCATCAAGTGTGCGTTCCAGGGTATAAAAGGTTAGAAAGCAAACAGGTAAATTTGAATATAGGAAACATGATTTAACAAGCATTAAGCTACAACACGGGTAGTAGAAACAATTTCAGAGTTCCTGATAAATTGACGTTTGAATCATGAGTAAGGACCAATACTTAGTTTTACACAAATCAAATAAAAGTTACTATAGTTTCACCATCCAAAATCCAAACCACAATTAAGAGAACAGCAACAATCAATCACCAATCAAAGTCAATATAGCAAAACCCAATTCTCAATAACAACATCTTTCTCTTTCTAATTTCAGAATTATCTGTTCGCTAGTTATAGCAATTCAACAACATCCAACAAATTAGCAAAGGTAAACCACATCGACTACAACCATAGTTCATGAAGCTAAGCATAGATTACAAAACAGAATTAAACCATTTCAAATTTTATGTTCTAGGTAACTAATAAACTCCAATAGATTTTGTAAAACCACCAACAAATCTTACACAAAAAATCGAATTTTCTTGCTAGAAGTTGATAAAATCAGTTCATACCCAAATTCAATTAGGAAAAACATCATAATTACCAGTGAAGTACGTTTCTTACCCCCTGTGAATCCAAAAAAAAAAACACTGCTCAACCAAGAGCATGCAATTGATTGCCAACTATATTTATACTCACTTTAACATTTATAAAAATCCGTTGGGTTAACAAGATAATTGTTGGAGGCAATAAATAATTCCTGCTATTTTTTACTGAAATACTGTTGCCTGTAATGTAAATTAAAGCTTATTCTCATCACATTAGACATTTTTTTCAAAATTTCCACTCTCATTGAATTATTTGCTCTCGTATTCTAATAACTGATATACCAGTCAACAACATGATAAGGATTATTTGTAGACAATACACAGATGGTTCCTTCACATTTAAATTTTGAGCAAAATTTTTACATGGACTAAAACTAACTAAATTATTAATTTTATTTTGATAGCAACACTCTTACCCATAAAGTAACCTTAAATCAATTTAAATAAGCATAAACACTATAACATGAACTATACTACTTTCAATACTAGTACATGAACTATACACCCTAATAGTAACATCTAATCTTCAATTCAAATAAGTATAAACACCGTAACATGAACTATACTACTTCTAGTACTAGTACATGAACTATACACCCTAATAGCAACATCTAATCTCCAAAAAAAAACCCAAAAACACCGTTATAATACATTGACCAAATTCTATTGAAAAAACGTGCAGTTGAAATCAGAAGCAACATCTACATACATACCAATTAGTCATGTGAAGGTAGGTTTTCCAGGCTGGAGCAGAGTCGAGAGTCCTCAACGACAGTGCCAAAACAGGCATGCAGCACTAGTGGTGCACCCTTCGTGATCAGCTAAACCTAATTGTTTCTCACAGACGAGCATCTGAGATTAGGGAAGCACCGAAGGGATGGTCCGGTCGCGGCATTCTGGAACGACAATGCTCCAAGGTTACCCGCACGTTGTAGGTGAAGGCGCTGCGTCCGATGAAGGAGAAGAGGAGGTGTACACGTAGCTCCCAGTATTCTGGCGCGACGGTGTGTGTGTGTTTCAAAATGTGCTGCAGTAAAACAGTAAAAGTAAGGGGTAGGGTTTTGGGTAGGATGAAATTATTTTACCAGGGTATAATTTTTGGATGTTGTTGAGGTGATATGGGCTTCTAGATCCTGGCCCAATAGTAGTAATTAGTATATATCTCATCTATTGTGTTGTATTGTATTGCCACCACTTGTGATCGTTGTGTTCACCAATCCAAGGCTTCTTTTTTCTCCAAAGCCTCAGCTCTTTCATGTCAAATTTGTAGCTGCCACTTTCATTTTATTATCATTACTATTTGTGTTATTTCTAAATAAACAATTTATCATAAATATAGAACCTCGTCAGATATTTGAAGTGAAGTGTATGTGGTTAACTAAGTGAAGTTTGAATATTGTTGTTTATGTGGATTAATTTAGAATTTTTAGAAGATGATAGATATGATTGGTGCTGCATTGACTTAGTGAATGTGATTCAAGTTCATGAGGTGTGTGTGTATGTTTGAGCCATCTTTATTGTCTCTATGCTGGGACTTCCCCTATGTTCATGTTGTGTATGTAGGAAATTGCTAAGAAATTGTACATATTGTTGAAAATTGTGACAATAATATTTGTTTCTGTTTATTGTTCAGTTAATTCATTGCAGTGGAGAAAAATCACCGGGTGAGACCACAAAGTAGTTACTCCATATACAATTATTCATTCAATTGACACTAGAAACATCAGCGCTCTGGAGCAGGTAATAATTTTTAGTTTGTTCATGATTTGTGAGAGGTTTTTAGCTTGTTCCATTGATGCTGATATGATATTCTTTAACTATTTAACATGATGAATAGATCATGAACTTGTGTAATTTAAGGGATAATGCTAAGAAGAAGGTTCATGCCATTATTGACAAATTCGCTGAAGAGGCCTTTGTTCGCTAGCAGTTTCTAGACAGGTTCTTACAACTAGCTACTCTTCATGCTTGAATTTTTTTTATTAAGAGAGATCCACTATGTGAGCGACCTGCATAATAATAACAGGGCCTTCCATGTATACGTAGGTGCATGCATAAAGGTTTGGAACTCTTTTCTTATTTGAATCTTAAAGACAGGACCCAGTCCCTGAAAGGCCTCTTATCCTTGGCCTAGCCCTCTATCTCAACTTGAGTCTTAAGTTCAGCGGCTTTCATCATTGACGAACACCTGTGCTAATAAGACAAAGAATTAGGGAATTCGCAGCTGATAGATCCCGCCTTATGCCCTCCCCCCGCCCTTCTTCAGTGGCCAAGTTGAAGCGTTCAACGGCCTACCACCTTTCTTTTTCAAGGTTGAGGTTATTCAATTGATCCCGAGTTTCTTGTGAAATGATAATAATAAAGAAAAAAAATCTAAATCGGCCAAAGGGAAGCACGAACATAAGTTGAGTGTGGTAGAGATGAAGATCTTGAGATGGATGAGTGGTCATACACGATTTGATAAAATAAGGAATGAAGATATAAGGGAGAGAGTTGAAGTAGCACCCATTATGGAAAATATGGTAGAATTGCGTCTCAAGTGGTTTGGACACGTGAGAAGAAGACCGATAGAATGCCCAGTCAGGAAGGTGGATGAGATGGAAGATGGACAAGAGGTGAAAGGCAGAGGAAGACCTAAGAAGACCATCCATGAGGTGGACAAATGAGATCTACATGTAAACGGTCTCTCTGTAGACATGATACATGACAGAGTTCAATGACGTTGTTTGATTCATGTAGCCAACCACACCTAGTGGAACAAGGTTTTGTTGTTGTTTGTTGTTGTTGTAAATTAGCTTTTAATACTTGCAAGTAATATATATTTGCTGAAAGCAGCTTCCTCAACTGTGTATTATCCACTAAGGACTACAGAATTTCAAGCAAAGAATTGTATTCTAGAGTATTTTAACTAGTTCTATTCACTTTATTTTAATATTTTTATATGTATAGTTTCATAATTATTCCTCATAATGAAAAAAAGTTTGGAAGCTATTTTGTTGTTTAATTTTACATGTATTTCAGTATTTTTATATGGATAATTTTTTTCTTGTGAATCAATATTATTAGACATCATATTGATATATAATAATATAATATCCTTTAAAAATTTATTTGTCTCATTTTTTAATATTTAGTATAAATTTTATTTTTATATTTAAAATTTATTTGTATTAATTATCTACTATTTTCAAATGAAAAAAATGAACAAAAAATATAACTATTAAAATCGACGACACTGTTATTGTTTTTTTTATTTAAAATAGACAAGAAAATAAAAAATAGACGATGGCCTCGTGGGTACTTTAATAATTAAATTGACGGTTAATTTGTCAATTTTAATATATCAAATATCGGCAGATATCTTGTCAGTTTTAGATAATATTATCGACAGTCTCGCGTAAATTGCTTTGAATGGGTAAATCAATCATTTGTCCTTGTGGATCTGACATTAATCCTCTCATACCCACTAATTGGTGTACTTGAGATGCATTTTCTCTAGCGCCTGAGAAAGACATTATATGAACTGGATTTAGGGGGTCGGTCATCCTAAAATTGGGACTCATTTCTTGTCGTAAATATTCACTTGTAGCATACCATAGGCGGTCAATTTTATTAAATATGCAAAAATCTTAAATTCATATTATCGACACATTAGTTGTCGATTCTATTAAAAATTTATCGACAGTTCGGTAATCGTCGATTTTATTAGATTTAAAAAAAATTGACTCATTTAAAAGCGACAGTTTTTGTCTTCGATTTTTACTATTATTAATGACTTTGCTGTCAATTTGACTGTCTATTTTAATAGTGTTCTTGTTTGATTCGATTTATATATAAACATCATAAATCGAATCAATTTATATGAAAATATTTAAAATATGACATGTAACCAATTCTAATTTAAAATATTTGCATAATTTTAAACTCCATTCATTTTATTAGCGTAAATCACTAAAAAAATTAACGTTAAAAGAAGCACGCACAAAAACATAAATTCATGCATGCATTTGTTTTGTTGGACTTATTTACTAAAATATTTATACATGTCGTATAACTATAAATAATATATTAAATACATATAAATATATAAATAATATATAGTAACTAATTCAATAATTAATTTGTATTGTTCTAGAAAAGAAACTTTCAATTTTATTGTGTGAAGTAGTAATTCCTTGTAATGAACTACTAAATCAAATTTGTAGATTCTTCTCATATATAATTATCATAAATATAATAATATAGGATAAACATGTATTAATTTTTCACAAGTTTTTTTATTTTTTCAAAAGGGAAAGTGTCAATAAATAAAATATATGTTTAATTACTCTATTGGTCTCTATAATTTTGCAAAATTTTTAATTAGGTTTATATACGTTTTTTTTAATTGGGTATAAAACTCAGTTAATTAATGACTAATTAATCTATAAATGAGAATTTATTCTAGAAAGTCAAAAATGTGATTTTTATGACTTAATATGATAGAGGAGATTGAAACGAGAATCTTGATACCAATTTTATAGAAATCGGACCAAAATTGGACCGAACGGGTCAAACCGGACTAACCGGACCCATATTGGACCCTTGGCCCAACATAACTAAACCTAAAACCCTCATTTCAGCACTCTCTCTCCTCACTACACTCAAGAACAGGGTGAAATGGTATGAGAAAAGGGGAAGAACACTCTCTCAAGTTCTAACCCTTGGTTGATCTTCAAATCACCATAACTTTTGATCTATAGCTCTGATTGCCGCACCGTTTGCAGCCACGCGTTCATCGAGAAGAGCCCTATAAAACTCAGTACTTTATTTTTGAGGTAAGCCACAATTTTATCTCAGTTCTTCATCCCTTAATTTTGAATTTAATGGAGAAAAGTGTTGAGATTTTGGACTCTTTGATGTTATAGGACCCAACTCTCTTGGAGGAGAAGATTAGTCTTGTCTCCTTGAACCTTGGGTGTGCTAAGATTCTCAACCCTAGGGTAATTTGTTGTTTATGATGATTGGGTATTGAGTTGTGGTGTTTGGGTATGATAATTGTGGCTTAGGTAGTGTGTATGTTAATATTGAAGCTTGATTGAGATTTTAAAAAGCTTGGAAGAGGGATTTGGTGTGTAAAAATCTGTTCTTGGAGGTGTTGAGACTTTGAGAACTTGTGGAAAAAGTAGTTTGGAAGTGCTCCGGTTGAGCGGGAGAAATCGGCTAAGGTATGGTCTCGGTTTCCTGCATCTAAAATGTAATGTGGTGTGAAAACTTAGGCTAGAGGCCCTAAGATAGGCATTGAATTGTTGATATTGTTGAATGGTTGAGATATATTATGTGGTCATATATGTGATTATGATTATTGATGCCTTGATGGTGTGATGCATGAGAGATATGCATGTTGTGATATATGCTTGATGATTGATTGAAGTTGAATTGTGGGAGGTCTGAAGGATTTGGAAAGGGAACTATTAGTTAGACTGAAGATATTTAGTCAGTTGCCATTTATGGTTTAGCCTGTTCATAAGCTTTGAATTATCTGTTGGAAGTTCTAGAATTGCCTTTGGCTTTCCAAAGACATTACATGTTATATATGTGGGCACTGTTACCATACTGAGAACCTCCGGTTCTCACCCATGTAGATTTTGTGGTTTTCAGATGTAGGACGTAAGGCTTCTCGCTGAAGCATGCTGGAGACTTCTGGATTAGCGAAGATCCTTGGTTCTCGGGCCTCGATTTTGGTTTATATGTTTTTCTTAGATACTTTTATCTCCAATAAATAATACAAACTGTGATGACTCCTCTTAGAAGAGATTTTGGAGAATAGGTTTTCTATTTTTAATCCCCTTTGGGTTTTCTTGGGGTTCTTATTTTATTTATATGTATATATTTCTATACTCGGATCAGTTATGTTTGCAACCGAATTTTTAAGTTTTGATATTCATGTTTTTGGTACTCTTTTGTATATATATAATCTTGCGTTAGCTTATTCTTTATTCGTTACGTTTACGATCAGAGTGTTGCGCTTTGGAGTTGCCAGTTTGTTTTACCCCTTTTCTTCAAAGGCTCCTAGTTATAATCATTATTCATACTACTATACGTACTAAATTGTTATTTTAGAGGTCGTAATACCTTGCCATCTCTGAATTATGACTTAAGCATAAGTCTCTGTATGGTAGGGTGTTACATTGGGTCTTTGTACCAAATTTTTTTCAATTAGGTCCTTCTTAGCAGTAATTTGCTTAATTTTATAGGGACCCAATTAAAAAAAATTGATGCAAGGACCCAAATAAAAAAAAAGTGTAAAGACCCAATTAAAAAGAATCTTGGTGCAAGGACTCAATTAAAAGGAAAAAAAATACGGAGACCTAATTAAAAATTTTGCGAAACTATAGGGACCAACAGAGTAATTAAACCTAAAATATAACATTAATGTAATGTTTGTTTAAGGGTTAAGTACGATTTTGGTCTATAAGGTATTGGCCGAAAATTTTCCTCAACCTTTTTTGTATACAAAATCGTCTCTAAAATTTAACTTGATTTTAAAATCGTCCTTACTTTAGTGATCAAAATCGTACAGAGGTGGCGATAGAAGTGAAAACAGAGGTGGGTCATGGACAACTATTTTTCTTCGTCTTCTCTTCTTCTTTCTTCTTTTTTCCTTCTCACTTCACAGGAGTAGAAACGCTCTCTTTCTCTTATTTTTCTTTTTTTATTTTATAATTTTTTTATTATGGGTAATTTAGTACAAAATTTTAATATTTAAGTAAAAAAGATGATTTTAAAACTTAGTTTTAAACTTTAGAGACGATTTCATATGTAAAAAAATGTTAAAGACAAAAAAAATTTTCAACTTATATCTTAATGACTAAAATCGTATTTAACTCTATGTTTAAAAATAGGGGATGGTACTTATAATTACGGAGGACAATGGGGCCATGCCCCCTCTCCCAAAATTTTATAAAAAATAATTTTCACTTGTTTCATATATATAAAGTTGTTAAATTAATGTTCATTTTTTTCATAAGTTCTTTACAATACTATTGTCATTTGTCGTTGGTTTAATTCTTACTTCAACCACATTTTTTCTTCTTTTATTGTCCATTGGAGATATGTTTTTTTTTCTCTTTATTCTTTTAATGAAATCAAATCTTTATTTTTTATTTTTTTTATTTATATCTTAATTTCACTTGATTTATCAGATAAGTAATATATATATTATTTAAATAAGTCTAATTTTTTAATTATCTATATCATTGCCAAAATATGTTGTATACAATAGAGTAAGTGGTATCATAAATCAAATAATAAAAAAAATCTTGTTCGATTTTAAATTTTTCATTTTATATTCTTTTTATTGATTTTCAATATTTAAAAAATTAATTTGAAAAAAATATAATTCTGAACGTTATTATGGTAATTATAATTTCTTAATTTGTTTAGAATTTATTATAATCCTATAATTAGAATTTATAATGATTAAAATCAAAGAATTGACATATTTAATTTAAATATATATACTTTTACATAATTTATATACTTGAATATATATTTGGCTCCCTAATATTTTATTTCAAGATCCACTACTGTTTACATGCACAAAATACTGAGACAGGAACACAAAGACAAAAAGATATTTAATAGATAAGATAAAAATAGAAATATCATTTCTAAAGACACTGAATTAGTGTATTTTATATTTTTTGAAAGGAAATAGAAATACTAATAAAAAATATAACTTATTTTTTAATTTTTTATTATTCTTGGTGACGTCTTTATGTAAGCACTCCCTATCACAATTTTGTTGGATTGAGAGGAAATCATAAGGCATCCAGTCACAATTTTGTTGGATTGAGAGGAAATCATAAGGCATGCAGTCATGCTTGGGAGAATCAACTACTAAAATAGCCTCCTCTAATTTTTGGTTTTTGCCGGAGTGTGTTTTTTTAATTTTATTTGGAATTTCAATGGATTTTTTCTTTTGAACTTTAATTCAGATGGATTCTTTTTTTTTTAATAGAAAATTCTGATGAAGCTTTTTTTTTGTACTTGAATGCCGATGGAGTCTTTTTTTTTTCTTGTGGTCGGTGGATTGGACAATTTTTTATCCTAGGTATCCCAATAAATTAAACAACTTTCAATTCTAGATACACAACACATCCACAAATTCCTCACACTTTTATCATATTTTTTTCTCAATTGCAATTTCTAGGATTTAAACCTTAGACCTTTGAAGTGAAAAGGAGGAGATATGCTCTGTGAGCTAAGGTTCATTGGCAATCCGGATGAAGCTTGAATCTTGATTTTGGTGGGAAAGAGGCTCGAAGCTTTAATTGGGCTGAAATTTGTTAGCCCAGTCTAATAGGTTCATGTTCAATATGTCAGATCAGTCCAGTCTATGAAAGCCACCTACTATTACCCTCTCATATGCCTAAAAATAATGATTAGCTAATTCGTTCATTTTTTAAAATATATTTGAGGTTTGAATTTCATTTTGTACTTCAATAATTTATTAATCAATTAGTTTAGCGACCTTTATATATATCAAATCCTAAAAAAGACAATGAGTGAGCACGGAGTGAGCGGGGAAATGAGTGAACAAGAGAGAGGGAAACATAGCGAGGATACCGGTTTGGCCGGAGGTGGACACAAAGGGGAGAGAGTCGAGGGTGGGTGCTCCAGGTGTTAAGGAGGGGGTCAAAGGGTTCTGTGTGTCATTCAGAGACAAGATAGTGGGTGCTAGCAACCCTAAGCCTTTGGTGGTGGATGATACTCTTGATGGTGAGCACTTGGCAGTGGTTTTGGACAAACAGGGTGATCCAACTCCACCAAGTGTGACATTCTCGGAAGAGGGGATGAAGGCACTCTTTGAACCCTACCAGGGTTCGATTGTTATCAAATTGCTTGGGAAGCATGTGAGCTGCACAACACTAGTGCATCATTTGAAAAGTTTATGGCGGCTGCAAGGTGGTTACGAGATTCTCGATGTCGGGTTCGACTATTTCATGGTTAAATGTGATCTACTGAAGGACAAAAAGAAGATTTTGCTTGGTGCTTCGTAGAGGCTTGGTGGATACTACTTAGCGGTTATGCCATGGACACCATCCTTCCATCCTTGTGAGGAACCGTTTTGATCAACACGGTATGGATTCGAATAGCGGGTTTGAACATCTTGTTCTACCAAGAGCGTGTTATAAAACGCTTTGCTTCTGCAATTGGTGCTCGGATGAAGGTTGATTTGGTAATAATGGAAGCTGAACGTGGAAAGTTTTCACGTGCTTGTGTACAAATTAATCTGGGACTACCGGTGGTAAGGCATATTAAGGTCAATGGTTACTGCTATCAGGTGGAATATGAAAGTCTTGAGTTGATTTGTGATCGTTGTAATTGCTATGGATATGAGTCAATGGTGTGTACTTGTAGTGGGGGTAACATGAAAGGTTTTCCATCGCAAAATTCGGATGATAAGGAAGATCCGGTGGACGCCGACAAAAGGCAGAGTGGTGAAGGTGCAGCCATTGTGCAGGAAGATTCAAAAAGTTAAAATGTTTTTGAATTTGGAAAGCCTCCTCGAATGAGGGGGAATAATATGCATAGTGAGGATATTGCAGAACGTAATATGCATGGAAAAGATATGCATGATTACAGTGGTGAATCAATTAGAGAAGGGATGGATTAATGTGTCTTCAAGAAAGAAAGGAAAAAAAATAAGCCCAAGCAATGATGAGGTGGGTCCATCAGGAACTAAACACGTGAAATCCAATGTCAAAGTTGGGTTTGTGCTTACAAATAAAAACAAAAAGCCTAGTGTTGTTTCTGGCACGGTGAAAACAACTAACAAGTCAAACAAGAATCATGGCATGAAGTGGGCCTATGCTCCTCTCAAAAACCAAGATGTCGGTGATTATAAAAAGACTCCTGCTAGAACATCTAATCGTAAAAGGCTTCGTCCCAATTCTCTTCAGAATTTTCCAGTTAGTGATGTTCAAGCTAGCGATGTTAGCATTGCGGAAGAAGCTCCTTCTCACAAAGGGGCGGATCCTAATGGAAACTAACTTAGTTGGGCTCTCTCCAACCATGGAGTAACTTTTCTTTCTACTATTTATTTTATCGATAATTGTGAATTTAATTTATTGGTTTGGAATATTCGCAGAGTCTCTAATAGAGTTGCTCGTATTTATTGCAAGAAATTTTTAAGAAAATATCATCCTACTCTTTTATTCTTTTAAAAACTCATGTGATATTTGATAGACTTAAAAGTTTTTGAAATAGTTTAAGTTATTCTGCTATTAGTATTTCTAAAGTGCAAGGTCATAGTGGTGGTATTTGATTTTTTTCTTCTGCATCTGCTAGCTATTGAAAGGTCATAGAGGTTATGAATCAGTGTGCGACAATTGAGATTAATCTAAGTAATAGGTCTTGTGTTTATACAGCTATTTATGAGCCCAAATGTGGCGCACCGTCAGGAATTGTGGCATCGCCTTACTGGATTGGCTAAAAACATTGTTCTACCATGGATGGTGGTAGGAGATTTCAATGAAATACTCCATCACGGGGAAGTCAAAGGAGGGACTTTTAATGAGATGAGAGCTGATGTTTTTATTGACACTTTGTATAGATGTGGCTTGGTTGATATAGGTGCTTCCAGCAAAGAGTTTACTTGGTATAGAAGGATTGTTGGGAACAGAGACATTGCTAAAAAACTTGATAGAGCTCTTTTTAATCAGGATTGGTGTCATTTTTTTCTGGAAGCCTACACGGATATGTTGAGCAGATTCCATTTTGATCGTTGTCCTCTTTTGATTCGTTGCAAGAGACCAACTAGATAATAAACCTTTTAGATTTCAAGCAGTTTGGAAGACTCATCATGCCTTCTTTAGGGTAGTTAAGGAGGTCTGGAGGAAGGGATCACTGATAGTGCTGGATAGTCTCAAGGAGGTTCAGAAGGATGCTCTAAAGTTTAATAAAGAGGTGTTTGGTAATATTTTTGTTAAGAAAAGATAGCTAGAAGAGCATATTTGTAGCCTTCAGCAGAGCATAGATACTTCTGGAAATGCTAGTTTATGGTTGAAGGAGAAAACTTTGAATGAGTACAGTACTATTCTTCTATAGGAAGAACTTTTTTGGTACCAGAAATTTAAAGAACAATGGTCAGATGTGGTGACCGGAATACTAAATTTTTCCATCTTCAGATGATCATGCGACGAAAGAAGAATAAGATACATGGTATTTTCATTGAGGATGGTACTTGAACTACGAATATCAGCGTGGAAGCTAATATATTTTTTCAAAAACTTTTTTGTTTCAGAGAGACTGTGGATATTGATACATTAGTGGATATCCCTCTTCCTCAGTTGAGTCAGGATGCTTGTAGGTCTCTTACTGCGCCAGTCACCTTGAAAGAAGTTAGGATTGCTGTCATGGGCATGAACTCTTTCTAGACCCCTGCTCCAGATAGTTTTCAGACTTTCTTCTATAAGGAGTTTTAGGATATTGTTGGAAGGATATTCGACATATTGTGAGTGTGGCCTTTATTGGGGGTCATATTCATCCTTCTGTTCTACAGACTCTCATTGTGCTTATTCCCAAGGTGGAGTCTCCCACTTCGTTTAAAGAGTTTCGTCCTATTAGTCTTTTCAATATGGTTTACAAGATCATTACAAAAGTTATTGTTAACTGCTTATCCCCCTTTCTCACTGAGATAGTAGGACCTCTTTAAGGAGGCTTTATTCTCGGCTGAGGGACTACTGATAATATTATTGTTGCACAGGAGATTCTACATCATATGAAAATGACTAAATAAAAAAATGTACTTTAGCCTTTAAAATTAACTTGGAAAATACTTATGATAGGGTTGATTGGAGGTTCCTTGAGCATTCCTTGCGCAATTTCGGTTTCCTAAGTAGTACGACCCATCTGATTATGAACTGTGTTTGCTCTTCTTCCTTCTCCATCATGTGGAATTTTAAATAAACTGGATAGCTTCAATCTGCAGAGGGGTTGTAAGACCTCGGATTTTTGAAAATTGAAAATATTAGTTATTTGAGATTTTGAACTTTGTTCTATGAATGACAAAGAAAAATATTTAAAACAAAAATCTAGACTCTTATCTTAAAGGTTTTGTCCCAAAATAGGACAAAACGGACTAAAAACCACAAATGGACCCATGTTGGTCCCAAGCCTAAGTTTATAACCCTCCTAACTTAATAGTTCAGCACACATATCCCTCATTTGAATGAGAGGCACACATAGAGAGAAGAGGAGAAGAACAAAAATCTTTGTTTACTATTCACTCCAATCTTTAAATCCACATAACTTTCAATTTGTAGCTCCAATCGAAGTCTCATTATCACGCATTGCTTTCGTCGTGCTCTTCGATTCTATTCCACTTTTGCAGTAAGTACTCCCAAGAACCCTGAGCCATTTTTATTCTCCCCTTCAATCCACGTTTTGGGTATGTGGTTGATAAACCACAATTTTATGGTTTATTTTGTGCTTAATTGAGTGGATTTTATCAATCTTTCATACACTTATTCATACTATTCGCATGTTTTACATTTTCCTTCCTGATTTTGTGCTATGATTGAAAACATGCTTCTTTGGTCTTAATTTTGCTACATTTAATCCTCTCTTATTACCATTCGATACCTTGATATTTGTGTTAAGTGATTTCAGAGATTACAGGGCAGGAATGACTTAGAGGATGGGAAAGGAAGCTTGCAAAAGTGGAAGGAATACAAGAAGTTGAAGAAATTGCTAAGTTGTCCAGCCTGACCTCTTTGCACTCAAATGGTCATAACTTGAGCTACAAAGGTATAAATGAGATGGTTCCAGTTGCGTTGGAAAGCTAACATCCGGGGTTTCACAACGATATATAATTTACCATAGCTGCTACGAAGTTAGGTGACACAAACGCATGAATGACGCGCCCACGTCGCATTTGTGAACTTCAATCCACGCAAACGAGTGGACGACGCCTCCGCGTCAGTTTTCCGCGACCTGTACATACCAAAACGATTTTTGGGCTGTTTTTGACCCAATTTTCGGCCCAGAAAGCACATATTAGAGGTTATAAAGTGGGAGAATCCATTCATTCATCAGGGATACTTCAGATCAGATCATAATTCTCTTTTCATAATTTAGATGTAGTTTTTAGAGAGAGAGGCTCTCTCTTCTCTCTTAGGATTTAGGATTAGGATTTCTATTAGGATTAGGATTTATTTCTTCTTCATCACAGGTTCAATGTTCCTTTACTTCAATTTCTCTTCAACTTTTATTCATTCTATTATTTTATTTTAGTTTGCCAAATTGGCTTATGAACTTTTCATGTTAGGATTTTCTTAATTAATATAATTTGAGGTATTTCAGACTCATGATTGCTTTCCTTTATTTATATAAATAATTTAGATTTTTCCCTTTTGGCTTTAGTTGATTAATTGGTAACTCTTGAGTTGTCAAACTCATCGTGATTGATGATTAATATCTTTACTGATTGATTTAGATTCCTATAACTCTAGTCTTTTCCTCAGGAGTTGAGTAGGACTTTAGGTGTTAAATTAATTTGTCCACTTAACTGACCTCCATAGTTAGAGGTTGACTTAGTGGTAGCAAAAATATAATTCTTATCACCATTGATAAGGATAAATAGGATAGGACTTCCAGTTTTCATACCTTACCAAGAGATTTATTAGTTATTAATTTATTAATTCCTGCAATCTATTTCTCTTGTTCAAACCTTTTCAAAACCCCGAAATATACCTTTGCATAACCAATAATAATTCATACTTCCCTGCAAAGGGGTTTGTTACTTGTGACAACCAAACGTTTGTACGAAAGGATTTTCTGTTGGTTTAGAAGCTATACATACAACGCGACTATTTTTATAAAATTCTTTACTAGCAGAAATCCTAACGTCAGTGGTGTTGAGATTTTTGTGATTTTGATATTTAGGGAAAGCTTAACCACCAATTTTAAAGGGGTTTTGATCTAAGATTATATGGTATGAGGTAAGAAAACTCTTTTCCTTTGATTTTTTTTCTAATTATGTATGAAACCCTAGCTTGAGATGTGAATGTTTGGTGTAATTAGATTTAATAAGGAATGATAGCTTGCTTGGATTGAGTTTGTGTTGTAGTTTTGTGGCTTGGCTTGATTTCAGAGCACTTAGTGGAGGCTTGGAGCCATGGACGGATGCTTGGGTGTGATTGAGAAGAGAATCTAACTATTGAAAAACTACCGTCAACAAGGTAGGGATTTTTCGTAAAACCATTTTATTACCAAAGATTATTATAAATCGATATCAATATAAAAATTATATTTTTGATGATTATGTGGGTATCATGAATTGGTATTTGTTCCGAGGGTTACCTGAAACTGTAGGTCGATCTTGGTCGAGATCTTCTGTGTTGGTCGGAGCCGACGTGTCCGGCAGGTGTATAGCGGCCGGAGTTGGTGTGTCCGACTTGTGGGACTGACAGTGCTGCTGATCCTTCGTCCCCAGAGGGTGGGGGGTACCTGCAAGAGACTCTGATGTTTAAGTTAGCAAGGGTATTAAGCAGGTATTGAGTAGAATCAGAGTATGAGTTATACCTGGGTGCTCCAGTGTATTTATAATGGTGTGGAGTGACCTTTTTGGATAAGATAAGTTAGTTATCTTATCTTATCTTTATCTTTTGAGAGAGGTCATCTTATCTTTAAGGGAACCGCCCTTCTCTTGTAGGCTTGGGCTGCCTTAGGATTTGGGGCGTGTTCCTCTATTTGGGCCCTTTGTTTGGGCTTTCTCGTGACTTGACCGAGCTCTTTGAGAAGAGGTCGGATTGTCCTGACCTGAAGAGGTCGGTCGCTTTGTCTATAGAACATCCCGGGTTGGACAACTCGACCTAGGATATGAACAGTGCCCCTACTTGAGCTCGGTCTTCTTTTTGAGATCGAGTCCTTGACTTCGGTCTTTCTTTGGTGAAGCCGAACTCAAGCATTTTATTGACTCCTTTGTAGTAGCTTTTGAATGTAGAACATTTCTTCTAAAAGACGCGCGCTTTTATATCGGCGCTTTTTTGGGAACGTGCGAGGGTTTAATGCCTTCTTTAATTTGAGCATTAATTTCCCCGTTTCCATTTGGCTCTTTATTTCGATTTTGAAAACCCAGAAACGGTTCCTCTCCTTTTGCCCTTTTTGTAACTTCTTTTCTCCCGCTCTCTTCGCTCTCTATTTTTTGTTTGCGCTTCTGCTTTCTTTGTGTTGCTTGCCGCTGTAACATGTTTTTCCTATCTTTCTCTTATGGATTTTCTTGGCATTTCTGTTGAGGCTTTCTAGGGTTTTATTGTTGCTTCTGGTTGTTTCCTGTCTGATACCGATAGAAAATCTGCATCTGTTCCTCGCTTTTTGAGATTGCTTTTTGTCTGATCTTGAAAAAGGTTACATCTTTAATGGTCTCTACTTGGCGTGCTTGATGTTTGGGAATGCTTTTTGCTTGGTAGACTTGTAATGATTTTTTGTGTTTTTCTTTGATGAAAAGTGTTTGCTGTTTTGAATTTTTTTCTGAGAAATGCTGGGATGCCAGCTGTAGATTTTTCCTGGAAACCTTGCTTTGTTACTGCCTCCAAAGGATGCCCCAGGACTTTGGTTTGAGTCTTGGGGTTTTCCTTTTCTTTGTTCCATCGCCTGAGAAGTATTGACCGAGTTGTTTTCTCCCTTTGTCCGAGATATTTGTGGTAACCCCATCTTCTTTTCTTACTTGTAGGGTTAGTTGGCCTCATGTCTTCTCGCAATAACATTGTAGAGATGTCTTCCAGAGTTCCCGACGGGATGTCCGATTAGCTGGACTCCCTTGTTTTGTTGTGTGTTTCTGTTGTGGATGCTGAGTTTTGCACCGAGCTGAGGAAGCGCCATAGGATTTGTGGTAACAATGCCCGTGAGAAGGATTACGAGCTTGTTGCTCCTGATTCTGATGAGAGAGTTTGTTTTCCAACTTCCATTGAGAGGGAGCGTCCCTTCTTCTATGCCTATGAATACTTCTTCAGCCAGTTGAACGTTACTTTTCAATTTTACTGCTTTCGAGACCGACCTGTTGTGGTCGTGTAATATTGCCCCATCCCAGCTTCACCCTAATTCCTGGGGTTTTATTAAAATTTTTTAACTTCTCTATCGTGAATTAGATGTAACACCTTCCCAGACTCTTTTCCTTTATTTGTTTGTTTCCGCCAAGCCTGGTGGTTCTTCAAAAAAGAAAGCTTCCTGGGTTTTCTTTAGGTCCACCCAGGGCCACAAAGTTTTTGCTATGTATGATGAGTCCTTTAAGGACTTCAAGAATTACTTCTTTAAGGTTCGTGCTATCGAGGGGGCCCGCCCCTTTTTTCTTGATGAAAATGATGAGCCTTCTTTCCCTCTAGAGTGGCAGAGGGATGTGAGAGTGTCTCGTTATACCTGGGAGATGCTTGATGATGTTGAGCGTGCCTTTGTTGTTGTTCTTGAGGATCTATGGGGGAAACCACCCCATCTTGATACAAAAAGGTTTTTGAATGACCCATCCTTGGTTCGGACTGTTTTGGGTACTTGTCTGACTTGTCTCTTATACTTGTTTCTTAATTTTTTCTTCCTCTTGTTTGTGACCGTAACTCTTTGTTGTGGCTATTTCTGTATTTGTAGAGATGTCAAAGAATAACGACTCCATGAAGGCTTTTAAAAGGGCAAAGAAAGCAATTGCTGCTCTGAACATCTCGGCCAAAGTGGCCGGCGAGGGGTCTTCTCAGATCCCAGTGAAGCCTCCTGTGCCGAGTTCTCTCGGGACGAGGAAAGTAATTCGTACTCCTCGATTTCATCAAGTCGATCCTCCATAGACTTCTGCCGTTGCTTCTGGTGTCCCTCCCTTGAAAAAGCAAAAAACATCCGAGCCTTTTAACCTAGATGCCCCAGTCTTTGATGCTATCGAGTTTGTTGACCAGCAAATGCCCCCTATGGTAGGCTTTCCATGGACGACGTGTCTCTTCTTCAGCGTCTGGATTTTATCACCAAAAGTAGTGTGAAGATGGCTCATATGGGTGCGGCTATTTTCCGAACAGTTCAGGGGATTCCGATTCATGCCACAAAATCCTTCATGGAGGAGGCCAAGTCAGAATTTGATTAGATCAAGGGTCTGAAGGATGAGTTGGAGGTGAAGTTGGTGAAGGTGGAGAAGGAGCTGGAAGGTGAGAAGGCCAGCTCTATTGCCTTGGCTGCTTCTTTGAAGTTGGCTGAGGACATGGCACTGAAGCATAAGGATAGCTATGTCTCAGCTTATAGGGAGTTGATGCATCTCCGGGATGATTTGGAAACTGCTCGGGTTAATTATGCCGAGCTTCAGGGTCACCTTGTGGGCAGCGTAACTGCCGCCTCCGAGAACATGATGGAGCAGTTCCGGATTGTTACTCCTGATGCCGACTTGATTCTCGTCAGCCTGGACAATGTTGTGAGGGATGGTAAGATTGTCCCTGATGACCAGGATGATGATGATGCTGACCCTCCCCCAGTGCCTTCTCTTAAAGTGTCGACCTCCTCAGTTCCTCCCGTTACGTCCGATCCGAATTGCCAGATTCTGAACCAGAATGATGGAACTGTAGATGCTGTGCCTATTTAGACTTGCCCTCCTTCTCCCCGTACTGATGCTGCTGGGAAGGCTCCAGATCTTGGGTGATCTCCTTTAAGTATTTGTGTAAATAGCCCGGTTTGTGGGCTTTGAACTCTTTTTTGTGAATGATGTTTTATTGACTGTTGATACTCCAGTTGCTATTTTAGCAACTTTATTTTGAAAACAAAATGGTTTCTTTGAGGTTGATTTTGGTGGCCTCTTGAAGCTTTATCATACTATGCTTTCATTGTGCTTTAACAGGGTATCTGTTGGAATCTTGCTGCTTGGCCTCTTAAAATTGCTTTCGTACTTATTGTTTGCAGCTTGGATCCTTTTGAGGTCGTGGCTGTGGGGGGTCCGACTTGTTTCTCCGTTTCCTCGCTTTTGCTTGTATTTTTAGCGCCTTATAACCGATTTCTTTATGTTGGTCCCCTTCTAAGTTATTTTTATAATCCTCTTTTCCGGACCTTTTGTCAGGTCTTTTTAAGGGATTACTTTTGTAACTTATCTTTGTAGGAGACCGACTTCGTTAGGTCGATCTTTTCCTAGTTGTTTTTGTAATCCTCTTTCTTGGACCATTGTTAGGTCTCTTTAAGGGATTACTTTTACAACTTGTTTTGTAGGAGACTGACTTCGTTAGGTCGATCTCTTCTAAGTTGTTTTTGTAATCCTCTTTCTTGGACCTTTACTAGGTCTCTTTCAGGGATTACTTTTACAACTTGTTTTGTAGGAGACTGACTTCGTTAGGTCAATCTCTTCTAAGTTGTTTTTGTAATCCTCTTTCTTGGACCTTTATTAGATTTCTTTCAGGGATTACTTTTACAACTTGTATTTGTAGGAGACCGACTTCGTTAGGTCAATCTCTTCTAAGTTGTTTTTGTAATCCTCTTTCTTGGACCTTTATTAGGTCTCTTTCAGGGATTACTTTTACAACTTGTCTTTGTAGGAGACCGACTTCGTTAGGTCGATCTCTTCTAAGTTGTTTTTGTAGTCCTCTTTCTTGGACCTTTGTTAGGTCTCTTTCAGGGATTACTTTTACAACTTGTCTTCGTAGGAGACCGACTTCGTTAGGTCGATCTCTTCTAAGTTATAGCAATTCATCTTTAATAGGGTTGGCCAGACCTCTTTTCAGGGATTTGTTGATAACTTGGATTGACTTGGTGATGCCAGGGCATTTTGGCCAGTTTCACTGACCTTTTCTTCACTGTTTTTAAGGTAGTTTCATGCATTTTCTTAGGAAATAAGCTAGTTTTGGGTAGAATTTCACTTACTTCTTGATTCAAGTATACATTGTGCACTTTACATGATTTCATGAGAATTTTGCATGAATTATATGATAAATTGGATGATGCATGATCCCATGATTAAGAGCAAGACTTTGATGCACTCTGTTTGTTTGATTTCAGGCAAAAAGAAGCAGAGAAGAGCCACGTTAGTGGCTACGTTAGTTACACTAACGTGGGCACTAACGTGGAAGGAAGGAAAGTTGGAACGTTAGTGGCATTAACTTTGAAGAAAGGAAATGGAGCCAACGTTAGTGACACTTAACATTATCACTAACGTTGGACCAAGCTCATAAGTGGCCACGTTAGAGTCCACGTTAGCTTAGTTAACATGGCTTCTAACGTTAAAAGGGGGAAGGAAGCCAACGTTAGTGACATTCAACATTGTCACTAACGTTGGCCTAAGTGCAAAATGCAACGTTAACTCCCACGTTAACTTGGTTAACGTGGGAGCTAACGTAAGAGGCAAGGGTGGTCGACAACGTTAGTGACACCCAACATTGTCACTAACGTTGAAAGCAACCACACAACCCCCAAGGAAGCCACGTTAAATTCCACGTTAACTTAGTTAACGTGGAAGCTAAAGTGGATGAAAGAAGGTGATGGCCAACATTAGTGACACTCAACATTGTCACTAACGTTGGAAGGAGCCACACAAGCCACAATGAGCCACGTTAATTCCCACGTTAACTCAGTTAACGTGGAAGTTAACGTGGGCAAAAGTCCCACCTGGCAGCCTGACCATGCCTTCTGCAAACATGCATAACTTAAGCCACAAAGCTCCAAATGAGGTGATTCCAGTGGCATTGGAAAGCGGGATTCCAGAGCTTTCCAATCATATATGGCACTACATGGTTGACACTAAAGTTAAGGGAGAAAACTTGCCCCGAAAGTGCAATGATGAACATGGTATCAACCTGTATTAAGGCCAACTGACCTCTTCACCTTCCAAGAAGTATAACTCGAGTTGTGAAGCTCCAAATAATACGCTTCCAAAAGCATTGGAAAGTAGACATCCAGGGATTTCCAACAATATATAATAGTATGGGGTGGACACTAAGTTTGAGCTTCAAAAACGGGAAATCGCTGGCGTTATTGAGACTCAACATTTTCATTAACGTTGGCGACCATGCCAGCGATCATGTCCACTTCAAAGGGGCATAACTTGAGTTACAGAGGTCCAATTGAGGTGATTCTAGTTGCCTTAGAAAGCTGACATTTAGAGCTTTCCAATGATATATAATACTCTATAGTGGGCATGAAATTGGAGCACAAACCAGAGGAATCTTTTAAGCCCCAAAAATACCAACGGGTACCAAGTGTGACGTTAGCCACACTAACTTCAGCACTAACGCCACACTTGTAGCGTTAGTGTGGCTAACGGTAGCACTAATGATAAGCACCTGGACCTCAACTTGATCCACTTCTCTCTCAAGTCCACTTCAAAGCCCAAGCAAGTAAGCCCACAATTGTCAACCAATCAAGACCACAAGAAGCATCTAGAATAGAAATTTTCATTTAATTGTAATTTGCTTTGAATTTCATTTTGTAATTTAGGAGAGCCTATATAAAGGCCTTAGTCTTTACATTGAAGTCATTCTGGAATGGGGAATTGACGAGGGGTCTTCGGACTTCCCCCCCTTCACACACCATCTTTGATTATGATTTCTAGAGCTATGAACAACTAAACCCCTTTCATTGGGTTAGGGAGCTCTGTTGTAATTTGATGGATAAATACTAATTTTCTTATTCTTCTTCTATCTTTCCTTTTGATTTTACTTGAAAGCTTTCGATCTTCATCCAATTGGATAGTTATCTTGGAAAAGAAGCTATTCAAACATGGATCTCTTCAGCTCCTTGAAAGAGGAATGAAGAGATTAGCTAGAAATGCTTTCTCATGCTGGACCAAATTGAGTGTGGATGGGTATGTGGCTATAACCCTCTAAGCATTTGATTTGGGAAGTGCATGTGGTATAATCAGTGACCACACTTTATCTCTTCTCATGAGCAATTGACCAAGGAATTGGCTATTGATCAAGATTTGAGAGATTTAATTGCAAGAAATTGTGATTCAATCACTTAAGATTACCAAGGAGATCAATGAGTGCATTGATTGAGGAAGAGATAAAAATGAAATTGATCCGGAGAATGCAACATCTCCTAAGCCCAATGAACTCCCCATTTCTGATCTTACCCATTCTCTTTATTTTATACAATTTACTTTTATGAGCAATTCCCCCATTCCCATTTACAATTCAGCTATTTATTTTCAGTCACTTACTTTCCTGCCATTTTAATTTCTGCAATTATCAACTCTATTCATGGATTCGCTCAACTAGATCATTCCTCTAATTAAAGTTGCTTGATCAATCAATCCCTGTAGGATTCGACCTCACTCTATTGTGAGTTTTTACTTGACGACAAATTCGGTACACTTGCCGAATGGAAATTTGTTGAGAGACAAGTTTTACCCCGATCACTTGGTCCGACTTTTTAGTGTCGGCCAGTCTTTTTAAGTTATTATATAGCAATCCATAAGACCTCGTCAGGTTCTTTTTGGGATCACTTTCGATAACTTCTTGTATTATTCTGTGTTCATCTTTTGCCGATTTGTAGATTGTGGTTTCTGTCCTAGTTTAATCGACCTTTAGGTGAATCGCGTTTTCACCTTTGTCGATCGATCATTCCTATCGAGATCGTATAGTGAATCTGTTCTTCACTTTCTGTTCGATCCGTTGCTTTATAATCGGACGATGAATGCTTCAGATTAATGCGTCTTGGGAATTTGTAGAATATCTAAAATGTGTTTTATTTAAAGAAAGTGCAAATATATACAGGCGGGAGTTTTTCATACCCTTAAGTCGGATTAAATCTCAATCTTGATGCCTCATTAAAAAACCTTTTCAGGAAAAAGAGTGCATCTTGTGATAAGACCTTTATCTAACTATAGTACGTTCTTAGGTTACAGGTGTGCCATGATCTGGGGAGTTCTCGTCCCTCGAGTTCAGACAGTCTGTAGTAGCCCTTTCCAAGTACCTCTGTGACTCGGTAGGGTCCTTTCCAGTTGGCTGCCAGCTTTCCTTCTCCGGGTCGAGTTGTTCCAATATCATTTCGGATTAAGATGAGATCATTCTCAGCGAAACCTCTTGGCACTACCTTTTGATTATATCTGGAAGCCATTCGTCACTTTAGTGCTTCTTCTCTGATCCGAGCTCTCTCTTGAATTTCCGGAAGTAGGTCGAGCTCTTCTCTTTGAAGTTGAGAGTTGGTTTGTTCATTGTAGTGTACTACTTGAGGAGACCCTTCCTCAACTTCTATTGGAATCATTGCCTCCACTCCGTATGTTAATCAAAATGGTGATTCATTCATAGTGGAATGTGGAGTTGTTCGATACGCCCATAGGACTTGTGGAAGTTCCTCGGCCCAAGCTCCCTTTGCTTCTTGTAGTCTCCGTTTTAGCCCGGCCAATATGACATTGTTGGCTGCTTCGGCTTGTCCATTGGCTTGGGAATGTTCGACGGAGGTGAACTGGTGTTTTATGTTCAAGTCGGCTACTAGTTTTCTAAAGCCTGCATCTGTGAATTGGGTGCCATTATCCGTGGTGATGGAGTATGGAACCCCGAACCTTGTAATAATGTTCCTATATAGGAATTTCCGACTTCTTTGAGCAGTGGCATTGGCTAGGGATTTTGCCTCAATCCATTTTGTGAAGTAGTCTACCCCTACTTTGAGAAACTTGACTTGTCCCGATCCCTGGGGAAAGGGTCCGAGAAGATCGAGTCCCCACTTTGCAAATGGCCAGGGTGAGGTTATGCTGATGAGCTTTTCCGGCGGGGCGATTTGAAAGTTGACATGCTTCTGACATGGTGAACATGTCTTTACAAATTCGGTAGCTTCCTTTTGTAGAGTCGGCCAATAGAATCCCGCCCGTAGTACCTTTTTGGTGAGAGCTTGCGCTCCGAGATGATTGCCACAAATGCCGCTGTGTACTTCCTCCAAGACTTCCTTTGTATTGGAGGTCGGTACGCATTTTAACAATGGTGTTGAGATCCCTCTTTTGTATAGGGTGTTGTTTATGATAGTGTAGTACTGTGCCTCCCTTTTTAACCTCTTTGCCTCATTTTCATCTGTGGGGAGCGCTTCTGTTTTGAGGTAGTTATTTATGGGGGTCATCCATCCTTGATCCCGACCTGTTATGGCTAGGATTTTTTCTTCTTCCGATATTGATGGGTTATGCAGTATTTCCTGGATGAGGCTTCTATTGTTTCCCCCTGGTTTGGTGCTGGCTAGTTTTGAGAGTGCGTCAGCTCGGGCATTTTGCTCACGGGGTATGTGGCAGATCCTATCTTCCCCGAGTTGTCCGAGCTGTTCTTTGGTTTTATCCAAATATTTTTTCATGGTAGGATCTTTGGCTTGGTAGCTTCCCGTTATTTGCGAGGTAACGACTAGTGAGTCACTGTAGATGTTGAGTTTCTGAGCTCCAACTTCCCTAGCCAGCTTCAAACCAGCTAATAACGCTTCATATTCCACCTGGTTGTTTGAGGCCGGGAATTCAAATTTCAGGGAAAGCTCAAGTTGGGTTCCTTGGTTGCTTTCGATTATCACACCTGCACCGCTTCCAGTTTTATTCGAGGAACCGTCCACGTATATGTTCCACTCTATGGGGATTTTCGTGGTGTCTGTGAATTCTGCAATGAAGTCGGCTAGGTATTGTGATTTGATGGCTGTCCGCATCTCGTATTGGAGGTCGAACTCGGACAACTCGATTGCCCACTGTAGGATTCTTCCTGCTAGATCTGTTTTCTGCAATATCCCTTTTATGGGCTGGTTGGTCTGAACTTTAATGGTGTGCGCTTGGAAGTATGGGCGAAGTCGTTGGGATGCGAGTATCAGAGCGTAGGCAAACTTCTCTATTTTCTGGCAGTTCAGCTCTGACCCCTGTAGTGCTTAACTAATGAAGTAGACGAATTGTTGTCCCCTTTCATCTTCTCGAATTAGTGCTGAGGCTATTGCCCAACTTCCTACTGCGAGGTACAGTATGAGCGGTTCTCCCTCTTGTGGTCGAGCTAGGATGGGGGCTGTCCCAAGAATTCTTTGAAGTCTCGGAAGGCTTGTTCACATTCTGTTGTCCATTCGAAGTTCTTTCCCTTCCTTAAGGTAGCGTAGAAGGGGAGGGATCTTATTGCTGACCCTGCTAGGAATTTGGACAAGGCCGCCAATCTTCCATTGAGTTGTTGTACCTCTTTGACGCAGGTCGGGCTTTTCATGTTGAGTATGACCTGTCACTTATCTGGATTTGCCTCAATTCTTCTTTGTGTGAGCATAAAGCCCAAGAATTTACCTGCTTCCACTGTGAAGGTGCATTTAGCCGGGTTGAGTTGCATGCCATGCTTCCGTATGGTGTTGAACACTTGAGCCAAGTCGGTTAGTAATGTTTGTTCACTTTGTGTCTTTATCAACATGTCATCCACATAGACCTCCATGATTTTTCCAATGTGGTCTGAGAAGACTTTGTTCATTAGCCTTTGATAAGTGGCTCCCCCGTTCTTAAGGCCGAAAGGCATTACGATGTAGCAATAATTTGCTTTTGGTGTGAGAAATGATGTTTTTTCTTGATCCGATGGATACATTGGGATCTGGTTGTAGCCTGAGTATGCGTCCATGAACGAGAGATACTTATATCCCGATGAGGCATCTACTAGAGCATCGATGCTTGGGAGTGGATAAGGGATTTTTGGGCAGGCTTTGTTGAGGTCGGTGTAGTCGGTGCACATTCGCCATTTCCTATTTGACTTTCTCACCAAGACGACGTTTGCTAGCCATGGTGGGTATTTAACTTCTCTTATGAACCCTGCCTCTAGTAGTGCTTGTACTTGTTCTTCTACAGCCTGAGACCGTTATGGCCTGAGTTTTCTTCATCTTTGTTGTACCAGCCGGGATCCCGGGTAGACTGCCAACTTGTGGCTCATTAGTTCGGGATCTATGTCTGGCATGTCGGCAGCTTTCCATGCGAAGAGATCAACATTATCTTGTATGAACCGTATTAGTGATTCCTTTGCGTCTCCTTTCAGGATCGTGCCAATATTAGTTGTTTTATCCGGGGTATCTCCGATCTGGACTCTTTCTATTTCTCCTTCGGGTCGTGGGCAACGTTTTTTCTCGTTTCTGATTTCCGCCGAGTTTGATTATGTGGAACTCTCCTCCTTCGCCTCGGAGGTTTAGACTTTCGTTATAACAGCGATGCGCCATCTTTTGATCTGATTTTATTGTAGCTATCCCTTCTGTAGTTGGGAATTTCATACATAGATGTGGAGTTGAAACTATTGCGCCGAGTTGATTTAACGTTGTCTGACCTATTAAGGCATTATAGGCTGAGCTTACTCGACCACGATATAGTCTATCTTGAGTGTTCTGTATTGGTTCCCCTTTCTGAAGGTTGTATGTAACGATACGTATCCCAGTGGTTGTACTGGGGTATCTCCAAGTCCGAACAGGCTGTTCGGGTATGCTCTTAGTTCTTTTTCTTCTAAGCCGAGCTTGTCGAAGGCAGTTTTGAATAAGATGTCGGCGGAGCTTCCTTGGTCAATTAATATACGGTGGAGGTTGGCGTTTGCCAATATGATTGTGATGACCATGGGGTCGTCGTGTCCTGAGATGATTCCGGATGCATCTTCTTTGGTAAACGTGATTGCTGGGATGTCTGGTGCCTCCTTCTTGTCTTCGACATGGTATACTTCTTTGAGGTATCGCTTGCGAGATGATTTGGAGATTCCTCCTCCAGCAAATCCATCGTGCATCTGATGCCAGGGCATTTTGGCCAGTTTCACTGACCTTTTCTTTACTATTTTTAGGTAATTTCATGCATTTTCTTAGGAAATAAGTTAGTTTTGGTCAAATATTCACTCAGACCTTGATTCAAGCATACATTGTGCATTTTACATTATTTCATGAGGATTTTGCATGATTTTAATGACAAAATTGTATATTGCATTACCCATGATGTGGACTAGAACTTTGATGCACTCTATTGCTTGATTTCAGGACCAAAGGAAGCAAGGAATGGGAGGTAACTTGCAAAGTTAAGGAGAAAAGTGATTGCCAAAAATACTCTCAAAAGCCATCAATGCCCACATTAAAGAGTCACGTTAACTAAGTTAACGTGAACTCTAACGTAGAGAAGAGAAGTTGAGCCAACGTTAGTGACACTTAACATTGTCACTAACATTGGCAATTGCTCACAAATGGCCACGTTAGAAGCCACGTTAACCTAGTTAACGTGGCCTCTAACATTAAAGGGGGAAGAGAAGCCAACGTTAGTGACACTCAACATTGTCACTAACGTTGGCCTAAGGTGCAAAGAGCCACATTAACTCCCACGTTAACTTGGTTAATGTGGGAGCTAACGTAAGAGATTGAGAAGTTGTCGACAACGTTAGTGACACTCAACATTGTCACTAACGTTGGAGCAACCACACAACCCCCAAGAGCCACGTTAACCTCCACGTTAACTTGGTTAATGATGAGCGGATATTTTATACGCTTTTTGGGGGTAATTTCATGTAGATTTTAGCATGTTTTAATTAGTTTTTAGTAGAATATTATTAGTTTTTAGGCAAAAATCATATTTCTGGACTTTACTGTGAGTTTGTGTACTTTTCTGTGATTTTAGGTATTTTCTGGCTGAAATTGAGGGAGCTGAGCAAAAATCTGAGTTAGGCTGAAAAAGGACTGCTGATGCTGCTGGATTCTGACCTCCCTGCACTCGAAACGGATTTTCTGGAGCTACAGGAGTCCAATTGGCGCGCTCTCAACGGCTTTGAAAAGTAGACATCCAGGGCTTTCCAGCAATATATAATAGTCCATACTTTTCGCGAAGATAGACGACATAAACTGGCGTTCAACGCCAGTATCATGCTGCTGTCTGGCGTCCAGCGCCAGAAACAGGTTACAAGCTGGAGTTCAACGCCAGAAACAGGTTACAACCTGGCGTTGAACACCCAAAACAGCCCCAGGCATGTGAGAAGCTTAAGTCTCAGCCCCAGCACACACCAAGTGGGCCCCAGAAGTAGATTTCTGCACTATCTATCATAGTTTACTCATTTTCTGTAAACCTAGATTACTAGTTTACTATTTAAACAACTTTTAGAGATTTACTTTGCACCTCATGACATTTTTAGATCTGAATTATACACTCTTTGGCAGCATGAGTCTCTAAACTCTTTTCCATTCAAACACGCTTGTTCTTATCTAAGATGTTCATTCGCGCTTAATTATGGAGAAGGTGATGATCCGTGACACTCATCACCTTCCTCAATCCATGAACGTGTGCCTGACAATTCACTTGTGTTCTTTTTAAAGCATTAATCTTCCAAAAGGAATATACCTATTTAGAACAAGTGTTACATTTACTCCCAATTAGCTAGAGCGTTGGTCTATGTTCTTAGCAATTGGGCATCTTCTTTTTAAAATCTTTTTCAACAATTATTTTTCTTGATTTAATCTTGTGCCAAACTTTAAGTTTGGTGTTTTCTTGTTAATTTTAACATAATTTTCGAAAATTTATGTTGGTTTTCTAAAAATTTTAAGTTTGGTGTTCTTTATTTTGTTCTTGGTGTTCTTGAGTCTTTATTGTGTTTTGATCTTAAAATTTTTAAGTTTGGTGTTCCTTGGTGTTTTCCCTCCAAAATTTTCGAAAATAAGGAGCATTAGATCTAAAAATTTTAAGTCTTGTGTCTTTTGTGTGTTTTTCTCTTTCATCATAAAATTCAAAATT
>NC_029781.3:64444106-64444902 GCF_000817695.3 Arachis duranensis
TTGATCTTAAAATTTTTAAGTTTGGTGTTCCTTGGTGTTTTCCCTCCAAAAATTTTCGAAAATAAGGAGCATTAGATCTAAAAATTTTAAGTCTTGTGTCTTTTATGTGTTTTTCTCTTTCATCAAAAAATTCAAAAATAAAAAAAAATATATCCTTTCTAACTAATTTTAAAACTACATTTTCAAAATTTTTTTTTATAAATTTCAAATTTCAATTTCAAAATTTTTCAAAAAATTTTCACAAAATATTTTTAAAATTCTTTTTATATATTTCGTTTTTATTTATTCCACTTTTATAAAATAAATAAAATCAACATATAAATTATCTCTTGTATTCCATCATGGAAGCAAGTAGGAATGAACAGTCCAAGAGGACTCTGGGATCATATGCTAACCCCACTACTGCTTCATATGGGAGTAGTATCTGTATACCCTCCATTGGAGTTAGTAGCTTTGAGTTGAATCCTCAGTTCATTATCATGGTGTAGCAAAGCTGCCAGTATTCCGGTCTTCCACATGAAGAACCTACAGAGTTTCTGGCATAATTTTTACAAATTGCTGACACAGTGCATGATAAAGAAGTAGATCAGGATGTCTACAGATTATTACTGTTTCCATTTGCTGTAAAAGATCAAGCTAAGAGGTGGTTAAATAACCAACCTAAGAATAGCATAAAGACATGGAAACAGCTGTCAGAAAAATTCCTGAATCACTACTTTCCTCCAAAACGGATGACACAGCTAAGGCTAAGCATCCAAGGCTTCAAACAAGGAGATAATGAATCCCTTTATGATGC
>NC_029781.3:64445220-64448309 GCF_000817695.3 Arachis duranensis
GCAGAAGAATGCCAAGCAGTTCAATTAAGAAGTGGGAAAACATTAAATACCTCACTTCAAAGTAGCAAGAAGACAGGAAATGAACAAATGGCTACTAAAAATCCCTCTGAGGACAAGCAGAGCCCAGAAAGGGATAAAGCTGGCGCTGAACGCCCAAACCATGCTTATTCCTGGCATTCAACGCCAGAAACAAGCATGGATCTGGCGTTGAACGCCCAAAAGGAGCATGGTTCTGGCGTTCAAACGCCAGTAACGAATAAGGAAGTGGCGTCTAACGCCACTCCAGCTTCCACCCCTGGCATTCAAACGCCAGTGGGAAATCAGTCACATACAAGTGCTGATAACAATCCTTCTAAAAAGGCTTCCCAACCCACTTCTACAGGTAATAAACCTGAAGCAACTAAGGTTGAGGAATACAAAGCCAAAATGCCTTATCCTCAAAAACTCTGCCAAGCGGAACAGGATAAGCAATTTGCCCACTTTGCAGACTATCTCAGGACTCTTGAAATAAAGATTCCGTTTGCAGAAGCACTTGAGCAAATACCCTCTTATGCTAAGTTTATGAAAGAGATCTTAAGTCATAAGAAGGATTGGAGGGAGACTGAAAAAGTTTACCTCATTGAAGAATGCAGTGCAGTCATTCTGAAAAGCTTACCTGAGAAGCTTAAAGATCCTGGGAGCTTCATGATACCATGCACATTAGAGGGTAACTGCACCAAGACAGCTCTATATGATCTTGGGGCAAGCATCAACCTAATCCCTGCATCCACTATCAGAAAGCTTGGCTTGACGAAAGAGGTCAAACCAACCCAGATCTGTCTTCAACTTGCTGATGGCTCCATTAAATACCCATCAGGCATAATTGAGGACATGATTATCAAGGTTGGGCCATTTTCCTTCCTTACTGACTTTGTAGTGCTGGAAATGGAGGAGCACAAGAGTGCAACTCTCATTTTAGGAAGACCATTCCTAGCAACTAGACGAACCCTCATTGACGTCCAAAAAGGGGAGATAACCCTGAGAGTCAATGAGGATGAGTTTAAGTTGAATGTTGTCAAAGCTATGTAACATCCAGACACATTAGACGACTGCCTGGGCGTTGATATTATTGACTCCCTGGTGGAAGAGGTCTATATGACTGAGAGTCTCGAATAAGAGCTAGAGGACATTTTTAAAGATGTTCAGCCTGATCTGGAGGAACCAGAGGAAATAAAAGAACTTCTGAAAACTCATCAGGAAGAGGAGAAACCTCCTAAACCCGAGCTCAAACCACTGCCACCATCCCTGAAATATGCATTTCTGGGAGAAGATGACACTTTTCTTGTAATCATAAGCTCTGCTTTAGGGCCACAAGAAGAGAAATCACTAATTCAGGTGCTAAGGACACACAAGACAGCTCTTGGGTGGTCCATAAGTGATCTTAAGGGCGTTAGCCTAGCCAGATGCATGCACAAGATCCTATTGGAGGATGATGCTAAGCCAGTGGTTCAACGACAGAGGCGGCTAAATCCCGCCATGAAGGAGGTGGTGCAGAAAGAGGTCACTAAGTTACTAGAGGCTGGAATTATCTATCATATTTCTGATAGCCCCTGGGTGAGCCCTGTCCATGTTGTCCCTAAGAAGGGAGGAATGACAGTGGTTCATAATGAAAAGAATGAACTGGTTCCTACAAGAACAGTTACATGGTGGCGTATGTGTATTGACTACAGAAGGCTCAATACAGCCACCAGGAAGGATCATTTTCCTTTACCATTCATAGACCAGATGCTAGAGAGACTAGCAGGACATGAATATTACTGCTTTTTGGATGGCTATTCAGGTTACAACCAAATTGCTGTAGATCCTCAGGACCAAGAGAAAACAACATTCACATGTCCTTCTGGAGTGTTTGCCTACAGAAGGATGCCTTTTGGTCTGTGCAATGCACCTGCAACCTTTCAGAGGTGCATGCTCTCTATCTTCTCTGATATGGTAAAGAAGTTTCTGGAAGTCTTCATGGATGACTTTTCAGTATTTGGAGACTCATTCAGCTCCTGCCTTAACCATTTAGCACTTGTTTTGAAAAGATGCCAAGAGACCAACCTAGTTTTAAACTGAGAAAAATGTCACTTTATGGTGACTGAAGGGATTGTCCTTGGGCATAAAATTTCAAACAAGGGAATAGAGATGGATCAAGCTAAAGTTGAAGTAATTGAAAAATTACCACCACCTGCCAATGTTAAGGCAATCAGAAGCTTTATGGGGCATGCAGGATTCTATAGGAGGTTTATAAAGGATTTTTCAAAAATTGCAAAACCTTTGAGCAATTTGCTAGCTGCTGACACGCCATTTGTGTTTGACACAAAGTGTCTGCAGGCGTTTAAGACCCTGAAAGCTAAGCTGGTCACAGCACCAGTTATTTCTGCACTAGACTGGACATTACCCTTTGAACTAATGTGTGATGCCAGTGACCATACCATTGGTGCAGTATTGGGACAGAGGCATAACAAGCTCTGCATGTCATTTATTATGCTAGCAGTGTTTTAAATGATGCCCAGAAAATTACACAACCACAGAAAAAGAATTACTTGCAGTGGTTTATGCCATTGACAAGTTTAGATCCTACTTAGTAGGATCAAAAGTGATTGTGTACATTGACCATGCTGCTCTTAAATATCTACTCACAAAGCAGGATTCAAAGCCCAGGCTCATAAGATGGGTGTTGCTTCTGCAAGAGTTTGATATAGAAATAAGAGACAGAAAAGGAACAGAGAATCAAGTAGCTGATCACCTGTCCTGGATAGAACCAGTAGCCGGAGCATCCCTCCCTCCTACTGAGATCTCTGAAACTTTTCCGGATGAGCAATTGTTTGCTGTTCAGGAAGCTCTGTGGTTTGCAGACATTGCAAACTATAAGACACAAGGTTCTCCTTTTGTAACCATGGAGAGGAAACATGAAAAGCTTCTCTCACTGCAGAGTCAACCAAAGCCCCCACAGTCCAACTCTAAGTTTGGTGTTGGGAGGCCACAACCAAACTCTACGTTTGATGTTGAACCCTCACATTCAAACTTTAAGTTTGATGTTGGGAGGTCCCAACCTTGCTCTGATT
>NC_029781.3:64448470-64458069 GCF_000817695.3 Arachis duranensis
TGATTTTTACAGGTATATGTCAAAGTATCTTCAAAAGGTAAAATAGCAATTGATTGGATTCACAGAGTTACAAGGGAATTTGGAAGCTCACTGGCGTGAAAAAGCCAGTAAGAAACATTTTTGGGCGTTGAACGCCCAAAAGAAGCACCCACTGGGCGTTCAACGCCAGTAAGCCATCTGGGCGTTAAACCCCAGAAAGAAGCACCTTCTGGGCGTTTAACGCCAGATTGACAGCGTCCTGGGCGTTCAGAAAAATGCCCAATGACAAAGGACTTCCTGGCGTTCAACGCCAGAAAGAAGCAACAGCTGGGCGTTGAACGCCCAGGAGAAGCAGCAATAGGGCGTTAAACGCCCAAAACAAGCAGCATTTGGGCGTTTAACGCCAGAATGGTGGGGAGGATGATCACTGAGCTAAAACTCATCAAGATTATGGCACCTAAGGGAACAGGAAGAGCAAGGATGTGAACTGAAGGAACTAAAGCGTCAGAAGCTATTTCGTGAAGGACCAAGCACCCCACAGACTAGAGGAACATCCACTTTCCAAAATACAGGTTGTTAAGTTCTAATTTTAAGCTTTAACTTTGTGATAGTATTTTTATAGAAATTTACCTTAGAAGTTATATAGGAGTAGTAGTAATTAGTATCTCTATTTTGATTTTATCTCCACTTAAGCTATAATTTATTTTTCTCATCATTATCAAACATGAATAAATTAGTAGATTCTTAGAATAAAGAGGCAATATTTTTTTCGAGTTCTTAATAAGGAAAATTCTAATTATTTATATGTGGTGGCAATACTTTTTGTCTTCTGAATGAATGCCTGAACAATGCATATTTTTGATATTGAATTTTATGAATGTTAAAATTGTTGGCTCCTGAAAGAATGATGAACAAGAGAAATGTTATTGATGATCTGAAAAATCATGAAATTGATTCTTGAAGCAAGAAAAAGCAGTAAAAAACAAGCTTGCGAAAAAAAAGTGAAAAAAAAAATACAAGGAATCATTGGATCAAGAAAGGGAATAAAAGCCAACAGCCCTTTAAAACCAAAAGGCAAGGGTGAAAAGGATCCAAGGCTTTGAGCATCAGTGGATAGGAGGGCCCAAGGAAATAGTTCTAGGCCTAAGCGGCTAAATCAAGCTGTCCCTAACCATGTGCTTGTGGCATGCAGGTCCAAGTGAAAAACTTGAGACTGAGTGGCTAAAGTTGTGATCCAAAGCAAAAAGAGTGTGCTTAAGAGCTCTGGACACCTCTAACTGGGGACTTTAGCAAAGATGAGTCACAATCTGAAAAGGTTCACCCAGTCATGTGTCTGTGGCATTTATGTATCCGGTGGTAATACTGGAAAACAAAGTGCTTAGGGCCACGGCCAAGACTCATAAAAAAATACTGGAAAACAAAGTGCTTAGGGCCATGGCCAAAACTCATAAAGTAGCTGTGTTCAAGAATCAACATACTACACTAGGAGAATCAATAATACTATTTGAATTCTGAGTTCCTATGGATGCCAATCATTCTGAATTTCAAAGGATAAAGGGAGATGCCAAAACTGTTCAGAAACAAAAAGCTACTAGCCCCGCTCATCTAGATTAGAATCTGAGCTTCACTTAAAACTCGGAGATTTTATTACTCCTTAAATTCTTTTTATCCTATTTTATTCATCTAGTTGCTTGGGGACAAGCAACAATTTAAGTTTGGTGTTGTGATTAGCGGATATTTTATACGCTTTTTGGGGATAATTTCATGTAGATTTTAACATGTTTTAATTAGTTTTTAGTAGAATATTATTAGTTTTTAGGCAAAAATCATATTTATGGACTTTACTGTGAGTTTGTGTGTTTTTCTATGATTTCAGGTATTTTCTGGCTGAAATTGAGGGAGCTGAGCAAAAATCTGAGTTAGGCTGAAAAAGGACTGCTGATGCTGCTGGATTCTGACCTCCCTACACTCGAAATGGATTTTTTGGAGCTACAGGAGTCCAATTGGCGCGCTCTCAACGGCGTTGGAAAGTAGACATCCAGGGCTTTCCAGCAATATATAATAGTCGATACTTTGCGTGAAGATAGACGACGTAAACTGGCGTTCAACGCCAGTATCATGCTGCTGTCTGGCGTCCAGCGCCAGAAACAGGTTACAAGCTGGAGTTCAACGCCAGAAACAGGTTACAACCTAGCGTTGAACACCCAAAACAGCCTCAGGCACGTGAGAAGCTTAAGTCTCAGCCCCAGCACACACCAAGTGGGCCCCAGAAGTGGATTTCTACACTATCTATCATAGTTTACTCATTTTCTATAAACCTATGTTACTAGTTTACTATTTAAACAACTTTTAGAGATTTACTTTGCACCTCATGACATTTTCAGATCTGAATTATACACTCTTTGGCAGCATGAGTCTCTAAACTCCATTTTTGGGGGTGAGGAGCTCTGCAGCGTCTCGATGAATTAATGCAATTACTTTTGTTTTCCATTCAAACACGCTTGTTCGTATCTAAGATGTTCATTTGCGCTTAATTATGGAGAAGGTGATGATCCGTGACACTCATCACCTTCCTCAATCCATGAACGTGTGCCTGACAACCACCTCCGTTCTACATCAGATTGAATGAGTATTTCTTAGATTCCTTAATCAGAATCTTCGTGGTATAAGCCGGAACATTTTGGCGGCCACTCTTGAGGATCCGGAAAGTCTAAACCTTGTCTGTGGTATTGTGACACCCTACATAGAGCTTGCCATGGAAGGAACCTTGCATGTGGGAAAAGGATTTCAAGGAAAAGTTGAAATTCAGAGGACAAAGCATCTCCAAAACTCCAACATATTCTCCATTATTAAAGTAACAACTATTTATTTTATGCCCTTTTTACTTTATACGAGGCTAAAGAACCCTATTGGTATCCTGACTAAGATTAATAAAATAAACATAGCTTGCTTCAATCCAACAATCTTCGTGGGATTCGACCCTTACTCACGTAAGGTATTACTTGGATGACTCAGTGCACTTGCTGGTTAGTTGTGCGGATTGCAAAAAGTGTGATTGCAATTTCGTGCACCAGTTAACGTGGAAGCTAACGATGAGGAATGAAGAATGAGCCAACGTTAGTAACACTCAACATTGTCACTAATGTTGGGATGGCTAAGAATGGCCACGTTAGAAGCCACGTTAACCCAGTTAACGTGGACTCTAACGTGAGACCTAGGGGCACACTTGAACGTTAGTGACAATGTTGAGTGTCACTAACGTTCTCGAAGGTTGGCAAAAGCCACGTTAGAAGCCACGTTAACCTAGTTAATGTGAACTTTAACGTGAAGCAAGAAGGGGCACACTTGAACGTTAGTGACAATGTTGAGTGTCACTAATGTTCTCGAAGGCTAGCAAGGCAAAGTTAAAAGCCACGTTAACCCAGTTAACGTGGGCTTTAACGTGAGGCAATGGGGTGCATGGCAACGTTAGTGACAATGTTAAGTGTCACTAACATTCTCGAACTTGTATTTTCACTAAATCTTAAACACCCCTAACGTCTTGAGCTAAAGTCTCTGCCCACTTCACACTTTCTCTCTACAAGTAAGCCAAGCCTAATTGAAGAAAGGAACTACTTCAAGCTCAAAGATCCAGAGGCCCAAGACTTGAAGAGCTAACTAGAAGCTGAGAAGAGTAGTATATATAGGAGTAGTTTTGAAATAGAGAAGAGCTTTTGGGGAAGAGCTAGGAAAGAGAACTACTCTTCGTATTTACTTTCTTTGCACTTATAGCTTTATCATGTATTCTTCATCTTTGATTTTGATTTCTAGAGCTATGAACAACTAAACCCCTTTCATTGGGTTAGGGAGCTCTGTTGTAATTTGATGGATCAAATGCTGGACCAAATTGAGTGTGGATGGGTATGTGGCTATAACCCTCTAAGCATTTGATTTGGGAAGTGCATGTGGTATAATCAGTGACCACACTTCATCTCTTCTCATGAGCAATTGACTAAGGAATTGGCTATTGATCAAGATTTGAGAGATTGAATTGTAAGAAATTGTGATTCAATCACTTAAGATTTCCAAGGAGATCAATGAGTGCATTGATTGAGGAAGAGATGAAAATGAAATTGATCCGGGGAATGCAACATCTCCTAAGCCCAATGAACTCCCCATTTCTGATCTTACCCATTCTCTTTATTTTCTGCAATTTACTTTTATGAGCAATTCCCCCATTCCCATTTACAATTCTGCTATTTACTTTCAGTCATTTACTTTCTCGCCATTTAATTTCTGCAATTATCAACTCTATTCATGGATTCGCTCAACTAGATCATTCCTCCAATTAAAGTTGCTTGATCAATCAATCCCTGTGGGATTCGACCTCACTCTATTGTGAGTTTTTACTTGACGACAAATTCGGTACACTTGCCGAATGGGAATTTGTTGAGAGACAAGTTTTACCCCGATCAGTATCACGTGGACATGTCTTTCCGGTGTGCGGGGTGATCGTTCAGATCATCCGACATCTTCATCCCTTCTTCTTTTTCTTGGTTCTTCGTTCCGATTGGCTAGGAACTGATCTAGTTTTCCTTCCCTTACTAATTTCTCAATGACGATTTTCAAGTTAAAGCATTCGTTGGTGGAATGTCCTCGGACTCGATGATACTCACAGTATTCGTTCCGATTTTCTCCTCCCCTTTTACCTTTCAGTGGCCGGGCTAAGGGTATTTTTTTTCGTATGGCAAACCTCTTTGTAAATATCTACCAAGGATACCCTAAGAGGGGTGTAGTTATGATATTTTTTAATTTTCTCTCCGGAGCGATCTTCTTTTTTCTTGGATTCTTTATCTTTATCTCGGTAGGCAGAACCGAACCTCGAGGCTTCCCCAAGTCAAGAATTCTCCTCCATGTTGATGTACTTCTGCGCCCGTTCTTGTACTTCGTCTAGGGATGCCGGGTACTTCTTTGATATAGATTGGCTAAATGGTCCTTCTTGTAGGCCATTTATGAGGCCCATGATGGCAGCTTCTATTGGTAGACTTTGTATGTCCATGCATGTTTTGTTGAATCTTTTCATGTAGTTACGAAGACTCTCCCGATCTCCTTGCTTGATCCCTAGTAGGCTGGGTGCGTGTTTGGCTTTGTCCTTTTGTATGGAAAATCAGGCCAGGAACTTTTTGGCCAGGTCGTCGAAACTCAAGATGGATTTTGGAGGTAGGTTGTCGAACCATCTAATGGCTGTCTTGGTAAGAGTTGTTGGAAAGGCTTTGCAGCAGACTGCATCTGAGGTGTCAGTGAGGTACATTCTACTTCTGAAGTTGCTGAGATGGTGGTTGGGGTCCGAGGTGCCGTCATACAGAGTCATATCCAGTAGTTTGAAATCTTTTGGGATTTTGGTTTTCATAATTTCCCTGGTGAATGGATCTTGATCTTTGTGAGAGCTATCCTCTGGGGTGGATCGAGTAGCTTTAGTTTTGAGATCAGCTTCGAGTTTCACAAGCTTATCTTCTAATTCTCGGCGCCGCCTTATCTCCCGACGTAGATCCTCTTCTTTTTTGCGTTGATGTTGGGCTTCTTTCTCAAGTTGCTTTAATCGATTTTGAAGTGCTTCTATCACCCCTGGATTTGATGAATTTTTTGTCTCCATTGGGTTCTGGAGTATCTTTAAGTATAGCATCCGTGTTCTTGTGTGGCGTTCTATCTTTCAAACCTGAGTCGTGGTCGTTGTCATGGTTGTCCGCCATGGTGTTGGGATGACTTCCAGGTCCCCGACAACGGTGCCAATGTTCCGAGGGTTACCAGAAACTGTAGGTCGATCTCGGTCGAGATCTTCTGTGTTGGTCGGAGCCGACGTGTCTGGCAGGTGTATAGCGGCCGGAGCTGGTGTGTCCGACTTGTGGGACTAAAAGTGCTGCTGATCCTTCATCCCCGGAGGGTGGGGGGTACCTGCAAGGACTCCGATGCTTAAGTTAGCAAGGGTATTAAGCAGGTATTGAGTAGAATCAGAGTATGAGTTATACTTGGGTGCTCCAGTGTATTTATAATGGTGTGGAGTGACCTTTTTGGATAAGATAAGTTAGTTATCTTATCTTATCTTTATCTTTTGAGAGAGGTCATCTTATCTTTAAGGGAACCACCCTTCTCTTGTAGGCTTGGGCTGCCTTAGGATCTGGGGCGTGTTCCTCTATTTGGGCCCTTTGTTTGGGCTTTTTTGTGACTTGACCGAGCTCTTTGAGAAGAGTTCGGATTATCCTGACCTGAGGAGGTCGGTCGCTTTGTCTGTAGAACATCCCGGGTCGGACAACTCGACCCAGGATATCAACAGTATTTATGATTGATGATGTATTTGAATAATGAATTAGTGTAAATGTTGTGCTTGACAATGGTTGAGAATGATGTTTGATGTGAGAGTTTGGGCCTAAAACTGTGATAGGGTGAGAAATCCCCTACCTGGTAAGTTGAGATAAGCGGTGGCATTGTCACATGTGATATATTGTTGAATAAATGAGAATGAGTGGACTGATTGATTTATTAGTTTGATTTTGATTTGTGCAAGTTTAAGTGCTATATGTTGAGAATTTGATTTAGTTTTGGTTAGCTAAGCTTGAATAATTAGGAGGTGATTGAGTATTGAGGAATATGTATTGTTGGTGTCTAGAGGTGGTATGTGATGGTGTAGAATAGAGCGAATTGGAGATTTTGTGAGAAAATATCATTTTGAAAATTTTGGTAGAAATGAATTTTTAACCAATTTGACGGGCCATAACTTGGCATTTGGAGTTTAGAATCTGATGAAATTTAACTTAAATTAAAGATAGTGATGAGAGCGAATAAAGGAAAATAAAATTTATAGAGAAAGTTATGAACGATTAAAAACTGGTGTGAAAATCTAAAATATGAGATTATGCAGTAAACCAGAACTTCTGGTCTGCGTGCGCACCGCACAAAGTGGTGCAAGAGCTCATGCGTATGCACGAGAGTGTGCATACACATGCGAAGGAGAATTTACAAGTTGTGCGTACGCAAAGATCTTGTTTTCACAAATAAATTCTGTTTTTTACTGTTTGGCTTTCTCGGTAAGCTTGTAAACCCTTATAATCCCTAAATAAAGTCCGATAAATCATTTTTAAGCTTTGGATTGAGTGTGGCTAAGTCCAATGAATTAGTTAAATTATTCTCGAATAAATGCGTGGTTAAATTGGATGACATGTTGCGGAGATGGTGGTTCTGTCCCACCTGCGGTGAGGACGACAGTGTTATCCCACTCACGTGTGAATGAAAATGACAAATCGATAAATGATTGGGGGTTAATGAATTCAAATTGATAAGATGGTTAACGAATTGAGGTTAATGAGTTAAATCACTTATGAAATGACAAAAAGACATTGATATTAACTGATTGTGGCCTAAATGGCTGGATTGGTAAGGTCTGGGTGGTATCCCACTTACCTGTTGGTTGGATATCTATTTTTGGCAAGGACAGAGGTGTATCCTGCTTGCGTATTTATGATTAATAAGGATTCAATTGTGGTCTTGGTTATGATTATGATTGATATTATGGAAATGATGGTTTTGTCCCATCCCCGGTGAGGTCAGTGGCTTTGTCCCGCTCATAGATAGGCAAGTTGAGGATGAAGAATTCCCTCTCTTGCTGTGATAGACAAGTTAAGGATGCAGAATTTTCTCTCCTGTTACAGTGTGATGTGGAGAAGGTGGAAAGATACTCTCTTTCGTATTATACCCCAAAGTTAACAAAAGGTGGAAAGACACTCTCCTTCATATTGTTCTCCCACATCTTTCTCTAGTTGCAACACTCTTCATAATACCTCTAGGAGAAGGTGAAAAGACACTCTCCTTCATTTATGTTCCTCCAGGAGATGCGCAACCAAGAGACAATATCCGGGTTAGCTACCGGATGTGTCGGGTTCTGGCACTGTAACCAATAATTAAGCTCATGGCCAGTAGGACAGGTATGCATTATAATGCATTTGTTTGCATTTACTTGGGTCTGCATAATTACTTGACGTGCCTAATTGGCATCCTATTAATTGCTAATTGTACTACTTGTCGTACTTGCCATCTATGTGTGATTGTCTGCTTGTCTGTTTAATTGCTTGAGTTTGTAACTTGTTAGTTCGGAGTATGGTGGCATGTAAGCGATTATGTGTGGGGCCAAAGGCCGAGATTTGATATTGTTTTGGGCCGAAGGTCGAGAATTGATATTGTTTTGGGGCCAGAGGCCAAGAATTGATATTGATGTAGGCCGGAGGCTGAAATTTGATATTGTTTTAGGTTGGATGCTAAAATTTGATTATTTTAGGCCGGAGGTCGTGACTGGTTAGGCCAGAGGCCGTGATTTGGTAAGTTGGTAAAGGTTGATATGCACATTGACTTGTGGTGGGTTGTGTGTTGGTTGATTATGTGATGGGCCAGAGGCCATGATTGATTTGCGTTTAAGGTTTAATAAAGTATAAAAAATCTTAGTTCAGCATACACTTAATGAACCTATGCTTGGAACAGGTTGGTCATTCATACAGTTTAAGTAACTTTTAAGATTTTTATAATAGAAATATGAATTTGGGTTTTGAATAAATAGCTGTTGGTTTTTTTTTTGAAAAGATTCATAAAGCGAGCGATAATCACTGCGGTTGAAATCCATTTTTTTTCTTATACATATCCTCTTATGACAATTCTAAACTTTCTGGTGAGACCGTGTAGTTAGGTTGTCACCCCTACATACTTCTCTTTTCAAGGAGCAGACGAAGAAGCTTATGACATGATTTTTACGCTTTATGGTTGTGTTATCATAGATGTTTTTTCCCTCGCCTTGTTGTTGAGATTTATATTTTTGTAAAGAGGGATAGAAGTTATAATTATAATGATGATTAATATTTGTAAGTTACTTGTTTAAAGGATCCTTGTATGTGTATGTGTGTGTGTGTGTGTGTGTGTGTGTGTGTGTGTGAAGTCTTTTGATTGGTATTGTGTGTATGCATGCTTGTGTGTGTGTGTGTGAAGTCTTGTGATTGGTATTGTGTATATGCATGCTTGTAAAACGAAAGAAAAAATATTTCCAATTTTTCAAAAAAAAAATAGTGATACTGTTTCAAAATAAAGGCTCCTATTTTATTATTATATTTGTATGGAAGTCGTCGTAATATCCACGCTATCAGAGTGGCGTAGTTGGAAGCGTGACATTCTAATAGTAAGGATGTTACAGGTGTCTTACGCAAGGTGATCATATGTATCCTTATCTGTTTGTTTTATGTATGAAAAGACTTGCTTGCTTTATTGCCTATTAAGTTTCTCATGGTGTTTAAGAGCCAGTGGCGGTATCTAGGGGTGGACCTAAGGTCCCTCTTTTGATATTTGTTGATGACCTGCTTCTTTTCTGCAATGCTAGAAAAAGCTAATGGAACTTATCATGAATGCCCTTAATACATTTTGCAAAGTTTCAGGAATGAAGGTGAACTTTGGAAAATCTAAAGCCATGTGTTCAAAGTATGTTTCTAATGCAAGGAAGGAGATTTTTATTAGTATCTCATCAATTCGTTTTACTCTGAATTTGGGCCACTCTAGGGTCACTCGTAAGTGTGCTTTGGATACCATTGATAAAATTCAAAAAAATACTTTTA
>NC_029781.3:64458079-64468894 GCF_000817695.3 Arachis duranensis
ATGTCTTATTAAATCAATTATATCCTTTCTTCCTATATATCAGATGCCTGTCCACCTCTTTCTTTCTTATGCATGAGATAAGATAAATTCTATTATGTGAAAATTCTTGTGGAAAAGCCAATCTATAGATGATGACAAGTATCTTTCTCTAATTAAATGGGACACTGTTATTATTCCAAAAAGAGCAGGTGGTCTTGGGATTAGGGATGCTAAACTAGTTAATGTTGTAATGATTGGAAAACTTGTTTGGCGAATTTTAACTTTCAAGGAAAAGCTATGGGTACAGGTTATTTCTGATAAATATTTCAAATCATCCCAATCCTTGGAGTTCAACATTTCTCAGAATTCTTCAAGTTGCTGGAGGAGTATTATTTCAACTTTTAATTGGTTAAAAGAGGGCTTTTCTTGGAGTATTGGTGACTTAGAGCAATCTTTTTGGTAAGATTCGTGGCTTCCTTGTGGCAAACTATGTGAGCTCCTTCCATATGTCCATATCTCTCATGTTGATTTGGTGATTAAGGATGTTTGGGAGAATAGAGATCGGAATCTTACTAGACTAGCAACTCCTCTTTCTACTGAGGTATTTGACATATTGGCACATCATCACCCTTCCTTGCTTTCTAGCTCTCAGTCGGAATGGGTGTGAAATGCTTCTTCTTCAATGATTTACACAACAAAGGATAGTTATTTTTTTAAAACAAAAGACCCAGTGGAGTGATCATGAAAATTGGAATTGGTTGTGGCAAAGTATATGTCCAGAGAAAACCAAGCTCTTGATATGACTGAGTTATGCTTGATGCTCTGCCTACTGTTGTCTTTCATTATAGTCGTAGATTATCTGTGACAAACATTTGTAGTAATGTGGTGATGAGCCTAAAACGGTAACCCAATGCCTTATTCAGTGCAGAAAGGCAAAGGAGGTTTGGGCATTTTTTCTCCTTTCTTTGCGGTTTCATGCCAGCGATTTCAAGAACTGGATCAAAGGGGTGCTAAAAATCTCAGAAGTTGTGATTAACGCTGGTCTTTGGTGGATTTAGAGACATCGGAATTAGGGGTAATTTTTAATCCTTAAGAGGTTTGACCAACTACGAGAATCATCCTTAATGCTTGCCTTATGATGCAAGAGTTGGAAGCCATGAAAGACAAGTGCAAACGTCTTCTTCTAACTGGTAGAACCTCTTAGGTCACTCTACCCTTTGGGCAAACAAAACTCAACTGTGACGCAAGTGTTCTTCACACTGTTAACTCTGCTGGGTTTAGGTGTGTCTTCAGGGATCATTCTGGGATTGGATTAAAGGTTGTGCTAGGTCTATTCCTATATGGTTTGTGTGTCTGTCTGAGATCTTTGTCATCTAGAGAGACTTGGTGCTTGCTTGGGAGTGTGGCTTGAAATCAATAGTTTGTGAAAGTGACTCTAGAGATTCTGGCGATTCAACAACCTCTAGGTGCAGCTCGTGGGGATAGCACGAATTTAGTGATGAAGATTCATGATTTGTTAAACAGAGGTGGGTAGTTCATTTTAATTTAGTTGTAAGGGAAGCCAATTCTATTGCAGACTATTTAGCTAGATTGGGAGCTCGTGATAATGCTAAATAATTAGAATGGCTACAACTTTGGAGTTCTCTTCTTGAAGTTGTTTATGGTGAAGTTGAAACTTGCTGAGGCTTGTTTTGTTGTTCTTTTTCTTTTTGTTTGTTTTATTGTTTATTTAGACATAAAAAAAATGATTCATTAATCAAGAACAAATCTTTAAATGAGGTTTCAACTTCCGACGAGTTAGTCATTGATCTGTCAAATTAAGAGAAACAACTAAAAAAAGGGTTAAGTACTTTTTTTGTCCCTAAACCCTAAACTCTAAACCGACTTTTTTTGTTATTAAAATCATCCTCACAATTCATAAACACTTTAAGATCATCCTCCTCTCCAATAACGAATTTTTTTGGACAATTTTGCCCTTTAGTTTGTTATTGGTAGTTGATGGTTTTAATGATTAAAAAAAGTAACTCAATTTTTTTTGTATAAATGATTAGAAAGAAAGAGATTAAATCAAAATGTCACCACCAACCAAAATATTGAAATGTCTGCTAGGGTTTCAGAGCTTGTACTGCTACCATGGCTTTCGAGAGCTCAAGGTCGTCTTGGAGCCACTCGTCTGCGCAGAAGAGGGAGCTTCTTTGTGGGCATGGTGAGAGACCTATGCTGCGAATTTCGGAAACGAAAGTTAGCCCTGGTTGACAATTTTGGGGTTGCATCTACTATGAGTGCGTTTTTGGATTTTTGTTCTTGATTGATGATAATGTTTTGTTTTTGGGTGTTGGACTGACTATGGTGGGATCCTGTAGATTAAAGAAGAGTGTCAGTTTTTCTGTTGGGCAGACCCAGAGGCTGAAACTAAAGATCTACACACTACAAGATTGAAGAGAAAAGTTGTAGGGCTAAAAGCAAAAGTGAAGGACTTTGAGTGGAAGTTGAAGGTTGTTGCAATGTTGGGCATGGTGGGTTGGGTTGGTTGTTTCTTTTTCTGGTTGCAGATTTCATTGAATCAGAAGCAGGGGTTACCTTGTGTAATGCCTCCTGAAAATGGCTTGATGAAATTTGTTGAGAAAATAAGGTTGGTTGAGTTAGTATGTATTTAACCTTTAATGAAATTTTGTCGTTGCTTGATCTTTTTTTGTGTAATGAAATTGAATTTTGTAGCTTGTCATGAATTGTGTTAATGAAAATGTGCTTCTGTTGCTTGACAGAGTTTGTGTTAATGAAATTGATTTTTGTAGCTTGCTCAAGAATTGTGTCAATGAAATTGTGAAGCTGTAATTTAACAAGAAATTGTTATTGAAACTGGATGTGGTAGCTTGAGATTGTTACTCAAGAATTGTGTCAATGAAATTGTTAATGAAAATGTGATGGTATAGCTTGACAATAACTATGATAATGAAGAATTGTATACCATGGCCTACTTTATTAATGTATAATATGCAATATGCAATATGAATTAATGTAACACTCTACCACACGGAGTCTTACGCTTAAGTCGTAAAACAGAAGTGGTCAGGTATTACGACCTCTAAAATAAAATATATACATAATATAGTTGAAAGAAATTTATATTCGAGGAGCCTTGAAAGAAATGCTTAAGCAAAGTTGCAAGATAAGTATATATAATAAGAGTGGAAAGTCAAAAGATACAAAATATTCAAGCTCCGTGCTCAACTTGCGAAGCCATGGCTGGCCAGAGAATATTTATATACATAATAAAAGCATAAGTATAATAGGAGAGTCTATGAATAGAAAATACATAACAGACCACCCCAAAACTTAACTTTCCAACTTTGCTTGCCATAGGAACCTCCAGACGCTTACCGAAGCACATCTTGACCTGCATCTAAAAACATCAACATAGATATGGAATGAAAACCGGAGGTTCTCAGCATAGTAATGGTGCCTACATACATAATATATAAGGTCTCGGGAAAGTTAGAGGCGATCCTTAAACTTCGACACTCAGATTTAAATCCTAAAATTATAGTTTAAAACAATAACAGGGTAATCTATCTAGGGCTCCTAGGTTCTAATCCAATTTCTAACTTAACCCTTCACAAGTTCGTCCATTGCTCCAAATCCTCCAACATTCTAGTGAAACTGCCCTCGTCACTCCTCCGCTGAACAAGGGGCATCTCAATTGCACAGACGAATAATGCAGACAAAGAAAATGCAGGTAGCAAGCAAATACAGCAGGTAGAACATATAGCAAATAAGAATTGAAAAATCACATAGACAAACCTAAATAGTGCACAATCAAACAAAACAAACATATGCATATGATGTATGCATGCTTTATGGTTGATGAGTCTCATCTGTCAGTTATATAGCCAACCCGACATGTCCGATAGCTAACCCAGACATCGTCCTTTTGAAAATTGGTGAGCGGTACAATGCCACGATCCTTACCTGGTGAGCAGTAAACCACTGATGAATCCATATTTGACGATATATTTTGGTTTGATTTGAGTGGATTTCATCACATAAATCCACATTTATTCATCTAAATAGCATGCTTTTATATTTTCTCCCTAAATTGTTCCTAATTGTGAAAACATGCTCTTTTATGCTTAATTTAGTCAATTTTTATTCACTTTAATCCCATTTGGTACCTTGATGTATTTGTTAAGTGATTTAAGATTTTCAAGGCAAGTTTGGGTTGAAGAAGTGAAGAAAGAGCATCCAAAAGGGGAGTAATCATGAAGGAAATGAAGTTTGGAAGCTGCTACAAAGGTGCGTACGCACAGTGATGCGTGCGTACGCACAACGGTGACTTTGTGCAAGGATGTGTACGCACCAAACGTGCGTATGCACCTTTAGGTCGTGCGTACGCACGACTGCATGCACGTGAGGTTGTTATTGCAACTCGCTGGCAGCAATTTCTGGGCCCCAAAACCCAATCCAACTCATTTTCTGAAGCTATTTGAGGCCAAAGTGAAGAGGAATGAAGGGGGCAATTAGGTTTAGCTTTTATGATGTTTTCTCTTATTTTCTAGAGAGAGAAGCTCCCCCCTCTCTCTAGAATTAGGGTTTCTTAGTTTAATTTCTTGTAATTTTTCTTTCTAATTCGTCTTCATTTATTTTTCCTTGTCATTTATTATTATTTCATCTTTGTTCTTTCCTTCTATTTGTTATTTCATTCCCTTAGTTCTATTTGTTATTTCATTCCCTTATTATTACTTTTAATTTCAATTAATGCAATTTATGTTTTGTGTTCATTTAAAGCTTCTTTTAGTTGTCGTTATGATTTTCTTGCATTTTGTAGTAGGAATTTATTTTTAATGCAATTTAATGTTATTTTATTTTCATGCACACCAAGTGTTTGATAAAATGATTGACTTAGTTTTTCTCCACTCTTGGCTTGAAATTGATGACTTTGGTGACCTTGAGTCATTGATGTCCATTTTTATTGGAAACATTAGAGTGGTTAGTTGATTTGGTCTCCATTGACTCTATGTGACCCTTAGTGTTGACATAGGATTTATGGTTTGAAATCAAATATGCCTACTTGACTTATTTTCGATGTAAGGTTCACTAAATAGGATTAACTCTCCATAATCATCATGTGTTTGTGTTCAATATCTAGGATAGGTAACCTTAGCTCTCAATTACTTACCAAGAGATTTCTTGCATTTAAAGTTTCCATTCCTTGCATTTAATTGCTTTGACTTTAATTCCTTGCATGATCATTTACTTGCTATTTACATTTCTTGCTTTTCTTGCCTCTTGCATTTCCAATCCCCATTTCCTCCCATAGCCAATAAATGTACATTTCATTGCTACTCCTAGGGAAGACGACCCGGGATTTCAAACTCCCAATTATTTTGTGTTTTAATTGTGACATCCTTTGGATTAACATTTGATTGATGATCAGTTGTTGGGTTTAGACTATACTTGCAACGTCAATCCTATTTTTAGTGCAAAAATCCAAACCTATGCTTTTGGAGCAGAGGAGATTGATGACCACGTCCCATGGCATTGATCACATACAGGCTGACATAAAAGAGATCACTCACAAGCAAAGAAGACAGTACTACCAGAGTTAATTCAAAAAGACAAAGCAACTCCAATCCTTAACTATATTCCTATTATTGATTTTAATTTATACAATATATTCCTATTATTAATTACCCTTGCATCAATCCAACTGAATTTTGATTCGCCTGACTAAGACCTGCAAGATAACCATAGCTTGCTTCAAACTACAATCCTCGTGGGATCGACCTTGACTCGCTCAGGTATTACTTGGACAATCTAGTGCACTTGCTGGTACAGCTGTACGAAAGTGTAGGGACTCGTGCACCAAATTTTTGGCGCCGTTGCTGGGGATTGTTCGAGTTTGGACAAACTGATGGATTGTCTTGCTCCCTAGATCAGATAATTTTTATTTTATTTGAGTCTTTTAATTTTTGTTTTCTTTGTTTAATCTTTGTTCTTGGTTTGAGTCTTACCTATTTTCTGTTTTCTTATCCAAAAATTTTAAAACTTTTTCAAAAAGTTTATTTTCAAGAATCCTTAGCTTTCTTCGTTTAATCTTTGTTTTTTATTTGAGTCTTTTGTTCTTGGTTAAAATTTTCAAAAATTCTAAGTCCTTTTTTTCTAAAATTTTTCAAAATTAGTGTCTTTTTGTTTGAGTCTTATTTTAAATCTTTAAGTATTGTGTCTTTTTGTGTTTTTCTTTTAGTTTTTGAAAATTTGTATTTAGTTTTCAAAAAATTTTAAGTTTGTTGTTCTTTTTATGTTCTTGTGTTCTTTGAGTTTCTTGTGTCTTGTTCTTAATGTTCTTGTCAATCTTTAAAGTGTTCTTATTTTTCTTTGTGTTCTGATCTTAAAATTTTTAAGTTTGGTGTCCCATTGTGTTTTTCCTTCAAATTTTCGAAAACTTAGGGTGCTAGATCTAAAAAATTTTTAGTTTTGTGTCTTTTACTTATTTTTCTCTTTCATCATTAAATTCAAAAATAAAAAAATATCTTTTGTATTTTTATTTTAATCATATTTTCGAAAACTTTAAATAAAAATTTAGCTTTTAATTTTAAAATTTTTATCTTATCTTATCTTAGTTTTCCATTTTCAAAAATAAAATCTTTTCAAAATTAAAAATCTAATCTTTTTTAAAATCTTATTTTTTTTTCAAAATTTAAAATCTTATCTTATCTTTTTCAAAATTTAAAATTTAAAATTCAAAATTTCAAATTTTAAAATTAAATCTTTTTCAAAATCAAATTTCAAATCTTATCTTTTTGAATCTTTTTCAAATCTTTTCAATTTCTCATCTTATCTTTTTCTAATTTCAAATTTCAATTTCAAATCTTTTCTTATCTTATCTCTTATCTTATTTCAAATTCAAATCTTTTCTTAACCACTTATTTTCTCTCTCTTCTTTTTCAAAACTTCCTAACTAACTTTTCTCTCTAAATTTTTGAAAGCTCTCTCTTCTTCTCTCTCTTCTATTTTCTAAAATTTAACATTTAAATTTTAAATCTTTTTAATTTATTAACTTAATTTTTGAAAATAATAAATAAATAAAATAAAAACAAAAATATTTTAATTCTTATTTATCTTTTTTACTTTTTAATTCTCTTTTCTACCTCTACTTATTCGAACTCTACTATTCTCTCTTCTTCCATATTAACTTTTCTTTCTATCTTCTTTCTCTTCTTATTCTCATCTCACTGGGAGCTCTTAGCCAAATGGCACAAAAAGTTTTCTTCCTTTCTTTCTTTTCTTCTCTTCTTGTTTATGACCAGGAATAAAGATAAAGAACCCCTCTTTGATATTGATCCTGAACCTGAAAGGACTCTGAAAAAAAGCTTACAACAAGTTAGAGCACAACACTCCGGATGAAACCTTTCAAAAAATCTTGAACAAGAAATAGGAGCATGGCCGAACCGGAAGGTGATGCCAGAAAGGTTCTTGCTAACTTCACCATGCTTACCTCTGACTTTTATGGCAGAAGTATCTCTGTAATTACCATTAGAGCTAACAATTTTGAGGTTAAGCCTCAGTTAGTATCTCTTCTACAGCAGAATTGCAAGTTCCATGGACTTCCAATGGAAGATCTACATTAGTTTTTTTTGGCTAAATTCTTTCCTCCTCAAAGGATGAGCAAGATTAGAGTGGAAGTTCAAACCTTCAGACAAAGAGAAGGTGAATCCCTCTATGAAGCTTGGGAAAGATACAAGCAACTGATCAGGAGATGTCCTCCTAACATGCTATCAGAATGGTCTATTATAGGCGTGTTCTATGATGGTCTATCTGAGATGTCCAAAACCTCATTGGACAGCTCTGCATGTGGATAACTTCACTTGAAGAAAACACCTGCAGAAGCAAGAGAACTCATTGAGATGGTTGCGAACAACCAATTCATGTACACTTCTGAGAGAAATCCTGTCAAACATGGGATCCCTTAGAAGAAAGGAGTTCATGTAGTTGAAACTCTGAATGCCATATTGGCTCAGAATAAGATCTTGACCCAACAGGTCAACATCATCTCTCAGCATTTGGCTGGAATGAAAACTGCAGCTGGCAGTACTCAAGAAGCTTCTTCTGAAGTAGAAGCTTATGATCCTGATCAACCCACCATGGAGGAGGTGAATTACATACGAGAACCCTATGAAAACACCTACAATCCTTCATGGAGGAACCATCCTAACCTTTCATGGAAGGATCAATAGAAAACTCAGTAAGGTTTCAATAACAATCAAGGTGGAAGGAGCCAGAATAGGTTCAACAACAGACCACCATTCCCATCTTCTCAAGGGAACATGGAAACCTCAAGACTTAGTTACTCTGATTTCCAACCTCTCTAAGATCACTCTTAGTTTCATGAATGAAACAAGGTCCTCCGTTAGAAACTTGGAGGTACAGGTTGGTCAACTGAGCAAGAGGATCCCTGAGATTCCTCCAAACACTCTTCCTAGTAACACTAAGGTGAACCGAAGAGAAGAGTGCAAGGCCATAACCATGGAGGTAGAGGCTGAATCTGAGGAGAATGGGAAGGCGTTGAACACTAATGAAGGACATATCACTGGGCGTTCAACGCCTAATCTGGCAGTAAGCCTGGCGCTGAACGCCAATGAGGAACCCCTCACTAGGCGTTCAACGCCTATCTTGGAAACAGAACTGGCATTGAATGCCAGCCAGAGAGCACTGGCTGGGCATTCAACGCCCAAACATCCAGGTATTCTGGCACTGAACGCCAGTGAGGAACCCCTCACTGGGCGTTCAACGCCCAAATAGGTAGGCAACCTGGCGCTGAACGCCTGTGAGGAACCCCCCACTGGCATTCAACACCCACACACCTAGGGAAGCTGGTGTTGAACGCCAGCAAGGACATCCCTCTTGGGAGTTCAACGCCCAAAAAGACAAAGGAATTGGCATTTAACGCCAGTAAGGGTGCACAGCAAGGGTGTTCAATGCCCAAAGAGCTAACAGAGCTGGCATTGAACGCTAGTAAAAGCACACCCTCTGAATGCTTAAATCCCACTCAAGAACCCTCTATACTGGAAATAAAGGAAGCCAAGGCTCATGTAAAAACCATAGAGGTTCTTTTGAATGCACTCCTGCAGTGCATGAGTTCTAATGACTACTCATCCTCTGATGAGAATGAAGACCCTAGTGATGAGCAAGTTGCTCGGTACCTAGAAGCTCTTATGAAGCTAACTGCCAAGTTATTTTCTATAAATCCTCTGGAGGAAGAACCTCTACTACTTTCCAAAGAACTCCATGCTTTGGTTTAGCAGGAGTAATAGGCAAAATTGTGATTTACTCTTTTCATAACTCGAACAATTCTTAGCAATGGCTCCAAAAACTTGGTACACACTTCTATGGTTCACTCACATTCTTCACAACTTCGCACAACTAACCAGCAAGTGCACTGGGTCGTCTAAGTAATAAACCTTACGTGAGTAAGGGTCGATCCCACGGAGATTGTTGGTATGAAGCAAGCTATGGTCATCTTGTAAATCTCAGTCAGGCTAATTCAAATGGTTATGATGGTTTTCGAAAATTATGATAAATAAAGCATAAAATAAAGATAGAGATACTTATGTAAATCGTTGGTAGGAATTTTAGATAAGTGTATGGAGATGCTGTGTTCCTTCTGAATCTCTGCTTTCCTACTGCTTTCATCCAATCATTCTTACTCTTTTCCATGGCAAGCTGTATGTAGGGCATCACCGTTGTCAATGGCTACTTCCCATCCTCTCAGTGAAAATGGTCCAAATACTCTTGTCACAGCACGGCTAATCATCTGTCGGTTCTCAATCATGTCGAAATAGAATCCATTTTCTTTTGCGTCTGTCACTACGCCCAACAATCGCGAGTTTGAAGCTCGTCACAGTCATTCAATTCCTGAATCCTACTCGGAATACCACAGACAAGGTTTATACTTTTCAGATTCTCAATAATGGCCGCCAATAATTCTAGCTTATACCACGAAGACTCTGATTAAGGAATCCAAGAGATACTCGTTCATTCTAAGGTAGAACGGAAGTGGTTGTCAGTCACGCGTTCATAGGTAAGAATGATGATGAGTGTCACGGATCATCACATTCATCATGTTGAAGTGCAACGAATATCTTAGAACAAGAATAAGCTGAATTGAATAGAAAATAGTGGTAATTGCATTAAAACTTGAGGTACAGCAGAGCTCCAAACCCTTAATCTATGGTGAGTAGAAACTCCACCGTTGAAAATGTAACACCCTACCATACAGAGACTTATGCTTAAGTCATAATTCAGAGATAGCAAGGTATTACGACCTCTAAAAATGAAAATTTAGTACGTATAGTAGTATGAATAATTGATTATAACTAGGAGCCTTTGTAGAAAAAGGGGTAAACAAAAACCAATCACAAATCAAAGCGCAACACTCCGATCGATAACGTAACGAACAAGGATAACCAACGCGTGATTATATATATATACAAAGGAGTGTCAAAAACAGGAATATCAAGACTCAAGATCCGGCTGCGAAGAAAATCGATCCGAGCATAACAATATATACATATGATATAATAAGGAAAACCCCAAAGGAAACCCAAAGGGACACAAATACATAAATCCTATTCTCCAAAATTCTCCCATAAGAGGAGTCATCACAGTTTGTATTATTTAATGGAGATAAAAGTATCTAAGCAAAACATATAAACCAAAACATAGCCCCGAGAACAAAGGATCTTCGCAAATCTAGAAGTCTCCAGCATGCCTCAGCGAGAAACCTCACGTCCTGCATCTGAAAACCACAAAATCCGCATGGGTGAGAACCAGAGGTCC
>NC_029781.3:64469208-64470187 GCF_000817695.3 Arachis duranensis
GGGGGCGAGCTCATCCGGGTCTTTCACAGTGCCCGGCCACACTTATGACATAGGGTCAAAAGAGCTTCGAGTCTCAACCTGGAGCACGTGGTGGCTAGCCACTGCTACTACCCAGGGAAACTCGTATCTCCGATAGTGGAAGTGCAAATCACAATTATCAATAATTCAGCATAAGCATGCATGAATTCTCATCCATGGATCAACATCCATATCAGCCATTCCGGCTCACGGTTAAATCCATAACCAGCCAATATTCATAGCATACACAGCTATTCCGGCTCACGGTTCAATCCAGAACCAGCCTATATCCATAGCATACACAGCTATCCCGGCTCACGGTTCAATCCAGAACCAGCCAATATATAAACAATTACGGCCCTTCGGCCAATGGCATAACCAGCACTTCCACCACCATCCTCCGCATCTCACATAATCATGCTTGAACCTCAATGATCATTCATTTTTCCCTTGCTTCACTCGGAAGTTACCTCATTCCTAGCTCCTTCTATCATAGCTAGGCATATCATAATGATTTAAGATATAAGTGCTGAGATCGGAGGCTTAGAAGTAGGAAATTTGGCTTTTAAAACTCAAAAATCAACTTTGGGATGAAAACAGGGCCACGCGTACGCGCACTCCACGCGCACGCGCGGATGGCCTCAAAAACTTCATCGACGCGCAAGCGTCATGCACGCTAACGCGTGGATTAAACATTTGCCAATCGACGCGTACGCATCAACCATGGGTACGCGTGGGGTTCTCGTGCCCCAGGCACAACACTGGCACAGTTCTGGCATAACTCTCTGGAAAATGGCTGGGCATTGGGTGCAGCACAATCGGCGCGCCCGCGCACATCACGCTCACGCGTGGATGGCATTTTCGGGAAGAACGGCACGCACGCGCCAAGTGCGCCCACGCGCAAGGGGTCATTCTGCTAAAAATTTTCTAAGTTAAAAGCTGCAGAATTCACCAATTTAAA
>NC_029781.3:64471115-64473054 GCF_000817695.3 Arachis duranensis
GTGGCTTACCTCAAGATTGATTGTATGGGTTTTGTAGAGCTCTCCGCGGTGAACGCGTGGCCGCAAACGGAGCGGCAATCGGAGCTCTAGATTAAAAGTTATGATGGTTTGAAGATCAACCAAGGGAGAGAACTTGAGAGAGTGTTCTTCCTCCCTTTCTCTCTAATTTCAGCTTGTGTGTGTAACAAATGAGGAGAGAGAGTGCTGAAAACTAGGGTTTTGGTTAAATTATGTTGGGCCAAGGGCCCACCTTGGGTCCAATTGGCCCGGTTTGGCCCGTTCGGTCCAATCTTGGTCCGATTTCTATAAAATTGGTACCAAAATTCTCGTCTCAATCTCCTCTATCACATTTAGCCATAAAAATCACATTTTAGGCTTTCTAGAATAAATTCTCATGTATGGGTTAATTAGCCGTTAATTAACCGGGTTTTACATTCTACCCACCTAATTGGGAATTTTGCCCACAAAATTCAAATGCAATTACCTGAGAATAAATGTGGATAATCCGTTCGCATCTCGGATTCGAGTTCCCAAGTGTGTTCCTCAACACCGCCTCGACTCCATGCCACTTTGACTAATGAAACCTCTTTTCCACGCAACCGTTTGATACTAGTATCATCGATTCTGACCGGAGCCACTAGAAGCGTCAAATCTTCCCTCAACTGAACCGACTCAGGTTCCAACACATGACTAGCATCAGGAGTGTACTTCCGAAGCTGCGACACATGAAACACGTCGTGCAGGTTCGAAAGATAAGGTGGTAGAGCCATCCGATACGCCACCGGCCCAATCCTCTCCAGGATCTGAAATGGACCAATGTATCGAGGATTCAACTTCTTTGCTTTAATCGCCCTACCTACTCCTGTAGTCAGAGTAACCTTAATGAAAACATGATCTCCTTCCTCAAATTCTAAGGGCTTTCGCCTCTGATCGGCGTAACTCTTCTAACGACTCTAAGCAGTAAGCATCCTATCTCGGATTTTCTTTCATCCCTTTTCTTTGAAATCAATCAAAATATATCAATTTCAACATCAAGCCTCTTCAACTCACACATTGTCACATTACCACAATTTACAAAATCACTATCTCATCATTTTAACCCACTTCACCCAAGTGGCTCAAACTCAAACATATTGACATATCATATACTCTTTCTCATAACAATTATCAACAACACCAATTCCACTAAATCATCATTGTACACAATCAATATCATACTCACTATAAACATGGTTCAACCCACAATTCAACCATAACTAATCATCAAGCATATATCACAACATGCACATTTCTCATACCTCATACCACCAAGGCATCATTAATCATCATTACATATATGACCACATCATATATATCAATAATTCAACAACATCAACCATTCAATGCCTATCTTAGGGCCTCTAGCCTAAGTATTTCCTGCCACATTACATATTAGATACGGGAAATCGAAACAATACCTTAGCCGATTTCCCAAGCTCAACCGAGCACTTCCAAATCACTTATCCACTAGCTCTCAAGGCCTCAACACCTCCAAGAACAGATTTTTCACCACCAAACCCTTTCCAAGCTTTTCAAAATCACCAATCAAGATCCAATATCCACACACACACAACCTAAGCCACAACCATCATACCCATACACAACATCTCAAAACCCAAACATCATAAAACAACAAAATACACTAGGGTTGAGAATCTTACCACACCCAAGGTCCAAGGAGACAAGATTAACCTTCTCCTTCAAGAGAGTTGGGTCCTATAACATCAAAGAACCCAAAATCTCAACATTTTTGCTCATAAAACTCAAAAACAAGGCTGGAATTTCAAAGAGCAAAACGTGGCTTACCTCAAGATTAATTGTATGGGTTTTTTAGAGCTCTCCGCGGTGAACGCGTGGCCGTAAACGGAGCGGCAATCGGAGCTCTAGATCAAAAGTTATG
>NC_029781.3:64473880-64475026 GCF_000817695.3 Arachis duranensis
TTGGTCCAAAACACAAGCTCTCAACATATCTTCTAGTGTTTGGATCGTCCTCTCGGATTGACCATCTTTTTGAGGATGGTAAGCCGTGCTCAAGCTTAATCGTGTTCCAAAAGCTTTCTGAAATGCATCCCAAAACCTTGAAGTGAAACGAGGATCTCTATTAGAGATTATAGTAGCAGGTACACCATGAAGTCTCACAATCTCCTTTATGTATAACCGTGCTAGCTCCTCAAGGGTGTAAGTCATCCGAATGGGCAAAAAGTGAGCTGACTTCGTCAGTCGGTCCACAATCACCCAAATAGCATCAAAACCAGCCCTAGTCCTTGGCAATCCAGACACAAAGTCCATTGCAATACTTTCCCACTTCCATTGTGGAATCTCTAAAGGTTGCAACATCCCGGAAGGTCTTTGATGTTCAATCTTCACCTTTTGACAAGTTAAGCACTTTGAAACATATTCCGTCACATCATTCTTCATACCCGGCCACCAGAACATTGCCTTTAAATCATGGTACATCTTAGTACTTCCCGGGTGAATGGAGAATCCGCTTTTGTGTGCCTCCTTTAAAATATCTTGTCTCAAAGTGCTAACATCCGGCACAATGATCCTACCCTTGAATCTCCATAACCTATCTTTTTCTTCCGACACTCTCCATTGTTTTCCTTGCCCAATAGCCGGTAACACCTTCCATAACGCTTCATCATTTTGATGAGACTTTAGGAGTTCACCTTCGATAACGCGTCATCATTTTCCTGACCTTTAGGAGTTCGGATTTAAAATCACTTGAGATTTGTAGTCGACTCAAACACAGAGTCCCAGACACTTCTTGAACACCAATTTTCAGACTCTCAAATTCCTTGAGCAACTCCTCTTCTCGGAGCATCATCCAAGCGGCATACAACGACTTCCAATTTAACGCATCCGCCACTACATTCGCCTTCCCCAGATGGTTATTCAACTCAAAGTCGTAGTCCTTCAGTAATTCCATCTACCTCCTTTGCCTCATATTAAGCTCTTTCTGATCAAAGAGGTACTTCAAGCTCTTATGATCAGAGAAAACTTGGAACTTAACCCCATAAAGATAATGCCTCCACACCTTCAAGGCAAACACAACCGCAGCGAGTTCCAAATCGTGCGTAGGGTAAT
>NC_029781.3:64475034-64479330 GCF_000817695.3 Arachis duranensis
AAGCTATCTGTGAAAAGCCCTTGATAAACCTTCGGTAATAGCCAGCTAAACCCAGAAAACTCCTTATCTCTGTTACGGTGGTTGGTTGCTTCCAATCCATCACAGCCTCCACCTTTGTTGGATCTACGGCTATTCCCTTCTTACTCACCACATGGCCCAAAAACTTCACCTCACTCTTCCAAAACTCGCACTTAGACAGTTTTGCATAAAGTTTCTTCTCCTTTAGAATCTGCAACACGGTCCTCAAGTGTTCTGTATGCTCTTCTTCAGTCTTGGAATAAATCAGTATGTCATCAATGAAGACAACAACGAATTTATCCAGAAACGGACGGAAAACTCTATTCATGTAATCCATGAACACCGCAGGAGCGTTTGTCAACCCGAAAGACATTACAGTGTACTCGTAATGACCATAACGAGTCCTGAAAGCGGTCTTAGGGATATCCTCACCCCTCACCCTTATCTGGTGATAACCGGATCGCAAATCGATCTTGGAGAAAACTCCAGCTCCTTATAACTGATCCATAAGATCATCAATTCTCGGCAATGGGTACTTATTCTTTATTGTAACCTTGTTCAGCTGCCTGTAATCCACACAGAGCCGCATACTCCCATCCTTCTTCTTCACCAGTAACACTGGAGCACCCCACGGAGAGACACTTGGTCGTATAAAATTCTTTCCCAACAAATCCTCTAACTGAGACTTTAGCTCGTTCATCTCTAACGGTGACATCCTATAAGGAGCACTTGAGATTGGTCCCGCCCCTGGCACCAATTCAATAGCAAACTCAACCTCTCAGTTAGGTGGAAACTCATCAATATCATCGGGAAACACTTCTGGAAACTCACACACAACCAGAATCTGTTCCAACCTTTGATCATCACCCGAAACGCCCGCGGTTAACAACATGATACCCTGACATTCGGTTCCGGAACAGTTCACCATCATCGAATTCAAGTAATAATTATTCACCACGACCGGCCCTTCAGTATCCTCCGGCATAAAGTACACCGACTTTGTAGAACAATCTAGCAGAACATGATTCTTAGATAACCAGTCCAATCCCAAGATAAGATCAAGACCGATCATCGGCAAACAGACTAAATTATGAACAAAATCACGCTGCTTGAACCTAAAGGAAACTTCCGGGCATCCTAGCCTAGTTACCATGGTTTCATGGGTAGCATTGTACACCCTTAGATCATAACTTAAAGTTACAATCTTCAGTCCTAACTCATGGGCTTTCTCAAATGCAATGAATGAATGTGATGCTCCCGAATCAAATAAAGCATTTAAGGTTTGACCAGCTATTTCACAGTTACCTCTAATGAGTGTCTCAGATCCCTCAGCTCCTACAGCTGAAGTGGTGAACACCCGACCAGTCTGTTGTGCCTTTCCAGCACCTTGTTTCTGCTTTTCCGGACAATTTGCGGCTTTATGCCCCGCTTTTCCACAAGTGTAGCACAAACCCCATCCGGCCTTGCATGGTGCTCCCGGATGGTGACTTCCACACCTAGTACAAGCTTGATCATTCTGAGGCTGCTTTCCAAACTTCTTCCCTTGGGAGTTGTTGTTGTTGGGCCTCCTGAAAGAGCTTCCCCTCTTGAAAGACGGACCTCTAGGTGCAAAGCTCTTCCCTCAGTTCTGTGGGAATGATCCCTTTTGACTCCCTTTCTCAGCGGTTGCCCTCTTCACACACTCTTCAGCAACCCTACACTTGTTCACTAATTCGGAGAAAGTCCTAATCTCCATTGGTCCCACTGAACTGAAAATATCGCTCCGGAGTCCTCCTTCATACTTAACACACTTCCATTCCTCATATTCCACCGGAGTCCCTTGGCACATACGAGAGAACCTGAACAGCTCCTCAAACTTGTCAGTATACTCTGATATGGACATAGTACCCTGCTTCAGCTGTAACAATTCAAGCTCCTTGGCCGTCCTCGCAGAAGTCGGAAAGTACTTCTTATAGAATTCTTCTTGGAAAACATTCCAGGTGATATAATCATCACCCTGCTGCAGAAGACGTCGGATACCTTGCCACCAATGGGACGCTTCACCGACAAGCATGTAGGTAGCAAACTCGACACGCTGTCCTTCAGGTACCACTTGTGCTTGCAGTGCTCGCTCTATAGCCTGAAACCATGTATCGGCCTCAGTCGGACTAGTAGTTCCTTTGAACTTAGGTGGATTCACCTTCAAAAAGTTTGCCAACGTCATCGGGCCAAGAGCTCCACCTCCATCATTACCATGGTTGTTCATCTGTTGACCAAGAGCCTCAGCAGTGGCTTGCATAACAGCAGCCATGTTCTCCAACGCAGTCATAAAGTTCACCGGGTCGTGAGGGTTATTCTCCGGCGCACGAGCGTTCGTACGACCTCTCACACTACCTCTACCGTGTCCACGAGGCGCCATCTGGTTCCTATACATACCAAACAATCGATATTAAGTTGATCAGTCTCAATATCGGAAGTCTAGTACTTCAAAGTCCCAGATGCATGCTCATGAACGTTTATGCCAATTATATCAAGCAGATATACTAATAGCACATAACACACACACAGAGAATGCACAGAAGCATAGTCAGTCCATCCCTCAGGCTCTACAGGAACGAACTGCTCTGATACCATAATGTAACACCCTACCATACAGAGACTTATGCTTAAGTCATAATTCAGAGATAGCAAGGTATTACGACCTCTAAAAATGAAAATTTAGTACGTATAGTAGTATGAATAATTGATTATAACTAGGAGCCTTTATAGAAAAAGGGGTAAACAAAAACCAATCGCAAATCAAAGCGCAACACTCCGATCGATAACGTAACGAACAAGGATAACCAACGCGTGATTATATATATACAAAGGAGTGTCAAAAACAGGAATATCAAGACTCAAGATCCGGCTGCGAAGAAAACCGGTCCGAGCATAGCGATATATACATATGATAAAAATAAGGAAAACCCCAAAGGAAACCCAAAAGGGACACAAATACATAAATCCTATTCTCCAAAATTCTCCCATAAGAGGAGTCATCACAGTTTGTATTATTTAATGGAGATAAAAGTATCTAAGCAAAACATATAAACCAAAACATAGCCCCGAGAACAAAGGATCTTCGCAAATCTAGAAAAGGATCTTCGCAATTATAGAAGTCTCCAACATGCCTCAACGGGAAACCTCACGTCTTGTATCTGAAAACCACAAAATCCGCATGGGTGAGAACCAGAGGCCCTCAGCATGGTAACAGCTTCCACATATATAATACATAATAATGGAGAAAAGCCGAAGGCAATCCTAGAACTTCCTCCAAATAATATCAAAGCTTATAAACAAACTAAACCATAAAGGGCATCTGACTAAAGATACTTCAGTCTAACTAATACTTCCCTTTCCAATTCCTTCAAGACCTCCCAACCACCAGCAGGAGTATAATATAGCAAACACAGTTATATCAGACAAGAAATATACAATTAGGAACAAGTAAGGCATTTAGACAATTAGCAAGTAATATGCAGTCAAATAGGCAATCTCAAACAATTCATATAGTATGCATATGATGAATGTCTGTCCCTAGTGGCTGATGATATCATCTTGTCGGTTATAGAGCCAACCTGACAAGTCCTGGTCGCTAACCATTGGACTGTCCCTCTGTCATGCATCCCCAACTCGAGTTATACTCGTCATAAACTTGATCATAATCATGATCTATATCCATCACCCTCACTGGTGAATATTTACGGGGGCGAGCTCATCCGTGTCTTTCATTTCTAAAAAGATTTGGTACAAAATAGAGATCCGTAGTCCAAGTTATGTCCCGCCAAAGTATGCTCAAAAACCATCTTTTTCATAAAAACCACAAAGTGCCATTTTCAAAACAAGCAATTTCCAACTCTTTTCAAAATCAATCAAAACATGCCATTCTCATCCCTTTCCTTTGAAATCAATCAAAATACATCAATTTCAACATCAAGCCTCCTCAACTCACACATTGACACTTTACCACAAATTACAAAATCACTATCTCATCATTTTAACCCACTTCACCCAAGTGGCTCAAACTCAAACATATTGACATATCATATACTCTTTCTCATGCCAATTATCAACAACACCAATTCCACTAAATCATCATTGTACACAATCAATATCATACTCACCATCAACATGGTTCAACCCACAATTCAACCATAACCAATCATCAAGCATATATCACAACATGCATATTTCTCATACATCATACCATCAAGGCATCATTAATCATCATCACATATATGACCACATCATATATCTCAA
>NC_029781.3:64479430-64509158 GCF_000817695.3 Arachis duranensis
CATACACAACATCTCAAAATCCAAACATCATAAAATCACAAATTACACTAGGGTTGATAATCTTACCACACCCAAGGTCCAAGGAGACAAGATTAACCTTCTCCTTCAAGAGAGTTGGGTCCTATAACATCAAAGAACCCAAAATCTCAACATTTCACCCATGAAACTCGAAAATAAGGGCTGGAATTTCGAACAGCAACACGTGGCTTACCTCAAGATTGATTGTATGGGTTTTGTAAAGCTCTCCGCGGTGAACGCGTGGCCGCAAACGGAGCGGCAATCGGAGCTCTAGATTAAAAGTTATGATGGTTTGAAGATCAACCAAGGGAGAGAACTTGAGAGAGTGTTCTTCCTCCCTTTCTCTCTAATTTCAGCTTGTGTGTGTAACAAATGAGGAGAGAGAGTGCTGAAAACTAGGGTTTTGGTTAAGTTATGTTGGGCCAAGGGCCCACTTTGGGTCCAATTGGCCCGGTTTGGCCCGTTCGGTCCAATCTTGGTCCGATTTCTATAAAATTGGTACCAAAATTCTCGTCTCAATCTCCTCTATCACATTTAGCCATAAAAATCACATTTTAGGCTTTCTAGAATAAATTCTTATTTATGGGTTAATTAGCCGTTAATTAACCGAGTTTTACAGAAAATACATAGGTGATGGTCCAGGCATGGCCGAATGGCCAGCCCCCCCTTCAAAGTCTAAAATTGCATACACTGACTAAAGATCAATCAAAAGACGTCTAATACAATAGTAAAATATTCTATTTATACTAGACTATTTACTAGGGTTTATAGAAATAAGTCTAAATGCAGAAATTCACTTTTGGGGCCCACTTTGGTGTGTGCTTGGGCTGAGCTTGAGCTTTACATGTGCAGAGGCTTCTCTTGGAATTAAACGCCAAGTTGTAATGTGTTTTTGGCGTTTAACTCTGGTTTGTGACGTGTTTCTGGCGTTTTACTCCAGAATGCAGCATGGAACTGGCGTTGAACACCAGTTTGCGTCATCTAAACTCGAATAAAGTATGAACTATTATATATTTCTGGAAAGCTCTGGATGTCTACTTTCCAACTCCGTTGCGAGCGTGCCATTTGGAATTTTGTAGCTCCAAAAAATCCATTTCGAGTGCAGGGAGGTCAGAATCCAACAACATCAGCAGTCCTTTTTCAGCCTGAATCAGATTTTTGCTCAGGTTCCTCAATTTCAGCCAGAAAATACCTGAAATCACAGAAAAATACACAAACTCATAGTAAAGTCCAGAAATGTGAATTTTGCATAAAACTAATAAAAACATCCCTAAAAGTAGCTAGATCCTACTAAAAACTACCTAAAAACAATGCCAAAAAGCGTATAAATTATCCGCTCATCAAGGAGCTACCTCAAAAGCTTCCTGATCTTGGGACGCTTTCTGATGCCTTATACCATAGGCACCATGACCTTTGATAAGGCTCTGTGTAACCTAGGGTCAAGTATAAACCTCATGCCACTCTCTATAATGGAGAAGCTAGGAATCCTTGAGGTACAAGCTACAAACATTTCATTAGTGATGGCAGACAAGACAATGAAGAAGCCATATGGCTTAATAGAGGATGTCTTGGTGAAGGTTGAAAACCACTACATCCCTGCAAACTTAATTTTCTTGGATATTGGAGAGGATGAGGATGACTCTGTCATCCTTGGAAGACCTTTCCTAGCCACTGCCAATGCTATCATTGATGTGGCTAAGGAAGAACTGACTCTACAACTAGGGGAGGATCACATCTTATTCAAGATGTCTCATCCCAATTCTCCCTCTAAAAGAGAGATAACTGTGCAACACCTAGTGTTCTAACCCTCTCTTTCTTTGCAGAGCTGTACTGAGCTCCTAGACATCAATTCTAAGTTTGGTGTTGGGCAGCCATCAACAAGCTCTAAGCACAAAGGTACTAAGAAGAAAGTACCTAAAGGCTAGAAGGACAAGAAAGTCCCACCTGAAGGCCTCTCACCTAGCATGAGAGTTGTCTTCACCAAGAAGCCAGTGTTACCATATATAGTGAGTCGTGTCCTGTCTCTAGAGCATGTAGAGCTCATTCATGAGAAGACAGGAAGAAAGTTCATTGTAAGGGGCAAAAATTTGAGCCCAAACTTACCTCCGTAAGGAGCTAACCGTCAAGCTAGTGACGCTAAAGAAGCGCTTGTTGGGAGGCAACCCAACCTTAATTAATTATATTTATTTTCTTTTTCTTGTAGTTATTTTTAGAGTCATAATCATATGCAGCAGGCAGAACAAAGACAAAAATTTCACAACAGTAAAAACAGAACACTTTGGATGGAGTGTTATCAAAGTTAAACGCTAGCTAGGGAACTCTGGCTGGGCGTCTAATGCCCCTAATAGGCAGCATTGCTGGCATTGAACGCCAGCTAGGGAGCAGCCCCTGCACGTTCAAACGCCAATACAGAGAAGCACGGAATCTGGATTCCCTAGCCTCTCAGGACCAGTGGGTCCCACAGCATCTTTCACCTACGCCACTTATTCCTACCTACTTTTACACTTCCCCATACACACTTCCCTATAAACCCTAGCCCAATCACATCCATTTCACTTCCTCAAATCCATCATAACTCCCACCAATCCCCACCCAATTCAAAATCAAAATTCCCACCTAATTCCCCACCCATGGCCGAACCTAACCCTTTCCCACTCCTATAAATACCCCTCTTTATAACTTTTCATACACACACCTCTCATACACTCATAAACCCACAAGGCCGAGCCCTCTCTCTCCCTCTATATTCTTTTATTTTCTTCTTCTTCCACTCAATTCTTCTCTTCTATTTATTTTTGCTCTAGGACGAGCAAAGTTTTAAGTTTGGTATTGGAAAAGCATAGGTTTTTTCTTTCCACTACCATTCATGGCACCCAAGGTTGGAGAATCCTCTAGAAACAGAAAAGGAAAAGCAGTAGCCACCTCCTCTGAATCTTAGGAGATGGAGAGATTCATCACCAAAGCTCATCAAGACCATTTCTATGAAGTAGTGGCAGAGAGGAAAGTGCTCCCTGAGGTTTCTTTCAAGCTCAAGAAGAATAAGTATTCGAAAATCCAAAGAGAGATCCAGAGAAGAGGTTGAGAAGTCCTAACCAATCCCATTGAAGACATTGGGATTCTAATGGTGCAAGAGTTCTATGCTAATACATGGGTTACTAAAAACCATGACACTAGTGTGAACCCAAATCTAAGGAATTGGAGCACCATGGTCCAAGGGAGAATCTTTGATCTTAGCCCAGAAAGTGTGAGGTTGGCGTTCAACTTGCCTCTTATGTAAGGAGATCCTCATCCTTACACTAGGAGAGTCAACTTTGATCAGAGATTGGATCAAGTACTCTCAAACATTTGTGTGGAAGGAGCACAATGGAAAAGGGATTCCCAAAGCAAGCCCATTCAACTAAGAAGGCTTGACCTAAAGCGCATCTCTATTGGGGAGGATAATTCCATCACTACGAAGAGGATGGAGCAAACTAGAGAGCATACACAAGAGCCTGTGCAGCCGCCTCATCATGAGATCCCAGAGATGCCTCAAGGGATGTACTTTCCTCCTCAAAGCTATTGAGATCAATGGCAAACTTCTCTTGGAGAACTGAGCACTAACAGAGAGCAATTGAGGGTGGAGCATCAAGAGCATTCCATCACCCTCAATGAAATAAGAGAAGATCAAAGAGCCATAAGGGAAGACCAAAGGGCTATGAGGGAAGAACAACAAAGGCAAAGGAGTGACTTTGAAGAGATCAAGCATCATATTTGATCCTCAAGGAGGAGCACTAGCCGCCACCATTAAAGGTGGATTCGTTCTCTTTTACACCCTTTCCTTTTATTATTTTCTGTTTTCTGTTATGTTTTGTCTCTTCTCTTGTTCTTGTTGCATGATCATTTGCATTGATGTCTTAAAGATGTAAAATGTTCCATATAGCTCTCACCTTGCCTAAAAGAAAATTTTATTTGAAAAGAATTGAGAGATACATAAATTTCAAGTTTAAAATAAGAATAATTTAATTATGTTGATGTGGTGGCATTGTTTTTATTTTCCGAATGAATGAATAAACAGCGCATATTTGAAGTTGTAATTTTAGAATGTTGGCTCTTGAAAAAATGAAGAAAAAGGAAAAGTATTATTGATAATATGAAAAATCCAAAAATTGATTCTTGAATCAAGAAAAAGCAGTAAAAAAAATATGCATGTGAAAGAAAAGAGAAAATGGAGAAAAAAATAAATAAAGAGAAAAATCCATTGCCGCCAAAAAATGCAGGAAAAGGAGGGCATATTGAAAAAGCCAATAACACTTTAAATTAAAAGGAACCAAGGCTTTGAAAATTAATGGATAGGAGGGCCTAAAGAAATAAAATCCTGGCCTAAGCGGCTCAATCAAGCTGTCCCTAACCATGTGCTTATGGCGTGAAGGTGTCAAGTGAAAAGCTTGACACTGAGCAGTTAAAGTTGTGATCCAAAGCAAAAAAAGTGTGCTTAAGAAATCTGGACACCTCTATCTGGGAATTCTAGCAAATTTGAATCACAGTCTGAAAAGGTTTACCCAGTTAAAGTGTCTGTGGCATTTATGTATCCGGTGGTAATACTGGAAAACAACGTGCTTAGGGTCACGGCGAAGACTCTAAAAGCTGTGTTCAAGAATAAAAAAGAACTGAACTAGGAGAGTCAATAATATCATCTGGATTCTAAGTTCCTAAAGATGCCAACCATTCTGAGTTTCAATGGATAGTGAGATGCCAAAACTATTAAGAAGCAAAAGGCCACTAAGTCCCGCTCATCTAATTGTAACTAACTATGCTTCATTGGAAATTTAGAGATTTATTATATCTTAATTTTCTTTTCTATCCTACTATGTTTCTAGTTCCTTGGGGATAAGCAACAGTTTAAGTTTAGTGTTGTGAAGAGCGGATATTTTATACATTTTTTTGCATCATTTTCATATAGTTTTAGTGTGTTTTGTTTAGTTTTTATTAAGTTTTTATAGGTTTTAGTGTTAAATTCACATTTTTGGATTCTACTATGAGTTTTTGTATTTTTGTGAAATTTCAAGTAATTTCTGGCTGAAATTGAGGAGCTGGAGTAGAAGTCTGATTCAGAGACAGAGAAAGCACTGCAAATGTTGTCCAGATCTAACCTCCTTGCACTCAGAAGAGCTTTTCTAGAGCTAAATAAGTCCAAATGGAGCATTCTCAATGGCTATGAAAATTTGACTTTCAGAGCTTTCCAGCAATGTATAATAGTCTATACTTTGCTTCAGACTAGAAGGTCCAAAACTGGCATCCAACGCCAACTTCTTGCCTCCTTCCAGGCATCCAGCGCCGACAAAGTAGAGACCAGCGTCCAAACGACCAAAGAGGACCTCCTAGCCAGTGTTCAACACCCTAGGAGCCTCCTAGCATGTGGATCTCATCAAAGCTCAGCCCAAACACTCGCCAAGTGGGCCTCAGAAGTGGATTTTAGCACTAAAGAGACTGTTTTACCCTTACTAGTCATTTGTTTAGTATTTAAGAGATTAAATTTATGTTATTAACACATCTCTTCCAAGAATACACGTTTTACCATTGTATTTTTCTTTCAGTATGAGTTTCTAAACCTCCTAGGTTGAAAGGAGGAGCCCTACTGAGTCCTATGAATTAATAAAAGTATTACTGTTTCTTCTTCGATCCGTGTTTAATTTATTTCTAAGATGTATACTCGTTATTCAACATGGTGAATAGAATGATTAGTGACAATCAGCTTTATTCATTATACTAAGACAAACGTGCCCGACCACCACCCGTGTCTACTTGGGTTCGTGTGAATACGTTACTGGAAAGCACGGACCGCCAACTTGACTAGACATCTCTCAGACGGCTAATCTACGACTTTGTTGGGGACTTCTCGAGACACCAGTTCAGCTGATTTCCAGGGAGATTAGGGTCTATATGGTATAGGCTAGAACCCAAAGAAGCTGTATTCTCTGATCCGGAAGATTCGACCTTGTCTGTGGCATTTTGGGTAGGATTGCCAAGAGAATGAACTATTACAGCTTCACCCTCCATCAAATTGGATGACCATGGCCAATGGCGTTTCATCTGGAGCAAAGGAGATTGATGACCATGGCCCATGGCATTGATCACATACAGCTTACCATAGAAGAGATCATTAACAAGCAAAGAAGACAGTACTACTAGAGTTAATTCAGAAAGACAAAGCAACTCTAATCCTCAACTATATTCCTATTACTGATTTTAATTTATACAATATATTCCTATTATTAATTACCCTTGCATCAATCCAACTGAATTCTGATTCACCTCACTAAGACATGCAAGATAACCATAGCTTGCTTCAAACCACAATCCTCGTGGGATCAACCATGACTCGCTTAGGTATTACATGGACGACCCAGTACACTTGCTGGTACCGTTGTACGAAAGTATGGGGATTCGTGCACAACATTAATTAACACAATTCAAGCCTAAGTCATACCCATTTATTTCACCTGTATCTTCATCTAGCTCTTTTTCAATGATTACAAACTTCCTTACCTTTTAAGAGTTCTTAAACATCAATTCCTTCTCGACTATGTCAAACACCAACCAATTCCTCAATATCTTAATCTGGGTCAATCCGTTATAACCTAAACTATGCACTCACACTTTCCATTCCTCGATCATTCGTCAGTCCTCAAAATCATCCCATATCCCAAGTCTCCTTTCTCTCGTCACTACTATGCTAGAGCCATCAAAATCATCGTGCTTTCTCAATGCCATTCTAATTATAAACCACTTTTGAAATCAAATCTTCACTCGCTTCCACTAAAACATCTCCTTGAATCTTTTTTACCTTTCTAACTAAAAGCCATTGACCTTTAATCTAGCTGCACGAGTTCAAATTCCTTGGTTGTCTCCACCACCAACTCTATTACCGCGTCCTTCGTCATTCTTAGTTTGTTTGCGCTATCCCTTTAGCAATATCTCGCACAGCATCAACCATATTCTCCAAAGAAACTTTAAAATCAACTGTATAACCTCATTCACATCTATGAGACTCCCTTTAGGTCTTGTCCACACCGAACAATTGATATTAAGGTGATCAGTCTTAATATCTCAAGTCTGGTGCTTCAATTCTCCAAAAGTATGCTCATGAACATCTGTGCTATATATGTCAAGCAGACATTCTAAATAGCATATACACACAGCTAGAGTATGCTCAGAAGCATAGTCAATCCATCCATCAGGCTCTACGGAAACAAACTACTCTGATACCATAATGTAACACCCCATCACACGGAGTCTTACACTTAAGTCGTAAAATAGATGTGGCCAGGTATTACGACCTCTAAAATAAAATATATACATAATATAGTTGAAAGGAATTTATATTCGAGGTGCCTTGAAAGAAATGCTTAAGCAAAGTCATAAAACAAAAAGCGCAATGCTTACGTAAACAGAAACTTGCATACGAAGAAATGTAGGAACACATATATAATAAGAGCGGAAAGTCAAAAGATACAAAATATTCAAGCTCCGAGCTCAACTTGCGAAGCCAAGGCTGGCTAAAGAATATTCATATACATAATATAAGCATAAGTATATATTCGAAAATAACCCATCATGCATAAAGAAAACACCTAGTTCCCCCAAAAAGCCTCTAAAAGGATTAAACATCATTTATCTATATATATACATATGAGAGTCTATGAACAGAAAATACATAACAAACCACCCCAAAATTTAACTTCCCAAATTTGCTTGCCATAGGAACCTCCCGACGCTCATCGAGGTACATCTCGACCTGCATCTGAAAACAACAACATAGATATGGAATGAGAATCGGAGGTTCTCAGCATGGTAATGGTGCCCACATACATAATATATAAGGTCTCGAAAAAGCCAAAGGCGATCCTAGAAATTCGACACTCAGATTTAAATCCTAAAATTATAATTTTAAACCATAATAGGGTAATCTATCTAGGGCTCTTAGGTTTTAATCCAATTTCTAACTTAACCCTTCACAAGTTCTCCCATTACTCCAAATCCTCCAACACTCTAGTGGAACTGCCCTTGTCACTCCTCTGCCACACAAGGGGCATCTCAGTTGCACAGACAAACAATGCAGACAAAGGAAACACAGGTTGCAAACAAATACAGCAAATATAACATATAGCAAATAAGCATAGGAAAACCACATAGACAAACCCAAATAGTGCACAATCAAATAAAACAAACATATGCATATGATGTATGCCTGTCCTATGGCAGATAAGTCTCATCTATCGGTTATGTAGCCAACCTGACATGTCCGGTAGCTAACTCGAACATCGTCCTCTTGAAAACTAGTGAGCGGTACAGTTGATGAGCGGATATTTTATACGCTTTTTGGCATCATTTCCATATAGTTTTTAGCATGTTTTGTTTAAGTTTTATTATGTTTTCATAGGTTTTAGTGTAAAATTCACATTTTTGGATTCTACTAGGAGTTGTTGTGTTTTACAGTGATTTCAGATATTTTCTGGCTGAAATGTGAGAGTTTTGACAAAGTCTAATTCAGAAGCAAGGAAAGTGTAGCAGATGCTGTCAGGATCTGACCTCTGTACATTCAAGCAAGCATTTCTGGAGGTACAGATCTCCAAATGGATCATTCTTAATGGCTATGAAAAGCTAACATCCAGGGCTTTCCAGAAATATATAATAGTTTATTATTGCCTTTCAAGATAAAGGCCCAAAACTGGTGTTCAACGCCAGCCATTTACCTCAGTCCTGGCATCCAACGCTGACAGAGAGGTGGCCTGCGTCCAATGCCCAAAAGGGAGTCCAAAGGAGGCGTTCAATGACCATGAGCCTTACTATCACATGGAGACACCCTTAGCTCAGCCCAAACACTGACCAAGTGGGCCCGAAAGTGAATTTTCGCACTACAAGCCTAAGCGTATCATATTTCTGTAATCTTAGTAATTAGATTAGTATATATAGCCAAGAGTCCACCCTTGCTAGGGACTCTTGCCCACTTTCACATTTCATTTTGTATTTTGATGAGCGGATAATTTATACGCTTTTTGACATTATTTTTAAGTAGTTTTTAGTAGGATCTAGCTACTTTTAGGGATGTTTTCATTAGTTTTTATGCTAAATTCACGTTTATGGACTTTACTATGAGTTTGTGTATTTTTTTGTGATTTCAGGTAATTTCTGGCTGAAATTGAGGGACATGAGCAAAACTCTGATAAAAGGCTGACAAAGGACTGCTGATGCTATTGGATTCTGACCTCCCTGCACTCGAAATGGATTTTTTGGAGCTACAGAACTCCAAATGGTGCACTCTCAACGGTGTTGGAACGTAGACATCCAGAGCTTTTCAGCAATATATAATAGTTCATACTTTATTTGAGATTTGATGACGCAAACTGGCGCTCAACGCCAGTTCCACATTGCATTCTGGAGTCAAACGCCAGAAACACGTCAAGAACCAGAGTTGAACGCCAAAAACACGTTACAACTTGGCGTTCAACTCCAAGAGAAGCCTCTGCACGTGTAAAGTTCAAGCTCAGCCCAAAAACACACCAAGTGGGTCCCGGAAGTGGATTTCTGCATCAATTACTGACTTCTGTAAACCCTAGTATCTAGTTTAGTATAAATAGAACTTTTAACTATTGTACTAGGTGTCTAGTCTTTTGACCATTCGGTCTTTTGATCACATTTGGGGGCTGGCCATTCGGCCATGCCTGGACCTCTATCACTTATGTATTTTCAATGGTAGAGTTTCTACACACCATAGATTAAGGGTGTGGAGCTCTGCTGTACCTAGAGTTTTAATGGAATTATTACTATTTTCTATTCAATTCAGTTTATTCCTGTTCTAAGATATTCGTTGCACTTCACCGTGATGAATGTGATGATCCGTGACACTCATCATTATTCTTACCTATGAACGCGTGACTGACAACCACTTCCATTCTACCTTAGACTAGGCGCATATCTCTTAGATTCCTTGATCAGAATCTTCGTGGTATAAGCTAGAATTGATGGCGGCATTCATGAGAATCCGGAAAGTCTAAACCTTGTCTGTGGTATTCCAAGTAGGATTTAAGGATTGAATGACTGTGACGAGCTTCAAACTCGCGATTGTTGGGCGTGATGACAAACACAAAAGAATCAATGGATTTTATTCTGGCATGATCGAGAACCGACAGATGATTAGCCGTGCTGTGACAGAGCATTTGGACCATTTTCACTGAGAGGATGGGATGTAGCCATTGACAACGGTGATGCCCTACATATAGCTTGCCATGGAAAGGAGTAGAAAGGATTGGATGAAGGCAGTAGGAAAGCAGAGATTCAAAAGGAGCACAGCATCTTCATACCTCTATCTGAAATTCCCACCAATGATTTACATAAGTATTTCTATCTTTATTTTCTGTTTATTTATTATTATTATTCAAAAACTCCATAACCATATATTATCCGCCTAACTGAGAATTTCAAGATGACCATAGCTTGCTTCATACCAACAATCTCCGTGGGATCGACCCTTACTCACGTAAGGTTTATTACTTGGACGACCCAGTGCACTTGCTGGTTAGTTGTGCGGAGTTGTGAAGAAAGTGCTACGTTATAAACGCGCATACCAAGTTGAATGCCATTATTAGAGATCACAATTTCATGCACCAAGTTGTTGGCGCCGTTGCCAAAGATTGTTCGAGTTTGGACAACTGACGGTTCATCTTGTTGCTCAGATTAGGTAATTTTCTTTTTGTTTTATTTTCGAAAAAAAATATTTTTCATAATTCTTTCAAAAAAAAATTTCCTTTTTGTTCCGAGGGTTACCTGAAACTGTAGGTCGATCTCGGACGAGATCTTTTGTGCTGGTCGGAGCCGACGTGTCCGGCAGGTGTGTAGCAGCCAGAGCTGGTGTGTCTGACTTGTGGAACTGAGAATGCTGCTGATCCCTTGTCACCGAAGGGTGGGGGGTACCTACAAGGGACTCCGATGCTTAAGTTAGCAAGGGTATTAAACAGGTATTGAGTAGAATCAGAGTATGAGTTATACCTGGGTGCTCCAGTGTATTTATAATGGTGAGATGTGACCTTCTGTGGATAAGATAAGTTAGTTATCTTATCTTATTTTTATCTTCAAGTGAGGTCATCTTATCTTCAAGGGAACCGCTCCTTCTCTCTATAGGCTTGGGCTGCCTTAGGATTTGGGGCGTGTTCCTCTATTTGGGCCCTTCTTTGGGCTTTCCTGGTGACTTGGTCGAGCTCTTTGGAAAGAGGTCGGTTGTCCTGACCTGAAGAGGTCGGTTGCTTTGTCTGTTGAACATCCCGAGTCGGTCAGCTCGACCTAGGGTATGAACAGTGCCCCTACTTGAGCTCGGACTTCTTTGAGGTCGAGTCTTTGATTTCGGTCCTTCTTTGGTGAAGCCGAACTCAAGCATTTTGTCGATTCCTTTGTAGCAGTTTTTGAATGAAGAATGTTTTCCTCTAAAAGCGCACGTTTTTATATCAGCGCTTTTTTGGGAACGTGAGAGGGTTTTAAGATCTGCATTTAATTGGTATTAATTGCCCCGTTTTCTCTTGATCTTTTATTCTGAATTTCTCAATCAAAAAACGGTTTCTCTTCTTCACTCCTTCTTCGTAACTTCTCCCTTTACTCTCTCATTTTCTGTTTCTTTCGTAATTTCTTCCCGCAACGTCTGTTCTGTCACTGCTCTCTGTGGAAGAGGGGTGATTTCCAGATTTTCTCCTTCTATCTTTGCAATTTTCCGCTTCAAGGGGTGGCTTTGTTGCTTCTGCTCTTCGGCTTTCTTTCGAGGTTTTCTTCTATTTTCTCCAGGTTCGATTTTTCTTCCTCTGTTTCTTTATATGTCTATAGAAAGTTTGAATTTTGCTCAGAGAAAGTTTGGATCTTTCTGTTTTTACCGTGCCTGATTGTTGCGTGTTCTGGAATTTCTTCATTTTTGGTGCGAGTCTTTTTGCTTTTCTCGTTGCTTGAATCCTTTTTTTAGGGCTTTTGCATGTTGTCGCCGCTTCTAGTTGCGCCTTCGATAATGGTTTTTGCTTGATTCTGAAAAAGTTTACGTCTTTGATGATTTTCTGCTTGGCATTTTTGATGTTTGACAATGCTTTTTGCTGATAGACTGTAGAAAGGTAGTGACTTTTTTACTTCCTTTGTTCCCTTTGAGACTTTATTTTCTTTTTGATGAATGTCAAGACGTGAGCTGTAGAGATTTCCTAAAAAACCTTGCTTTGTTACTACCTCCAAGGGATGCCCCAGGACTTTTGACTTGAGTCTTGGGGTTTTCCTTTTCTGTTTGTCCGTCCGTTGAGTTGTTTTGCCCCTCATCCGAGATGTTTTTTAAATTAACCCGCTCTTCTTTTCTTTTTGTAGGATTTTAGTTGGCCTCATGTCTTTCCGAAATAAGATTGTAGAGATGCCTTCCCAGGTCCCTGAGGGCATGGCCAATTGGGTGGACTCGACGGTTCTTATGTGTGTCTCTCTGGTTGATTCTGAGTTTTGCGCGCAGCTTAGGCAGTTCCATAGTGTCTGTAGTAATCCTGGTGATGAGAAGAACTATGAACTTGTCCCTCCCTCTTCTGGCGAGAGAGTCTGCTTCTCTACTAGGGTTGCTGACGATCACCCTTTCTTCTATGTTTATGACTTTTTCTTTGGTCAGCTGGGTATCACCCTTCCCTTCACTAAATTAGAGATCGACCTGTTATGGTCCTGTAATGTCGCCCCCTCTCAACTTCACCCTAATTCCTGGGGTTTCATAAAGATTTTTCAATTGTTGTACAATGGTTTTGGTATCCCTACTTCCCAATCTCTCTTTTTCTATCTGTTTGTCTTGACTAAGCCCGGAGTGGTAAAAAAGAAGGCAGCTTGGGTCTCCTTTCGCTCTACCCCAGGGAAAGAAGGTTTTTTTCCATGTTTGACGAGTCATTCTGTGATTTTAAAAACTACTTTTTCAAGGTCCGAGCTGTTGAAGGAGCTCGGCCCTTCTTTCTGGATGAAAATGACGAGCCTGCTTTTCCCTTGGAATGGCAAAAAGATGTGAGGGTGTCTCGATATACGTGGGAAATGTTGGATGAGGTTAAGCGAGCCTTTGTGACTGTCTTGGAAGAACACTGAGGTCAACCTCTCCATCTCGACACAAAGAAATTTCTAACCAATCCCTCTCTTCTTCAAACTGAGCTGGGTATTTCGTGTTTCCTTTTTTATCTGTTTTATATTACCCGTAACTGTCTTTTCTGACTTGTAGCTTAATTTCTATTTTATTTGCAGAGGCGATGAGGAATAATGAATCCATGAAAGCTTTTAAAAGAGCGCAGAGGGCGACTGCTGCCAAAAACATCTCGGCCAAGGCAGCTGGGGAAGGATCTTCCCAAGTGCACGTGAAGCCGTCTGTGCCGAGTTCCCCTGGGGTGAAGAAGGTGATCCCTACTCCCCGAGTTCGTCTAGTGGATCCTCACCCTACTTCTGCTGCTCCTTCTGTTGCTCCTCCCAATAAAAAACAAAAAACAGCTGAGCCTTTTGACCTCAACGCTCCCGATTTTAATGCCATTGAATTTGTGGATCAGCAAATCGGTCCCTATGGTACCCTCTCAATGGACGATGTGTCCATCCTCCATCATTTGGAATTTATAGCCCGAAATCACGTACAGATGGCGTATATGGCGGCTGCTATATACCGGACTGCTCAGAATCTCCCTCTCCATGCTACCAAAGCATTTATGGAGGAGGCAAAGCAGGAGTTTGACCGGATGAAGGGGCTGAAGGAGGAACTTGAATTAAAGGTGACCAAGTTGGAGAAAGATCTAGAGAATGAGAATGCAAGTTCCCTTTCACTGGCAGCTTCTTTGAGGTTGGCCGAAGACCCAGCCCTGATGCATAAGGAGAGTTATGTTACGACTTATCGGGAGGTGATGCGTCTGAGGGGGGAGTTGGACAATGCTCGGGAAGATTTTTCTGAGCTCCAAGGTCATCTTATTGGCAGCGTGAATGCTGCTTACGAGAACTTGAAGGAGCAAGTTCAGGTCATTGCTCCCGAGGCTGATCTCGCCCTTTTCAGCCTGGACAACGTTGTTAGGGATGGCAAGATTGTCCCTGATGACGAGGGTGATAATGATGTTGATCCTTCCCCTGTGTCCTCTGCCAAAGTGCCGACCTCTTCTGCTCCTCCGGTTACACTTGATTCGGATTGCCAGGTTCTGAACCGGGAGGATGGAACTATAGATGCTGTGCCTATTCAGACTCGCCCTCCTTCTCCTTGTCCTGATGCTGCCAAGAAGGATCCTGATGCTTGCTGATCTCTTTCTAGATATTTATGCAGTTGGCATGGCTTGTGGGCTCTTTTAAAACTTTGTTTATTTTGCTGACGGTTTCTAGTTGCTTGTTTTAGTAACTTTTATTTTAAAAACCAAAGAGTAGCTCGCTATCTTTGGTAGGTGTTGATGGCCGCCGAGGCTTTTATAACTTTGTAGATTATATCAAGGTTTTTGACTTGTTTTCTCTTCTGCTTTCTGAGAATGCTGGAACCTTGTAGCTCGAATTCTTGGGATTGCTTTGTGCGTTTTGTTTATGGCTTGGATCCTTTGAGTTTGTGTCTATGTGGGTCAGACTTGTTTCTCAGTTTTCTCGCTTTTGTACGTATTTTTGGCGCTCTGTAACCGATTCCTTTGTGTTGGTCCCCTTCTAAGTTATTTCTATAATCCCCTTTCTTGGACCTTTGTCAGGTCTCTTTCAGGGATTACTTTTATAACTTTGTTTTGTAAGAAACCGACTTCGTTAGGTCGATCTCTTTCTAAGTTATTTTTGTAATCCTCTTTCTTGGACCTTTGTCAGGTCTCTTTCAGGGATTACTTTTATAACTTTGTTTTGTAGGAAACCGACTTCGTTTGGTCGATCTCTTTCTAAGTTACTTTTGTAATCCTTTTTCTTGGACCTTTGTTAGGTCTCTTTCAGGGATTACTTTTATAACTTTGTTTTGTAGGAAACCGACTTCGTTAGATCGATCTCTTTCTAAGTTACTTTTGTAATCCTCTTTCTTGGACCTTTGTCAGGTCTCTTTCAGGGATTACTTTTATAACATTATTTTGTAGGAAACCGACTTCATTAGGTCGATCTCTTTCTAAGTTATTTTTGTAATCCTCTTTCTTGGACCTTTGTCAGGTCTCTTTCAGGGATTACTTTTATAACTTTGTTTTGTAGGAAACCGACTTCGTTAGGTCGATCTCTTTCTAAGTTACTTTTGTAATCCTCTTTCTTGGACCTTTGTCAGGTCTCTTTCAGGGATTATTTTTATAACTTTGTTTTGTAGGAAACCGACTTCGTTAGGTCAATCTCTTTCTAAGTTATTTTTGTAATCCTCTTTCTTGGACCTTTGTCAGGTCTCTTTCAGGGATTACTTTTATAACTTTGTTTTGTAGGAAACTGACTTCGTTAGTTCGATCTTTCTTAAGTTAAAGTAATCCTCTTTAATAGGGTTGGCCAGACCTCTTTCCAGGGTTTACTTATAACTTGGGTTGACTTGGTCCGACTTCTGAACGTCGGCCAGTCTTTAAGTTATTATTTTAGCTATCCGTAAGACCTCGTCAGGTTCTTTTTTGGATTACTTTCGATAACTTCTTACATTATTCTATGTTCATCTTTGCCGATTTGTAGAAAGTGGTTGGCATCTTTAGATCGTCCTTTGGGTGAATTGCGTTTTCACCTTTATCGGACAGTTATCTTTGTCGTGATCGTGTAGTGAAATTGCTTTTCACTTTCTGCCGATCTTTTCTAGCTGTAGTACCTTCTTAGGTTGCAGGCGTGCCATGATCTGGGAAGCTCTCGTCCATCGAGTTCGGACAGTCTGTAGTAGCCCTTCCCAAGTACCTCTATAACTAGGTAGGGTCCTTTACAGTTTGCTGCCAGCTTTCCTTCTCCTGGTCGAGTTGTTCCAATATCATTTCAGATTAGGATAAGATCGTTCTCTGCAAAACTTCTCGATACTACCCTTTGATTATATCTGGAAGCCATTCGACGCTTTAGAGCTTCCTCTCTGATCCGAGCTCTTTCTTGGATTTCAGGTAGTAGGTCGAGCTCTTCCCTCTGAAGTTAGGAGTTTGCTCCCTCATTGTAATGAACTACTCTAGGCGATCTTTCCTCAATCTCTATTGGAATCATTGCCTCTATTCCGTATGCTAACCGGAAGGGGGATTCCTTTGTGGTGGAATGTGGCGTCGTTCGATATGCCCATAGGACCTGTGGAAGCTCTTCTGCCCAGGCTCCCTTTGCATCTTGTAATCTCCATTTTAACCCGGCCAATATGACTTTCTTGGCGGCTTCGGCCTGTCCATTGGCCTGTGGATGTTCGACGGAGGTGTACTGGTGCTTTATATTCAAGTCGGCTAGTTTTCTGAAGCCTGCATCTGTGAATTGAGTGCCATTGTCTGTGGTTATTGAATATGGGACTCCGAACCTTGTGACAATGTTTCTATATAGGAATTTCTGGCTTCTTTGGGTGGTAACATTGGCTAGGGGTTCTGCCTCGATCCACTTTGTAAAGTAATCTATCCCTACTATGAGAAATTTAACTTGTCCTGACCCCTGGGGAAAGGGGCCGAGAAAATCGAGTCCCCATTTTGAAAACGGCCAAGGCGAAGTTACGTTGATGAGCTCTTCTGGCGGAGCGATGTGAAAGTTGGCATGTTTCTGACATGGTGGACATGTCTTTACAAATTCTGTGGCTTCTTTCTGTAATGTTGGCCAATAGAACCCTGCCCGGAGTACTTTTTTGGCGAGGGCATGTGCTCCAAGATGATTGCCACAAATGCCACCATGTACTTCTTTTAGCACTTCCTTTGTGTGGGAGGTCAGTACGCATTTTAATAATGGTACTGAGATCCCTCTTTTCTACAGGATGTTGTTTATGATGGTGTAGTACTGTGCCTCCCTTTTTAGCCTCTTTGCCTCCTTTTCTTCTGTGGGGAGTGTTTCTATTTTGAGGTAGTTGATTATGGGGGTCATCCATCCTTGGTCCTGGTTTACTATGGCTAGGACTTCTTCTTCTTCCGAGATTGACGGGTTCTGTAACATTTCCTGGATGAGGCTTCTATTGTTGCCGCCTGGTTTGGTGCTGGCTAGTTTCGAGAGTGCGTCAGCTCGGGCATTTTGTTCGCGGGGGATGTGGCAGATCTTATATTCCCCGATTTGTCCAAGTTGTTCCTTGATCTTATCCAAATACTTTTTCATGGTGAGATCTTTGGCTTGGTAGCTCCCTGTTATTTATGATGTGACCACTTGTGAATCACTATAAATGTTGAGTTTTTGAGCTCCCACCTCTTCAGCCAGCTTCAAACCAGCTAACAATGCTTCATATTCTGCCTGGTTGTTTGAGGCCGGGAACCCGAACTTGAGAGAGAGCTCGACTTGGGTTCCTTGGTTGCTTTCTATTATTACGCCTGCACTGCTTCCAGTTTTATTTGAAGAACCGTCCACATAGAAATTCCATTCTGTGACGATTCCAGGACATCTGTGAATTCTGCGATAAAGTTGGCCAGATATTGTGATTTGATGGCCGTCCGAGCTTCATATTGGAGGTCGAACTCTGACAGCTCGACTGCCCATTGTAGAATTCTGCCTGCTAAATCTATTTTCTGCAATATTCCTTTTAGGGGCTGGTTAGTTCGAACCTTAATGGTGTGAGCCTGGAAGTAAGGGCGGAGTCGTCAGGATGTTAAAATGAGAGTATAGGCGAATTTTTCTATTTTCTGGTAGTTTAGCTCGGATCCCTGTAGTGCTTTGCTGATGAAGTAGACGGGTTGTTGTCCATTCTCGTCTTCTCTGACTAATGCTGAGGCTATTGCCCGGCTTCCTACTGCGAGATATAATATGAGTGGTTCTTCTTCTCGTGGTCGAGATAGGATAGGTGGCCGTCCTAAGAACTTCTTAAAGTCTTGGAAGGCTTGCTCACATTCTGTTGTCCATTCGAACTGTTTTCCCTTTCTTAAAGTAGCATAGAAGGGGAGAGATCTTATCGCAGCTCCTGCTAGGAATCGGGATAGGGCGGCCAATCTCCCATTGAGTTGTTGTACTTCTTTGACACAGGTTAGGCTCTTCATGTTGAGTACGGCCTGACATTTGTCTGGATTTGCTTCAATTCCTCTTTGTGTGAGCATGAAACCTAAGAATTTGCTCGCTTCTACAGCAAAGGTGCATTTTGCGGGATTGAGTCGCATGTCATGCTTTCTTATGGTGTCGAACACTTGGAACAGGTCGGACAATAATGTCTCTTCACTTTGTGTTTTTATTAGCATGTCGTCCACGTAGACTTCCATGACCTTTCTGATGTGATCGGAGAAGACTTTATTCAATAGCCTTTGATAAGTAGCTCCTGCGTTCTTGAGACCGAAAGGCATCACAATGTAGCAGTAGTTTGCTTTCGGTGTTAAGAACGATGTCTTTTCTTGATCTGGTGGGTACATGGGGATTTGGTTGTACCCCAAGTAAGCGTCCATAAACGAGAGATATCTATATCCGGAGGAAGCATCTACCAAGGCGTCAATACTTGGGAGTGGGTATGGATCTTTTGGACAAGCTTTGTTGAGATCGGTGTAATCGGTGCACATTCGCCACTTCCCATTTGATTTTTTCACCAAGATGACGTTGGCTAGCCATAGTGGGTATTTGACTTCTCTTATGAATCCTGCTTCCAGTAGTGCCTGTACTTGTTCTTCCATAGCCTGGGATCTCTCTGGCCCAAGTTTTCTTCGTCTCTGCTGTACCGGCCAAGATCCAGGGTAGACCACCAACTTATGACTCATTAGCTTAGGGTCTCTTCCTGGCATGTCTGTGGCTTTCCACGCGAAGAGATTAACATTATCTCGTAAGAATTGTATTAGTAATTCCTTTGAATCTTCTCTTAGGATTGTGCCGATATTGATCGTTTTTTCCGACGTATCCCCGATTTGAATCTTCTCTATCGCGTCTTCTGGTTGTGGACGAAGCTCTTCTCGGTGTTGGACTCTGCCCAGCTCGATTGTGTGGAACTCTTCTCCCCCGCCTCTTAGGTTTAGGCGTTCGTTATAACAGCGACATGCCATCTTCTGATCTGCTTTTATCATGGCTATTCCTTTCGTAGTGGGGAATTTCATACATAGATGTGGGGTCGAGACTATTGCGCCAAGTTGGTTGAGTGTTGTCCGACCTATGAGAGCATTGTAAGCTGAACTTACATCGACCACGATGTAGTCTATTCTGAGGGTTCTGGATTGGTTCCCTTTTCCGAAGGTTGTATGTAGTGGTATGTATTCCAGTGGTTGAACCGGGGTATCTCCTAGTCCGAACAGACTGTTTGGGTATGCTTTAAGCTCTTTTTCTTCTAAGCCGAGTTTATCGAAGGCTGTTTTGAATAAGATGTCGACGGAACTCCCTTGGTCTATTAAGGTGCGGTGTAGATTGGCGTTTGCCAATATGATGGTGATGACCATGGGATCGTCGTGTCCTGAGATGATGCCGGAGGCGTCCTCTTTAGTGAATGTTATTGCCGGGATGTTGAGTGCTTCCTCCTTTCCCTCGACATGATATACTTCTTTGAGATATCTTTTGCGAGATGATTTGGAGATCCCACCACCTACGGCCAGAAATCGATCTAATTTTCCTTCTCTCACCAATTTTTCTATGATATTTTTTAAGTCGAAGCATTCGTTTGTGGAGTGTCCACGGACTCGATGGTATTCACAATATTCCTTCCGGTTTCCTCCTCCCTTTTTTCCTTTGAGTGGCCGTGCTGGGGGAATTTTTTCTGTATGGCAGACTTCTTTGTATATCTCAACCAGGGATGCCCTGAGAGGAGTGTAATTATGGTATTTTTTGATTTTCTCCCCTTGTCGATCTTCTTTTCTCTCGATCTTCTTTTCTCCTGGATTCCTTGTCTTTGTCTCGGTAGGAGGTCCTCGATTTTGAGGTCTCTCCTAACCGAGCGTTTTCTTCCATGTTGATATATTTTTCTGCTCGTTCTTGTACTTCATCTAAGGAGGTCGGATATTTTTTTGATATAGACTGGCTAAAAGGTCCCTCTCGTAGGCCGTTGATGAGTCCCATGATGGCAGCTTCTGTTGGTAAACTTTGTATGTCCATGCACGTTTTGTTGAATCTTTCCATGTAGTTGCGGGGCTCTCCCAATCTCCTTGTTTGATCCCTAGTAAGCTGGGGGCGTGCTTGGCCTTATCTTTCTGAATGGAGAATCTGGCTAGGAATTTTTTAGCTAGGTCATCAAAGCTTGAGATGGACTTTGGGGGTAGGTTGTCGAACCATCGGATTGATGTCTTTGTGAGAGTTATTGGGAAGGCTTTACAGCAAACATCATCTGGGGCATCGGTAAGGTACATTCTGCTTCTGAAGTTGCTGAGGTGGTGGTTGGGGTCCGTGGTACCATCATACAGAGTCATATCTGGGAGTTTGAAGTCTTTTGGAATTTCGGTTTTCATGATTTCCCTGGTGAACGGGTCTTGCCTTTGCATGAATTTTCTTCAGGATTGGCCTGGGGGGCTTTTAATTTAAGATCAGCTTCCAATTGCTGTAGTTTTTCTTCCAATGCTCGACGTCGCCGCACCTCTCTTTGTAGATCTTTTCCGATTTCCCATTGTTGTTGGGTTTCTTTTTCAAGTTGTTTTAGGCAGTCTAGGAGCACTTCTATTGCCCCCGAATTTGGTGAGTCTTTGTCCTTGTTGGTTTCCGGGGTACCTTGTAGTGTGACATCCGCGTTCTTGTGCGGTGTTCTATTTTCCAGATCTGAATCGTGGTCGTTGTCATGGTCGTCCGCCATGGTGATGGGATGACTTCCAGGTCCCCGGCAACGGCGCCAATGTTCTGAGGGTTACCTGAAACTGTAGGTCGATCTCGGACGAGATCTTTTGTGCTGGTTGGAGCCGACGTGTCCGGCAGGTGTGTAGCGGCCGGAGCTGGTGTGTCCGACTTGTGGAACTGAGAATGCTACTGATCCCTTGTCACCGAAGGGTGGGGGGTACCTGCAAGGGACTCCGATGCTTAAGTTAGTAAGGGTATTAAACAGGTATTGAGTAGAATTAGAGTATGAGTTATACCTGGGTGCTCCAGTGTATTTATAATGATGAGATGTGACCTTCTGTGGATAAGATAAGTTAGTTATCTTTTCTTATCTTTATCTTCAAGTGAGGTCATCTTATCTTCAAGGGAACCGCCCTTCTCTCTGTAGGCTTGGGCTGCCTTAGGATTTGGGGCGTGTTCCTCTATTTTGGGCCCTTCTTTGGGCTTTCCTGGTAACTTGGTCGAGCTCTTTGGAAAGAGGTCAGGTTGTCCTGACCTAAAGAGGTCGGTTGCTTTGTCTGTCGAACATCCCGGGTCGGTCAGCTCGACCCAGGGTATGAACACTTTTATTTTCGAAAATTATTCAGAATTTTTAAGAATGGATTCTAGAGTTTCATGTAACATGTTGAAGCCTAGCTGGCTGTAAAGCCATATCCAAATCCTTTTAGAATGAGACTTCAACTAATCACCTCAATGCATGTAATGCAATCCTAAAGCTGGCAGGCTATTAAGCCATGTCCAACCCTTGGATTAGAGCTTTAGGCTAATATTGAAAGATTCCTGGAATTCTTCTTAAAAATTTTTGAAATACTTATTTTCTTTTTCCTATATGTTTTCGAAAAAAATATACAAAAATCCAAAAAAAATATAAAAAAATACAAAAAAATCATAAAATCATAAAAAACCAAAAATATTTTGTGATTGTTGTTTGATTCTTGTGTCATGTTTTAAGTTTGGTGTCAATTGCATATTCATCTTGTTCTTGCATTTTTTGAAAATTCATGCATTCATAGTGTTCTTCATGATCTTCAAGTTATTCTTGGAAAGTCTTCTTGTTTGATCTTTAAATTTTCTTGTTTTATGTTGTATGATGTTTTTCATGTGCATTTTTGCATTCATAGTGTCTAAACATGAAAGATTTCTAAGTTTTGTGTCTTACATGTTTTCTGTGCATCAAAAATTTTTCAAGAATATGTTCTTGATGTTCATCATGATCTTCAAAGTGTTCTTGGTGTTCATCTTGACATTCATAGTGTTCTTGCATGCATCATGTGTTTTGATCTAAAATTTCCATGCATTGAGTCTTTTTGTTGTTTTTCTCTCTCATCATTAAAATTCAAAAATAAAAAATATCTTTTCCCTATTTCTCTCAAAATTTCGAAAATTTGAGTTGACTTAGTAAAAAATTTTTAAAACTTAGATATTTCTTACAAGTCAAGTCAAATTTTCAATTTTAAAAATCTTATCTTTTCAAAATCTTTTTCAAAAATCAAATCTCTTTTACTTTTATCTTATGATTTTTGAAAATTTAAAACTATTTTTCAAAATCTTTTTCTTATTTTATTTCAAATTTTCAAAACTTAACTAACAAGTAATGTGATTGATTAAAAAATTTGAAGTTTGTTACTTTATTATTAAGAAAGGTTCAATCTTTAAATTCTAGAATCATATCTTTTAGTTTCTTATTAGTCAAGTAAGTAATTTTAATTTTAAAAATTAAATCTTTTCTAACCATATATTTTTAATCATATCTTTTTATCATATCTTTTTAAATTTTATCTTTTTCAAAAATTTGATTTCAAAACATCTTCATATCTTCTTATCTTTTCAAAATTGATTTTCAAATCTTTTTCAACTAACCAATTAACTTTTGTTTATTTTTTATCTTTTTCAAAACCACCTAACTAAGTTTAGCTCTCTAATTTTCGAAAATTACCTCCCTCTTTTTCAAAAAATTCTTTTAATTAACTAATTGTTTTAAATTTTAATTTTAATTTTAATTCGTCCTTTAATTTTCGAAAATCACTAACTTTTTTTAAAAAAAAATTATTTTCGAATTCTTCCCCTCTCATCTTCTTCTATCTATTTATTTATTTACTAACACTTCTCTTCATCTCAAGAATCTGAACCTATCTTCACCCTTGTGTTTGGATTCTTAACTCTTCTCCTTCTTCTATTCCTTTCTTCTTCTACTAACATAAAGGAATCTCTATACTTTGACATAGAGGATTCCTCTTCCTTTTCTATTCTCTTCTTTCTCATATGAGCAGGAACAAGGAAAAAGGCATTCTTGTTGAAGCTGATCCTGAACCTGAAAGGACTCTGAAGAGGAAACTAAGAGAAGCTAAATTACAACAATCCAGAGACAACCTTACTAAAATTTTCGAACAAGAAAAGGATATGGCAGCCGAACACAACAACAATAATGCAAGGAGGATGCTTGGTGATTATACTACACCTACTTCCAAGTTTGATGGAAGAAGCATCTCAATTCCTGCCATTGGAGTAAATAATTTTGAGCTGAAACCTCAACTAGTTGCTCTAATGCAACAAAACTGCAAGTTTCATGGACTTCCATCAGAAGATCCCTACCAGTTTTTAACTGAGTTCTTGCAGATCTATGAGACTGTTAAGACTAATGGAGTAGATCCTGAAGTCTACAGGCTCATGCTTTTCCCTTTTGCTGTAAGAGACAGAGCTAGAACATGGTTAGACTCACAACCTAAGGATAGCCTGGACTCTTAGGATAAGCTGGTCACGGCCTTCTTGGTTAAATTCTTTCCTCCTCAAAAGCTGAGCAAGCTTAGAGTGGATGTTCAGATCTTCAAGCAAAAAGATGGTGAATCCCTCTATGAAGCTTGGGAAAGATACAAGCGGATGACCAAAAAGTGTCCTTCTGACATGTTTTCAGGTGGACCATGATAGATATATTCTATTATGGTCTGTCTAAGTTCTCTAAGATGTCACTGAACCATTCTACAGGTGGATCCATTCACCTAAAGAAAATGCCTGCAGAAGCTTAGGAACTTATTGAAATGGTTGCAAATAACCAATTCATGTACACTTCTGAAAGGAATTCCGCGAATAATCGGATGCCTCAGAGGAAGGGAGTTCTTGAAATTGATGCTCTAAATGCCATATTGGATCAGAACAAAATGTTGACACTGCAAGTCAACATGATTTATCAAAGTCTGAATGGATGGCAAAATGCATCCAACAGCACTAAAGAGGCATCTTCTAAAGAAAAAGCCTATGATCCTGAAAACCCTGCAATGGCAGAGGTAAATTACATGGGGGAAGCCTTTGGCAACACCTATAACCCCTTATGGAGAAATCATCCAAATTTCTCATGGAAGGATCAACAAAAGCCTCAACAAGGCTTTAATAATGGTGGAAGAAATAGGTTTAGCAATAGCAAGCCTTTTCCATCATCTTCTCAGCAACAGAAATAGAATTCTGAGCAGAGCACCTCTAACTTAGCAAACATAGTCTCTGATCTGTCTAAAGCCATTTTAGTTTCATGAGGAAAACAAGGTCCTCCATCAGAAATTTAGAGGCACAAGTGGGCCAGCTGAGTAAGAAAGTCACTGAAACTCTTCCTAGTACTCTCCCAAGCAATACTGAAGAGAATCCTAAAAGAGGAAGGAGAGGAAGGAGAGGACGTGAATCCCAATGAGAAAGACCTCATGGGACGTCTCTCAAGCAAGAAGGAGTTCCTTATTGAGGACTTAAAGGAATCTGAGGCTCATATAGAGACCATAGAGATCCTATTAAACCTCCTTCTGCCATTCATGAGCTCTGAAAACTATTCTTCCTCTGAAGAGGATGAAGATGTAACTGGAAAGCAAGTTGCTCAATATCCAGGAGCTATCATGAAGCTGAACGCCAAGTTGTTTGGTAATGAGACTTGGGAAGGTGAACCTCCCTTGCTCATTTGTGAACTAGATACATGGGTTCAGTAAACTTTACCTCAAAAGAAACAAGATCCTGGTAAATTCTTAATACCCTGTACCATAGGCACCATGACCTTTGAAAAGGCTCTGTGTGACTTAGGGTCAGGCATTAATCTTATGCCACTCTCTATAATGGAGAAGCTGGGGATCATTGAGGTACAGCCTGTCATATTCTCATTGCAAATGGCAGACAAGTCAGTAAGACAAGCTTATGGATTGGTAGAAGACGTGTTGGTAAAGGTTGAAGGCCTTTACATCCCTGCTGATTTCATAATCTTAGACACTAGGAAGGAGGAGGATGAATGCATCATCCTTGGAAGACCTTTCCTCACCACAGCAGGAGCTGTGATAGATGTTAACAGAGGAGAATTAGTCCTTCAATTGAATGGGGACTACCTTGTGTTTAAGACCCATGGGTGTTCTTCTTTAACAATGGAGAGGAAGCATGAAAAGCTTCTCTCAGTACAGAGTCAAACAGAGCCCCCACAATCAAACTCTAAGTTTGATGTTGGGAGGTCACAGCCAAACTCTAAGTTTCGTGTTGAATTCTCACACTCAAACTCTAATATTTGTGTTGGGAGTCTACAACATTGACCTAATCACCTGTGAGGCTCCACGAGAGCCCACTGTAAAGCTAGTGACATTAAAAGAGTGCTTATTGGGAGGCAACCCAATTTTTATTTATCTTATTTTGTTTTTCTTTTATTGTTCTTTTATGTTTTATTAGGTTCATGATCATGTGGAGTCACAAAATAAATATTAAAATTAAAAACAGGATCAAAAATAGCAGAAGAAAAAGCACACCTTGGAAGAAGGGCTTACTGGCGTTTAAACGCCAGTAAGGAGCATCTGGCTGGCGTTCAACGCCAGAACAGAGCATGGATCCGGCGTGTAACATCAGAAACAAGCAACATTCTGGCGTTTAAACGCCAGGAAAACACCCTGAGGAGAGCTGGCGTTGAATGCCAGAAACAAGCATGGAACTGGCGTTCAACGCTAGAAACATGCTGCAAATGGGCATTGAACGCCCAAAACAAGCATGAAGCTGGCGGTCAACCCCAGAAACAAGCATCAATCTGGTGTTGAACGCCAGGATTGCATGAAAAGGGCGTTTTACACGCCTCATTGGTGCAGGGATGTAAATCCTTGACACCTCAGGATCTGTGGACCCCACAGGATTCCCACCTACCTCAACTCACCTTCTCTCCTCTTCACTTAATCCAATAACACTCTTCCCCAAAACCCTTCACCAATCACCTCAATCTCTATTTCCCATCACCTCTTCACCACTCACATCCTTCCACTCTTCCCCATAAACCCCACCTACCTTCAAAATTCAAAATCTCTTTCCCACCCAAACCCATCCTAAATATCCGAACCTACTACCTCTCCCTCCACTATATAAACCCCTCCATTCTTCTTCATTTTCCCACAACACAACCCTCTCTTCTCCTCCTTGGCCGAAACACAACCTTCTCTCCCTCTCCTCCATATTCTCTTCTTCTTCATCTATTCTTTCTTCTCTTGCTCGAGGGCGAGCAATATTCTAAGTTTGGTGTGGTAAAAGCATAAGCTTTTTTTGTTTTTTCATAACCACCTATGGCACCTAAGGCTGGAGAAACCTCTAGAAAAGGAAAAGAGAAGAAAAAAGCTTCTACCTCCGAGTCATGGGAGATGGAGAGATTCATCTCTAAAGCCCATCAAGACCACTTCTATGATGTTGTGGCCAAGAAGAAAGTGATCCCTGAGGTCCCTTTCAAACTCAAGAAAAATGAGTATCCGGAGATCCGACATGAGATCCAAAGAAGAAGTTGGGAAGTTCTGACCATCCCCATTCAACAAGTCAGAATCTTAATGGTTCAAGAGTTCTATGCCAATGCATGGATCACTAGGAACCATAATCAAAGTGTGAACCTGAATCCAAAGAATTATCTTACAATGGTTCGGGGGAAATACTTAGATTTCAATCCGAAAAATGTAAGGTTGGCGTGTAACTTGCCCATGATGCAAGGAAATGCACGCCCCTACACAAGGAGGGTCAACTTTGATCAAAGGTTGGACCAAGTCCTTATGGACATATATGTTGAAGGAGCTCAATAGAAAAGAGACTCCAAAGGCAAGCCGGTTCAATTAAGAAGACTGGACCTCAAGCCTGTGGCTAGAGGATGGTTGGAGTTCATCCAACGCTCCATCATCCCCACTAGCAACCGATTCGAAGTTACCGTGGATCGGGCCATCATGATCCATAGCATCATGATTGGAGAAGAAGTAGAAGTTCATAAAGTCATCTCCCTTGAATTCTACAAAATAGCCGAAAAGCCCTCTACCTTGGCAAGGCTAGCTTTTCCTCATCTTATTTGCCATCTATGCTACTCAGCTGGAGTTATCATAGAAGGAGACATCCTCATTGAAGAGGACAAGCCCATCACTAAGAAGAGGATGGATCAAACAAGAGAGCCCACTCATGGATCCTAAGAGACGCATGAGGAAGCTCATCACCAAGGAATCCCGGAGATGCCTCAAGGGATGCACTTTCCTCCCAACAACTATTGGGAACAACTCAACACTTCTCTAGAAGACTTGAGTTACAATATGGATCAATTAAGGACTCAAGGACATCATTGGTTCTTCAAGAAGAAAGCGCCACCATCACTAAGGTGGACTCATTCCTTGTTCTTATTTCTCTGTTTTTCGATTTTTAAGCTTTATGTTATCTATGTTTGTGTCTTTATTACATGATCATTAATATGTGGTAACTATGTCTTAAAGCTATGAATAATTCCATGAATCCTTCACCTTTCTTAAATGAAACATGTTTTTAATACAAAAAGAACAAGAAGTACATGAATTTCAAATTTATCCTTGAATTTAGTTTAATTATATTGATGTGGTGACAATACTTTTTGTTTTCTGAATGAATGCTTGAATAGTGCATATTTTTTATCTTATTGTTTATGAATGTTAAAATTATTGGCTCTTGAAAGAATGATGAACAAAGAGAAATGCTATTGATAATCTGAAAAATCATGAAATTGATTCTTGAAGTAAGAAAAAGCAGTGAATAGCAAAAGCTTGCAAAAAAAAAGTAGCAAAAAAAAAATATAGAAAGAAAAAGAAAAAGCCAATAGCCCTTAAAACCAAAAGGCAAGGGTAAAAAGGATCCAAGGCTTTAAGCATCAATAGATAGGAGGGCCTAAGGAAATAAAATCCAGGTCTAAGCGGCTAAATCAAGCTGTCCCTAACCATGTGCTTGTGGCATGCAGGTCCAAGTGAAAAGCTTGAGACTGAGTGGTTAAAGTCGTGATCCAAAGCAAAAGAGTGTGCTTAAGAGCTCTAGACACCTCTAATTGGGGACTTTAGCAAAGCTGAGTCACAATCTGAAAAGGTTCACCCAATTATGTGTCTGTGGCATTTATGTATTCGGTGGTAATACTGGAAAACAAAGTGCTTAGGACCACGGCCAAGACTTATAAAAGTAGCTGTGTTCAAGAATCAACAAACTTAACTAGGAGAATCAATAACACTATCTGAAATTCTAAGTTCCTAGAGATGCCAATCATTCTAAACTTCAAAGGATAAAGTGAGATGCCAAAACTGTTCAGAAACAAAAAGCTACAAGTCCTGCTCATCTAATTAGAATTAATATTCATTGATATTCTGAGCTTTATAGTATATTCTCTTCTTTTTATCCTAATTGATTTTCAGTTGCTTGGGGACAAGCAATAATTTAAGTTTGGTGTTGTGATGAGCGGATAATTTATACGCTTTTTGGCATTATTTTTAAGTAGTTTTTAGTAGGATCTAGCTACTTTTAAGGATGTTTTCATTAGTTTTTATGCTAAATTCACATTTCTGGACTTTACTATGAGTTTGTGTGTTTTTCTATGATTTCAGGTAATTTCTGGCTGAAATTGAGGGACCTGAGAAAAACTTTGATAAAAGGCTGACAAAGGACTGCTGATGCTGTTGGATTCTGACCTCCCCGCACTCGAAATGAATTTTTTGGAGCTACAGAACTCCAAATGGCGCGCTCTCAACTGCGTTGAAAAGTAGACATCCAGAGCGTTTTAGCAATATATAATAGTCCATACTTTATTTGAGATTTGATGACGCAAACTGGCGCTCAACGCCAGTTCCACACTGCATTCTAGAGTCAAACACCAGAAACACGTCAAGAACCAGAGTTGAACGCCAAAAACACATTACAACTTGGCATTCAACTGCAAGAGAAGTGGTGCACGAAATCACAATCACACTTTTGTAATTTCGCACAACTAACCAGCAAGTGCACTGGGTCGTCCAAGTAATACCTTACGTGAGTAAGGGTCGATCCCACGGAGATTGTCGGCTTGAAACAAGCTATGGTTATCTTGTAACTCTTAGTCAGGATATCAATAATTCTTAGGTTTAATTGTGAAAAGTAGAAGAACATGAAATAGATACTTGTTTTGCAGTAATGGAGAACAAGTTGATGTTTTGGAGATGCTCTATCTTCTGAACCTCTGCTTTCCCACTGTTTTCTTCTTCATGCACGCAAGGCTCCTTCCATGGCAAGCTGTATGTAGGGTTTCACCGTTGTTAATGGCTACCTCCCATCCTCTCAGTGAAAATGTTCAACGCGTTCTGTCACAGCACGGCTAATCATCTGTCGGTTCTCAATCAGGTTGGAATAGAATCCAATGATTCTTTTGCATCTGTCACTAATGCCCAGCCTTTAGGAGTTTGAAGCTCGTCACAGTTATTCAATCCTTGAATCCTACTCAGAATACCACAGACAAGGTTTAGACCTTCCGGATTCTCTTGAATGCCGCCATCAATTCTAGCTTATACCACGAAGATTCTGGTTAAGGAATCCAAGAGATATTCACTCAATCTAAAATAGAACGGAGGTGGTTGTCAGGCACACGTTCATAGGTGAGAATGATGATGAGTGTCACGGATCATCACATTCATCA
>NC_029781.3:64509186-64509338 GCF_000817695.3 Arachis duranensis
AAAAACAGTAGTAATTGCATTAATCCATCAAGACACAGCAGAGCTCCTCACCCCCAACCATGGGGTTTAGAGACTCATCCCACAGAGGATACAATAAGAAACGTGTAATGTGTCATGAGGTCCAGATACAATGTCAAAAGGTCCTATTAATT
>NC_029781.3:64509575-64509871 GCF_000817695.3 Arachis duranensis
GCCGGGAATTCTGAAGCTGATTTGCAACGCCAGTTTGGGCCATCAAATCTCGGGCAAAGTATGGACTATTATACATTGCTGAAAAGCCCAGGATGTCTACTTTCCAATTGAGAGCGCGCCAATTAAGCTTCTCTAACTCCAGAAAATCCACTTCGAGTGCAGGGAGGTCAGAATCCAACAGCATCTGCAGTCCTTTTCAGCCTTTGAATCAGATTTTTGCTCAGGTCCCTCAATTTCAGCCAGAAAATACCTGAAATCACAGAAAAACACACAAACTCATAGTAAAGCCCAGAAAG
>NC_029781.3:64509981-64515124 GCF_000817695.3 Arachis duranensis
TATACTAAAAACATACTAAAAATAATGCCAAAAAGCGTATAAATTATCCGCTCATCACAACACCAAACTTAAATTGTTGCTTGTCCCCAAGCAACTGAAAATCAAAATAGAATAAAAAGAAGAGAATATACTATAGACTCCAAAATATCAAAGAAACTTAGCTCCAGTTAGATGAGCGGGACTAGTAGCTTTTTGTTTCTGAACAGTTTTGGCATCTCACTTTATCCTTTGAAGTTTAGAATGATTGGCATCTATAGGAACTCAGAACTCGGATATTGTTATTGATTCTCCTAGTTAAGTATGATGATTATTGAACATAGCTACTTTATGAGTCTTGGTTGTGGCCCAAAGCACTCTGTCTTCCAGTATTACCACCGGATACATACATGCCACAGACACATGACTGGGTGAACCTTTTCAGATTGTGACTCAGCTTTGCTAGAGTCCCCAATCAGAGGTGTCCAGGATTCTTAAGCACACTCTTTTTGCCTTGGATCACCTTAAACATGTTTTTTTTTACTGCTTTTTCTTGCTTCAAGAATCAATTTGTTGATTTTTCAGATCCTCAATAACATTTCTCCTTTTCCATCATTCTTTCAAGAGCCAACAAGTTTAACATTCTTTAATCAACAAATTCAAAAGACATATGCACTGTTCAAGCATTCATTCAGAAAACAAAAAGTATTGTCACCACATCAAGCTAATTCAACTAGTTTCAGAGATGAATTAGAAATCCTGCACTTCTTGTTCTTTTGTGATTAAAGCATTTTTCATTTAAGAGAGGTGATGGATTCATAGGACATTCATAGCTTTAAGGCATTGACATTAAATTTTATTAATCATGAATTAAGAACAAGACTCAAAGATAAACATAAGATAAGACTAATAGTAATAGAAAACAAAAATTTAAATGACTCTAAAATAGACTCCTAATGACAGAGGTTATCACAGAGTTAGGACTCAACAACCTTGATCTTGAGAAGTGGATGCTCCCTCAACTTGTGGGGTATTTGACCCTTCAAGGGAGAGCTTCTGGCGCTTCAGCTCCTATAGCTCACGCCCCTGCTTCTCTTGTTCCTTCAGCAATTTGCAGAGCATGCAGTTTTGATTCTGCTGTTCTTCCTTAATTTGTTCCATAGCTTCTTGCAGCTTGGCAACAGATTCTTCTAGGCAGATCCAGTAGTCAATTTCAGGGAGCTCAGGGAGGAACTCTTGCGCCCTCCTTTTGATAGAATTATCTTGCATTTGTCCTTCCATTGACTTCTTGGTGATTTGATGTTCAATTGGGATGAATTCATCTACTCCTATCCTCACCCCATCATCTTTACATAGCAAAGAGATTAAGCTTGGGTAAGCCAGTTTGGCTTCAGTGGAATTCTTGTTTGCAATTGTGTAAATCTCATAAGTAATCAGATGATGAACCTCTACGTCTTCTCCCAGCATAATGCAATGAATCATCACTGCTCTCTTGATAGTGACCTCAGAACGGTTGCTAGTGGGCAATATGGAACGCCCAATGAAATCTAGCCAACCTCTTGCAATTGGTTTGAGATCTCCCCTCTTGAGTTGGTTTGGGACACCTTTTGAATTGGTTGTCCACTTAGTTCCAGGGAGGCATATGTCCTCTAGAACTTGATCCAACCCCTTATCTGGTCTCACCATTCTCCTATTAAAGGATTTAGGATCATCTTGCAGTTGAGGCAATTTGAAGACCTCTCTTATTTTGTCCAGATGGAAGTAAATAATTCTCCCTCTGACCAGGGTTCTATAGGTATGAAAAGCGGTTCCAGTCATTGTCTGCTTACCTGTCAGCCACAGATTTGAGTAGAATTCCTGAACCATGTTTCTTCCAACCTTTGTCTCAGGGTTGGTTAGAACTTCTCATCCTCTGTTTCAAATTTGCTCTTGGATCTCCGGATATTCATCTTCTTTCAGATCAAATTTAACTTCCGGGATCACTGACCTTAGACCCATTATTTTGTGGTAATGGTCCGCATGTTCTTTGGTTAAGAACCTCTCTTGACTCCAAAGGTCCTTTGGAGTGTTCTCTTTCTTGCCTCTTGAATTGGTTTGTTTTCCCTTGGGAGCCATGATCTTGATGAGCCTTAGCTTAGTGATCACGGAAAAACACACCAAACTTAGAGGTTTGCTTGTCCTCAAGCAAAAAAAGAAAGTAAAGAGGAGGGAGAGGAGGAGAGCGAATTCGAATGGTGAGGAAAAGGGGATGGCCAAACGTGTATTTATAAGGGAGGGGGAGAGATTTCAAAAATTTTGAAAGAGATTTGAGAAGATATGGAAAGAATTTGAGAGATGTTTGAGTTTTTGAAGAAGATTTGGAGAGGATTTGAAAGAGATTTGAAGAATGATTTTAATTTTTGAAAATTTGAAGGTGAATGATGAAAGTTTGAAATGTGTTTATGTAGAAAATTATGGATCAAAATAGGAAAGTTTGAAAAAATTTGAAGTGGAAAGCAAAATCTCTGTCCCCCACCTATCTGGCGTTAAACGCCCGGAATGGTATCCATTCTGGCCTTTAACGCCCAAATGTTGGCCAATTTGGGCGTTTAACGCCCAGCCAGGTACCCTGGCTGGCGTTAAGCGCCAGAAATCCCTTCTTCACTGGGCGTTTTGCTAAATGCCCAGGATGCTGCGCACCTGGCGTTAAACGCCCAAAATGGTGCCCATTCTGGCGTTTAACGCCCAGAGCACCCTTAACTGGCATTTTTTCGCCAGCAAGCTCCTCTTCTCTGCTTTTTTCACTGAATCCTTCTGTAACTCTTTGAATTCCTTCAATTTTGATGATCACCCTTTGAGAATATGTATCAAACTTTTATTAAATAAAACAGATAACCTGCTAATGACTGGGTTGCCTCCCAGCAAGCGCTTCTTTATCGTCTTTAGCTCCTCCCAGCAAGCGCTTCTTTACTGTCTTTAGCTGGACTTTCACTGAGAATCACTCAAGTCTCAGTTTTGAGTATTCCTGCTCAAAATTGCCTTCAAGATAATGCTTGATTCTCTGTCCATTAACAATGAACTTTTTATCAGAATCAATATCCTGAAGCTCAACATATCCATATGGTGACACTTCTGTAATCACATACGGACCCCTCCATCGGGATTTAAGTTTTCCTGGGAATAGTCTGAGCCTAGAGTTGGAGAGCAAAACTTTTTGCCCTGGTTCAAAGACTCTGGATGACAACTTTTTGTCATGCCACTTCTTTGCCTTTTCCTTATAGATTTTTCCATTTTTGAAGGCACTGAGTCTGAACTCCTCTAGCTAATTTAGCTGGAGCAATCTTTCTTCACCAGCTAAATGAGCATCCATGTTTAGGAATCTGGTTGCCCAATAGGCTTTATGTTCCAGTTCCACGGGCAGATGACAGGCCTTGCCAAACACAAGTTGGTATGGAGAGGTTCCTATACGAGTCTTGAATGCTGTTCTGTATGCCCACAGAGCGTCATCCAAGCTCTTTGCCCAATCCTTTCTACGGGCAATAACAGTCCATTCCAGGATTCTTTTTAGCTCTCTATTAGAGACTTCAGCTTGCCCATTTGTCTGTGGATGATACGGAGTTGCTACTTTGTGGCTAATTCCATATCGAACCATAGCAGAGTACAGCTGTTTATTGCAGAAATGAGTGCCCCCATCACTGATTTCCCATACATCAAACAATTCAATCTCTAAGATCCCTTGTTGAGGCATGGCGTAACCATGAGGCAAGTTACCAGCTCTTTGGCAACTGTCACAGTTACGCACAAACTCTCGGGCATCCCTATAGAGAATAGGCCAGTAGAATCCACATTGGAGGACCTTAGTGGCTGTTCACTCACCTCCAAAATGTCCCCCATACTGTGATCCATGGCAATGCCACATGATTCTTTATGCTTCCTCTCTAGGTACACATCTGCGGATTATTCCGTCTGCACATCTCTTAAAGAGATATGGCTCATCCCATAGGTAGTACTTGGCATCTGAAATTAATTTTTTTCTTTGCACTCTACTGTACTCCTGTGGTATGAACCTCACAGCTTTATAGTTTGCAATGTATGCAAACCATGGAGCTTCCTGAATGGCAAAGAGTTGCTCATCTGGAAAGGTCTCAGAGATCTCAGTAGAAGGGAGGGACGCCACGGCTACTGGTTCTATTCGGGATAGATGATCAGCTACTTGGTTCTCTGTCCCTTTTCTGTCTCTTATTTCTATATCAAACTCTTGTAGAAGTAGCACCCACCTTATGAGCTTGGGTTTTGAATCCTACTTTGTGAGTAAGTATTTAAGAGCAGCATGGTCAATGTACACAATCACTTTTGACCCTACCAAATAGGATCTAAACTTGTTAATGGCATAGACCACTGCAAGTAACTCTTTTTCTGTGGTTGTGTAATTCTTCTGTGCGTCATTTAGAACACGGCTAGCATAATAAATGACGTGCAGAAGTTTATTATGCCTCTGTCCCAACACTGCACCAATGGCATGGTCACTGGTATCACACATTAGTTCGAATGGCAATGTCTAGTCTGGTGCAGAGATGACTGGTGCTGTGACCAGCTTGGCTTTCAGGGTCTCAAATGCCTGCAGACACTGTGTGTCAAACACAAATGGTGTGTCAGCAGCTAGTAGGTTGCTTAGAGGTTTTGCAATTTTTGAAAAATCCTTTATAAACCTTCTGTAGAATCCTATATGCCCCAGAAAGCTTCTGATTGCCTTAACATTGGCAGGTGGTGGTAATTTTTCAATTACCTCTACCTTTGCTTTATCCACCTCTATTCCCTTGCTTGAAATTTTGTGCCCAAGGACAATTCCTTCAGTCACCATAAAGTGACATTTCTCCCAGTTTAAGACCAGGTTAGTCTCTTGACACCTTTTCAGGACAAGTGCTAGGTGGTTAAGACAGGAGCTGAATAAGTCTCCATATACTGAGAAGTCATCCATGAAGACTTCCAGGAACTTCTCCACCATATCAGAGAAGATGGATAGCATGCATCTCTAAAAAGTTGCAGGTGCATTACACAGACCAAAAGGCATTCTTTTGTAGGCAAAAATGCCAGAAGGGCAAGTGAATGCTGTTTTCTCTTGGTCTTGAGGATCTACTGCAATTTGGTTGTAACCTGAATAGCCATCCAAAAAGCAGTAATAATCATA
>NC_029781.3:64515284-64516250 GCF_000817695.3 Arachis duranensis
ACCACTGTCATGCCTCCCTTCTTGGGGACAACTTGGACAGGGCTCACCCAGGGGCTATCAGAAATGGGATAAATAATCCCAACCTCTAGTAACTTAGTAACCTCTTTCTGCACCACCTCCTTCATGACTGGATTTAGCCGCCTTTGTGGTTGAACCACTGGTTTGGCATTATCCTCCAATAGGATCTTGTGCATGCATCTAGCTGGGCTAATGCCCTTAAGATCACTTATGGACCACCCAAGAGCTGTCTTGTGTGTTCTTAGCACTTGAATCAGTGCTTCCTCTTCCTGTGGGTTTAAAGCAGAGCTTATAATCACTGGAAAAGTGTCACCCTCTCCCAGAAATGCATACTTTAGGGTTGGTGGTAGTGGTTTGAGCTCAGGTTTGGGAGGTTTATCCTCTTCCTGAGGAATTTTCAAAAATTCTTTTGTTTCCTCTGGTTCTTCCTGATCAAGCTTAACATCCTTGAAGATCTCCTCTAGCTCTGATTCTAGACTTTCAGCCATATTGATCACTTCCACCAAAGAGTCAATAATGTTAGCGCTCATGCAGTCATTTGGTGTGTCTGGATGCTGCATAGCTTTTACAGCATTCAACTTGAACTTATCCTCATTGACTCTCAGGGTTACTTCCCCTTTTTGTACATCAATAAGAGTTCGTCCAGTTGCTAGGAAAGGTCTTCCTAGGATGAGGGTCGCACTCTTGTGCTCCTCCATTTCCAGCACTACAAAGTCAGTTGGAAAGACGAATGGCCCAACCTTGACAATCATGTCCTCAATTATGCCTGATGGATATTTAATGGAGCCATCAGCAAGTTGGAGACATATCCGGGTTGGTTTGACTTCTTCAGTCAACCCAAGCTTTCTGATAGTGGATGCAGGTATTAGATTGATACTTGCTCCAAGGTCACACAGGGCTGTCTTGGTGCAAGCACCTTCTAATGTGCATGGTATCATAAAGCTTCCT
>NC_029781.3:64517202-64527685 GCF_000817695.3 Arachis duranensis
TGCATGCAAGACACCAAACTTAGCAGTTTGTATACTACTGACATTAACAAAATGAAAATGCAAATGAGACACTCAAGTCAATAGAATTCAAAGATCAGAGTAAGAAAATCATCAAGAACAACTTGAAGATCCTTAAGACACATGAATGAATGCATGCAACTGACACCAAACTTAAAATGAGACACTAGACTTAAACAAGAAATTTTTGGGTTTTATGATTTTGTAAAATTTTTTTGTGTTTTTCGAAAATTAAGTGGAAAAAGATATCAAAATTCTTAATGAGAATTCCAGGAATCAGTGCAATGTTTGTCTAAGACTCCGGTCCAGGAATTAGACATGGCTTCACAGCCAGCCAAGCTTTCAAAGAAAGCTTCGGTCCAAAACACTAGACATGGCCAAAGGCCAGCCAAGCCTTAGCAGATCACTGCTCCAATAGCAAGATTGATCAACAAGCTCTTGTGATGATAAGTTGAAACCTCGGTCCAATGAAATTAGACATGGCTTCACAGCCAGCCAGACTTCAACAAATCATCTTGAAACTCTAGAATTCATCTTCAAGAATTCCGAAAAAAAATACCTAATCTAAGCAGCAAGATAAACCGTCAGTTGTCCAAACTCAACAATCCCCGGCAACGGCGCCAAAAACTTGGTGCACGAAATTGCAATCACACTTTTGTAATTTCGCACAACTAACCAGCAAGTGCACTGGGTCGTCCAAGTAATACCTTACGTGAGTAAGGGTCGATCCCACGGAGATTGTCGGCTTGAAGCAAGCTATGGTTATCTTGTAACTCTTAGTCAGGATATCAATAATTCTCAGGTTTAATTGTTAAAAGTAGAAGAACATGAAATAGATACTTGTTTTGCAGTAATGGAGAACAGGTTGAGGTTTTGGAGATGCTCTATCTTCTGAACCTCTACTTTCCCACTGTTTTCTTCTTCATGCACGCAAAGCTCCTTCCATGGCGAGCTGTATGTAGGGTTTCACCGTTGTCAATGGCTACCTCCTATCCTCTCAGTGAAAATGTTCAACGCGCTCTGTCACAGCACGGCTAATCATTTGTCGGTTCTCAATCAGGTTGGAATAGAATCCAGTGATTCTTTTGCGTCTGCCACTAACGCCTAGCCCTCATGAGTTTGAAGCTCGTCACAGTCATTTAATCCTTGAATCCTACTCAGAATACCACAGACAAGGTTTAGACCTTCCGGATTCTCTTGAATGCTGCCATCAATTCTAGCTTATACCACGAAGATCCTGATTAAGGAATCCAAGAGATATTCACTCAATCTAAAGTAGAACGGAGGTGGTTGTCAGGCACACGTTCATAGGTGAGAATGATGATGAGTTTCACGGATCATCACATTCATCAAGTTGAAGAACAAGTGATATCTTAGAATAGAAGCAAGCGTGATTGATTGAAAAACAATAGTAATTGCATTAATCCATCAAGACACAGCAGAGCTCCTCACCCCCAACCATCGGGTTTAGAGACTCATCCCGTAGAAGATACAATAAGAAATGTGTAATGTGTCATGAGGTCTAGATACAATGTCAAAAGGTTCTATTAATAGTGAGCTAGTAACCTAGGGTATACAGAAATGAGTAAATGACGTAAAAATCCACTTCTGGGGTCCACTTGGTGTGTGCTTGGGTTGAGCATTGAAGCTTTCATGTGTAGAGACTTTTTCTGGAGTTAAACGCCAGCTTTTGTGCCAGTTTGGGCGTTTAACTCCAATTTTTGTGCCAGTTTCGGCGTTAAACGCTGGGAATTCTGAAGCTGATTTGTAACGCCGGTTTGGGCCATCAAATCTCGGGCAAAGTATGGACTATTATACATTTCTGGAAAGCCAGGATGTCTACTTTCCAACGCAATTGAAAGCGTGCCAATTGGGCTTCTGTAGCTCCAGAAAATCCACTTCGAGTGTAGGGAGGTCAGAATCCAATAGCATCTGCAGTCCTTTTCAGCCTCTGAATCAGATTTTTGCTCAGGTCCCTCAATTTCAGCCAGAAAATACATGAAATCACAGAAAAACACACAAACTCATAGTAAAGCCCAGAAAAGTGAATTTTAACTAAAAACTAATAAAAATGTAATAAAAACTAACTAAAATATACTAAAAACATAGCCAAAAAGCGTATAAATTATCCGCTCATCAAGAAGCCTCTGCACGTGTAAAGTTCTAGCTCAGCCCAAGCACACACCAAGCGGGCCCCGGAAGTGGATTTCTGCATCAATTACTTACTTATGTAAACCCTAGTAGCTAGTTTAGTATAAATAGAACTTTTAACTATTGTACTAGGTGTCTAGTCTTTTGACCATTCGGTCTTTTGATCACATTTGGGGGCTGGCCATTCGGCCATGCCTGGACCTCTATCACTTATGTATTTTCATCGGTGGAGTTTTTACACACCATAGATTAAGGGTGTGGAGCTCTGTTGTACCTCGAGTTTTAATGCAATTACTACTATTTTCTATTCAATTCAGTTTATTCCTGTTCTAAGATATTCGTTGCACTTCACCATGATGAATGTGATGATCAATGACACTCATCATCATTCTCACCTATGAATGCGTGACTGACAACCACTTCTGTTCTACCTTAGACCGGGCACATATCTCTTGGATTCCTTGATCAGAATCTTCGTGGTATAAGCTAGAATTGATGGCGGCATTCATGAGAATCCGGAAAGTCTAAACCTTGTCTATGGTATTCTGAGTAGGATTCAGGGATTGAATGACTGTGAAGAGCTTCAAACTCGCGATTGTTGGGCGTGATGACAAATGCAAAAGAATCAATGGATTCTATTCCGGCATGATCGAGAACCGACAGATGATTAGCCATGCTGTGACAGAGCATTTGGACCATTTTCACTGAGAGGATGGGATGTAGCCATTGACAACAGTGATGCCCTACATACAGTTTGCCATGGAAAGGAGTAGGAAGGATTGGATGAAGGCAGTAGGAAAGCAGAGATTCAAAAGGAGCACAGCATCTTCATACACCTATCTGAAATTCTCACCAATGATTTACATAAGTATTTCTATCTTTATTTTCTGTTTATTTATTATTATTATTCGAAAACTGCATAACCATATATTATCCGCCTAACTAAGAATTTCAAGATGACCATAGCTTGCTTCATACCAACAATCTTCGTGGGATCAACCCTTACTCATGTAAGGTTTATTACTTGGACGACCCAGTGCACTTGTTGGTTAGTTGTGCGGAGTTGTGAAGAAAGTGCTGAGTTATAAATGCACATACCAAGTTGAATGCCAGTATTAGAGATCACAATTTCGTGCACCATATTTCTTCTATCAGCATGAGTCACTTAACCTCCTAGGTTAAGGTTAGGAGCTTTGCTGAGTTTTATGGATTAATAAAAGTACTACTGTTCTATTTCAATTCATGTTTGATTCTCTCCTAAGATGTATCTTCATTCTTCAACCTTATGAATGAGCTGAACCGTCAAAAGTTATCTCTATTCTACATGGGTTCAGCGAGCGTCTTTAATCGGATATCAGTGAACCACTAGCTTGAGGATACGTCTCTTAGACATCTAATCCAAGACTTCATTGGGGACTTCTCAAGACATCAGTTCAGCCGAGGTATGGGAAGATTAGAGTCTTTGTGGTAAAGGTTAGAATCAAGGCCTAAAATTCTCTGATCCGGAAGAATCGACCTTGTCTGTGGCGTTTTGAGTAGGATCACCAAGGGAATTAACTGCAGGAGCTTTACCCTCATCCAGATTGGATGCGCACTAAACCTAGTGTTCAGCCTTGAGGAAGATTGGCGGCTGCTCAAACTGGTGTTGATCACATACAGCCTGCTATTGAAGAAATCATTCACAATTGGAGTAGATATTAAGAAAGGATTGATCCAGAAGAACAAAGCATTTCTGAAGTCTTAACCATCTTCTTATCATTGAATTCACAATTACTGAGTAACGTTATTCTTATTTTACTTTTATGCGTCTAAACAATTGAATAACTTTTCCATCCACCTGACTAAGATTTACAAGATAACCACTATTTGATCCAAGCCAACAATCCTCGTGGGATCGACCCTGACTCACCTCAGGTATTACTTAGACGACACAGTGCACTTACTGGTTTAGTTGTGTGAAGTTAAATTCTGCATACCAAGTTTTTGGCGCCATTGTCGGGATTGTTCGAGTTTGAACAAACTAACAGATTATCTTGTTGCTTAGATTAGGTATTGTTTTTAATTTTGTTTGAGTCTTTTATTTTTCTTTTTCAAAAAAATAAAAAAATTAAAAATTCCTTTATTTTCTTTATTAATCTTTATCTTTTGTTTGAGTCTTTTGTTCTAGAGTTTGAATTTCCTAAGTCTTTTTCTAAAAAAATTTTCAAAAATAGTGTCTTTTGTTTGAGTCTAGTGTCAAATCTTATGTTTGGTGTCCATTGCATGTTCTTTAATTACTTTGAATTTTTTGAATTTTGTTGTTGGTGTTCTTCTTGATCTTCAAATTGTTCTTATTTTTCTTTTCGTTTTGATCTTTAAAATTTTTAAGTTTGGTGTCTTTAGGTGTTTTTCTTTAAAATTTTTGAAAACTTAGAGTTTTAGATCTAAAAATTTTAAGTTTGATGTTCTTTGTTTGTTTTTCTCTTTCTTTATTAATTCAAAAAAATAAAAAATATCTTTTCTATCTTTTTACTTTAATTTTCGAAAATTGCAACAAATTTTTCAAATTTTAATTTTAAAACTTAGTTTTAAATTTCAAATTCAACTCTTTTCAAAATTATATCTTTTCAAAAATCATATATGTTTCAAATTACTATCTTTTCTTTTTATCTTTTTTTTTTTAAATTCAAAAATCTTATCTTATCTTATTTCAAATTCAAATTTTAAAAATTCAATTTCAAAATTTAAAAATTTCAAATTTCAAATTTCAAAAACAAATCTTTTTTAAAAAATCAAATTTTAAATCTTATCTCTTTCAAATCTTTTTCAAATTCCTATCTTATCTTTTCTAATTTCAAATTCTAAATCAAATCTTTTTCAAATCTTTTCAATTTCTATCTTATCTTTTCAAATTTCAAATTTTAAATTCAAATCTTTTCTAATCTTCTATCTTATCTTGTTTTCAAATCTTTCTTAATTAGTTACCTGTTTTCTCTTTCTTTTTTTAAAAACTTCCTAACTAATTCTTCTCTCTTCTAATTTTTGAAAATATCTTCTCTATTTCTCTCTCTTCTTTTTCGAAATTCATTATTTAATTTTCAATTCTTTTTAATTAATTAAGCTTCTATGTTTGAATTTAATTAATAAATAAAAATACAAACAAAAATATTTTCTCTTTTTACTTCTAACTTTCGAATTCTTCTTCCCTTTTTTCAAATTCTTCTTCTCTCTTCTCTATCTTCATTCTTCTTTCTTCTTCACATCTCACAGGGAGTCCTCTGTTCTTGAACATAGAGCTCCCATTCTTCTTTCTTTCTTTACTTTCTTTCTTTATGAGCAGGAATAGGGATAAAGAGCCTATCTTAAATCCTGATCCTAAACCTGAGAGGACTATAAGGAGGCATTTGCAACAAGCTAAAGCACAACACTCCGTAGGAAATCTCACAAAGATTTTCGAACAAGAAGCTAAAAGCATGGCAGTCGAGCCTAATCATGAAGGATATGCAAGAAAGGTTCTTGGTGAATACACCATGCCAACCTCTGATTTCTATGGAAGAAATATCTCCATACCTGCCATTAGAGCAGACAACATTGAGCTTAAGCCTCAATTAGTCTCTCTAATGCAACAGAATTGCAAGTTCTGTGGACTTCCACTGGAAGATCTACATCAGTTTCTATTTGAGTACTTGCAAATCTGTGACACTATTAAGACCAATGAAATGAATCCCGAGGTCTAAAGACTTATGCTCTTTGCCTTTGCAATCAAAGACAAAGCTAGGTTATGGTTGGACTCTTAACCTAAGAAAAGCCTAGACTCCTAGGAAAAATTGGTCAATACTTTCTTGGCCAAGTTCTTTCCACCTCAGAAGATGAGCAAAATCAGAGTGCAAGTTCAAACCTTCAGAAAAAGAGAAGGTGAATCCCTCTATGAAGCTTGAAAAAGATACAAGCAACTGATCAGGAGATGTCCTTCTGACATGCTCTCAGAATGGTCTATCTTAGGCATCTTCTATGATGGTCTCTCTGAGATGTCCAAAATATCATTGGACAGCTCTGCAGGTGGATCACTCTACTTGAAAAAAAAACATTTGCAGAAGCAAAAGAACTCATTGAGATGGTTGCAAGCAACTAATTCATGTACACTTCTGAGAGAAACCCTATGAATAATGGGGTAGCTGGTGGACGAAATTGTGATCATCAACAATGGCTCCAAAGACTTGGTGCTCTCAAACATAAATCACACTTTGTCACAACTCCGCACAACTAACCAGCAAGTGTACTGGGTCATCCAAGTAATACATTACGTGAGTAAGGGTCGATCCCACAGAGATTATTGGTATGAAGCAAACTATGGTCATCTTGTAAATCCCAGTCAGGCGGATTTAACTAATTTAAGAGATTATTGGTTTTTCGAATAATAATAATAAATTAAATAGAAAATAAAGATAAAGTTACTCATGTAATCCAATGGTGGGAATTTCAGATAGGTGTATGGAGGTGCTGTGTTCCTTCTGAATCTCTGCTTTTCTACTGTCTTTATCCAATCTTTGTCATTCGTTTCTATGGCAAGCTGTATGTAGGGCATCACCGTTGTCAATGGCTACATCCCATCCTCTCAGTGAAAATGGTCCAAATGCTCTGTCATAGCACGACTAATCATCTGTCGGTTCTCAATCATGTTGGAATAGAATCCCGTGATTCTTTTGCGTTTGTCATCACGCCCAGCAATCGCGAGTTTGAAGCTCATCACAGTCATTCAATTCTGAAATCCTACTCGGAATACCACAGACAAGGTTAGACTTTTCGAATTCCCATGAATGCCGCCATCAATTTTAGCTTATACCACGAAGATTCTGGTTAAGGAATCCAAGAGATATGTGCCCGGTCTATGGTAGAACGGAAGTGGTTGTCAGTCACGCGCGTTCATAGGTGAGAATGATGATGACTGTCACGGATCATCACATTCATCAAGTTGAAGTGCAACGAATATCTTAGAATAGGAATAAGTCAAATTGAATAGAAAATAGTAGTAATTTCATTGAAACTCGAGGTACAGCAGAGCTCCACACCCTTAATATATGGTGTGTAGAAACTCCACCGTTGAAAATACATAAGTGATGAAGGTCCAGGCATGGCCGAATGGCCAGCCCCCAAAACGTGATCAATAGTCTCCTAAGATGAATAATACAATAAAACTGAGACCAAAGATGTAACGTGGTCAAAAGACAACTAGTACAATAGTAAAATGTCTTATTTATACTAAACTAGCTACTAGGGTTTACAGAAGTAAGTAATTGATATATAAGTCCACTTCCGGGGCCTACTTGGTGTGTGCTTGGGTTGAGCTTGATCTATCCACGAGCTGAGGCTTCTCTTGGAGTTGAACGCCAAGTTGTGACGTGTTTTGGGCATTCAACTCTGGTTCGTGACGTGTTTCTGGCGTTTGACTCCAGAATGCAGTATGAAACTGGCGTTGAGCGCCAGTTTACGTCATCTAATTGCGAATAAAGTATAGACTATTATATATTGATGGAAAGCTCTGGATGTCTACTTTCCAACGCCGTTGAGAGCGCGCCATTTAGAGTTTTGTAGCTCCAGAAAATTCATTTCGAGTGCAGGGAGGTCAGATTCCAACAGCATCAGCAGTCCTTTGTCAGCCTCCTATCAGAGTTTTGCTCAAGTCCCTTAATTTCAGCTAGAAAATACCTGAAATCATAGAAAAATACACAAACTCATAGTAAAGTCTAGAAATGTAAATTTAGCATAAAAACTAATGAAAACATCCTTAAAAGTAACTAGATCATACTAAAAACTACCTAAAATAATGCCAAAAAGCGTATAAATTATCCGCTCTTCACAACACCAAAGTTAAATTGTTGCTTGTCCCCAAGCAACTGAAGATCAATTAGGATAAAAAGAAGAGAATATACTATAAATCCTAAAATATCAATGAATATTAATTTTAGTTAGATGAGTGGGACTTGTAGCTTTTTGCTTTTGAACAGTTTTGGCATCTCACTTTTTCCTTTGAAGTTTAGAATGATTGGCTTCTATAGGAACTTAGAATTCCAGATAGTGTTGTTAATTCTCCTAGTTAAGTTTGTTGATTCTTGAACACAACTACTTTTATGAGTCTTGGCCGTGGCCCTAAGCATTTTGTTTTCCAGTATTACCACCGAATACATAAATGCCACAGACACATGACTGGGTGAACCTTCTCAGATTGTGACTCAGCTTTGCTAGAGTCCCCAGTTAGAGGTGTCCAGAGATCTTAAGCACACTCTTTTTGTTTTGGATCACGACTTTAACCACTCAGTCTCAAGCTTTTCACTTGGACCTTCATGACACAAGCACATGGTTAGGGACAGCTTGATTTAGCCGCTTAGGCCTGGATTTTATTTCCTTGGGCCCTCCTATCCATTGATGCTCAAAGCCTTGGATCCTTTTTACCCTTGCCTTTTGGTTTTAAGGGCTATTGGCTTTTTCTTTGCTTGCTTTTTCTTTTTCTAATTTTTTTTCTGCAAGCTTTTGCTATTCACTGCTTTTTCTTGCTTCAAGAATCAATTTTATGATTTTTCAGATCATCAATAACATTTCTCTTTTTCATCATTCTTTCAAGAGCCAACAATTTTAACATTCATAAACAACAAGATAAAAAATATGCATTGTTTAAGCATTCATTCAGAAAACAAAAAGTATTGTCACCACATCAATATAATTAAATTAAATTAAAGGATAATTTTTGAAATTTATGTACTTCTTGTTCTTTTGAATTAAAAACATTTTTCATCTAAGAGAGGTGAAGGATTTATGGAATTTATTCATAGCTTTAAGACAGAGTTACTACATACTAATGATCATGAAGTAGAGACACAAAACATAGATAAAAATGAAAAACAGAAAAAATAAGAACAAGGAATGAATCTACCTTAGTGACGTCTTCTTCTTGAAGGACCAATGATGTCCTTAAGCTCTTCCATGTCCCTTCCTTGTCTTTGTTGCTCCTCCCTCATATCTCTTTGATCTTCTCTAATTTCATGGAGAATGATAGAGTGCTTTTTATGTTCCACCCTTAATTGATCCACATTGTAACTCAAATCTTCTAAGGAGGTGTTGAGTTGTTCCCAATAGTTGTTGGGAGGAAAGTGCATCCCTTGAGGCATCTCCGGGATTTCTTGGTGATGAACTTCCTCATGCGTCTCTTGGGTTCCATGAGTGGGCTCTCTTGTTTGCTCCATCCTTTTCTTAGTGATGGGCTTGTCCTCCTCAATGAGGATGTCTCCTTCTATGATAACTCCAGCTGAGTAGCATAGATGGCAAATAAGATGAGGAAAAGCTAGCCTTGCCAAAGTAGAGGACTTATTGGCTATTTTGTAGAATTCATGGGAGATGACTTCATGAACTTCTACTTCCTCTCCAATCATTATGCTATGGATCATGATGGCCCGATCCACCGTAACTTCAGATCGGTTGCTAGTAGGGATGATGGAGCGTTGGATGAATTCCAACCATCCTCTAGCCATAGGCTTGAGGTCCAGTCTTCTTAGTTGAACCGGCTTGCATTTGGAGTCTCTTTTCCATTGAGCTCCTTCCACACATATGTCCATAAGGACTTGGTCCAACCTTTGATTAAAGTTGACCCTTCTAATGTAGGGGCGTGCATCTCCTTGCATCATGGGCAAGTTGAACGCCAACCTCATATTTTCTGGACTAAAATCTAAGTATTTCCCCCGAACCATGGTAAGATAATTCTTTGGGTTTAGGTTCTTACTTTGATCATGGTTCCTAGTGATCCATGCATTGGCATAGAACTCTTGAACCATTAAATTCTGAGTTTTTGGATGGGGTTGGTTAGAACTTCCCAACCTCTTCTTTGGATCTCATGTCGGATCTCCGGATACTCATTTTTCTTGAGCTTAAAAGGGACCTCGGGGATCACCTTCTTCTTGGCCACAACATCATAGAAGTGGTCTTGATGGGCTTTGGAGATGAATCTTTCCATCTCCCATGACTCGGAGGTGGAAGCTTTTATCTTCCCTTTCCCTTTTGTAGAGGTTTCTTCAGCCTTAGGTGCCATCAATGGTAATGGAAAAACAAAAAGCTTATGCTTTTACCACACCAAACTTAAAATATTGCTCGCCCTCGAGCAAGAGAAGAAAGAAGAGAAGGAGAAGAAGAAGAAAATATGGAGGAGAGGGGGAGAGGTGTATTCGGCCAAGAAGGAGAAGAGAGGGCTGTGTTGTGTGAAAATGAAGAAGAATGGAGGGGTTTATATAGTGAGGGGAAAGGGAGTAGGTTCGGCCATTTAGGGTGGGTTTGGGTGGGAAAGAAATTT
>NC_029781.3:64527751-64528782 GCF_000817695.3 Arachis duranensis
GGGTAATTGGGAAGAGAGATTGAGGTGATTGGTGAAGGATTTTTGGGAAAGTGTGTTATAGGATTATTAGGAGGTAAGGTGAGAATATGGTAGGTGGGGATTCTGTGAGGTCCACAGATCCTGAGATGATCCTGTGGAGTCCACAGATCCTGAGGTGTTAAGGATTTACATCCCTGCACCAATTAGGAATGTAAAATGCCATAGCATACAATTCTGGCATTTACACTCTGAAGTGATGCTCATTCTGGGCATTCAACGCCCAGTTGCAGCATGTTTCTGGCGTTGAACGCCAGTTTCATGCTTGTTACTGGTGTTCAGCGCTAGTTTTCCTCAGGGCATATTCCTGGCGTTCAAACGCCAGGATGTTGCTTGTTTCTGCTGTTCAACGCCAGATCCATGCTCTGTTTTGGCGTTGAACGCCAGCCAGATGCTCCTTACTGGTGTTTAAACGCCAGTAAGTCCTTCTGGTGGACGAAATTGTGATCCATGTTCTAACTATTTTGAGATGAAAGCTTTATTATGGCACTGGTTGAATTCACAACTCCGTTCAACTAACCAGCAAGTGTACTGGGTCGTCCAAGTAATAAACGTTACGTGAGTAAGGGTCGATCCCACAGAGATTGTTGGTATGAAGCAAGCTATGGTCACCTCGTAAATCTCAGTTAGTGATTGGAATCATAGAGTCAAATGGAATTAAATTGGATGAAATAAGAGAATAGATTATAAAAAGGATAGAAGACTTATGCAGATTCATTGGTGGAAATTTCAGATAAGCGAATGGAGATGCTGTATGGCTCAAGGGCGCCTGCTCTCCTACTGCTTCTACTCAATCCTTCTTACTCCTTTCCATGGCAAGCTTTGTATAGGGGTTCACCATCAGCGGTACTTTCAATCCTCTCGGGAAAATGATCCTATGCGGCTGTCACTCGCACGGCTAATCGTCTGGAGGCATCACCCATGGTTGATGGCTACATCCCATCCTCGCAGTGAAAACTAATGCTCACGCACTCTGTCACAGTACGGCTAATCAC
>NC_029781.3:64529707-64530156 GCF_000817695.3 Arachis duranensis
CGTATAAATTATCCGCTCATCACAACACCAAACTTAAATTGTTGCTTGTCCCCAAGCAACTGAAAATCAAATTGGATAAAAGAAGAGAATATACTATAAATTCCAGAATATCAATGAATATTAATTTAATTAGATGAGCGGGACTTGTAGCTTTTTGCTTCTGAATAGTTTTGGCATCTCAATTTTTCCTTTGTAGTTCAGAGTGATTGGCGTCTCTGGGAACTCAGAATTTCAGATAGTGTTATTGACTTTCCTAGTTAAGCATGTTGATTCTTGAACACAGCTACTTATGAGTCTTGGCTGTGGCCCTAAGCACTTTGTTTTCCAGTATTACCACCGGATACATCAATGCCACAGACACATGACTAGGTGAACCTTTTCAGATTGTGACTCAGCTTTGCTAGAGTCCCCAGTTAGTGGTGTTCAGAGCTCTTAAGCACACTCTTTTG
>NC_029781.3:64530256-64530482 GCF_000817695.3 Arachis duranensis
GACAGACGCAAAAGAATCACTGGATTCTATTCCGACATGATCAAGAACCGACAGCTGAATAGCCGTGTTGTGACAGAGCGCATTGAACATTTTCACTGAGAGGATGGAAGGTAGCCACTGACAACGGTGAAACCCTACATACAGCTTGCCATGGAAAGGAGTAAGAAGGATTGGATGAAGACAGTAGGAAAGCAGAGAGACGGAAGGGACAAAGCATCTCCATACG
>NC_029781.3:64534505-64554921 GCF_000817695.3 Arachis duranensis
AGGATCCCCACCTACCCCACCACTCTCTCTCTTCTTCTTCACCCATTCACCAATCACCTCAACACCTCTTCCCCAAAAACCCTTCACCTATCAAATCCCATCATTCTCTTCACCACTCACATCCATCCTTCATAAAACCCCACCTACCTCACCATTCAAATTCAAACCACTTTCCCTCCCAAACCCACCCATAATGGCCAAACCATACACCCCCTCTCCACTCCTATATAAACCCATCTTCACTCCTTCATTTTCACACAACGCCATCTCCTTCTCCTTCATTTCTTCTTCTTCTACTCTCTTCTTTCGTCTTTTGCTTGAGGACGAGCAAACCTTTTAAGTTTGGTATGGTAAAAGCATTGCTTTTTGTTTTTCCATAACCATTTATGGCATCCAAGGCTGGAGAAACCTCTAGAAAGAGGAAAGGGAAGGCAAAAGCTTCCACCTTCGAGTCATGGGAGATTATGGCATCTAAGGCCGGAGAAACCTCTAGAAAGAGGAAAGGGAAGGCAAAAGCTTCCACCTCCGAGTCATGGGAGATGAGAGATTCATCTCAAGGGTGCATCAAGACCACTTCTATGAAGTTGTGGCCATGAAGAAGGTGATCCCCGAGGTCCCTTTCAAACTCAAAAAGAGTGAATATGCGGAGATCCAGCATGATATCCGAAGAAGAGGTTGGGAAGTTCTTACCAACCCCATTCAACAAGTCAGAATCTTAATGGTTCAAGAGTTCTATGCCAATGCATGGATCACCAAGAACCATGATCAAAGTGTGAACCCGGACCCAAAGAATTGGCTCACAATGGTTCGGGAGAAATACTTAGATTTTAGTCCGGAAAATGTAAGGTTGGCATTCAACTTGCCCATGATGCAAGGAGATGAACACCCTTACACTAGAAGGGTCAACTTTGATCAAAGGTTGGACCAAGTCCTCATAGACATTTGTGAAGAGGGCGCTCAATGGAAGAGAGATTCAAGAGGGAAGCCAGTTCAATTGAGAAGGCATGACCTCAAGCCCATGGCTAGAGGATGGTTGGAGTTTATACAACGCTCAATCATTCCCACTAGCAACTGGTCCGAAGTTACTATAGACCGGGCTATCATGATTCATAGCATCATGATTGGAGAAGAAATAGAAGTTCATGAGGTCATATCTCAAGAACTTTATAAGGTGGCGGACAAGTCCTCTACCTTGGCAAGGTTAGCCTTCCCTCATCTCATTTGTCACATCTGTTATTCAGTTGGAGTTGACATAGAGGGAGACACCCTCATTGATGAGGACAAGCCCATCACTAAGGGTGGAGCACCAAGAACATTCCATTCTCCTCCATTAAATTAAAGAAGATCAAAGAATCATGAAAGAGGAGCAACAAAGGCAAGGAAGAGACATTGAGGAGCTCAAGCACTCCATAAGATCTTCAAGAGGAAGAACAAGCCGCCATCACTAAGGTGGACCCGTTCTTTAATTTCCTTGTTCTTTATTTTTCTGTTTTTCGAAATTTTCATGCTTATGATTATCCATGTTTGTGTCTTACGATCATTAGTGTCTTAGTGTATATGCCTTAAAGTTATGAATGTCCTATGAATCCATCACCTTTCTTGAATGAAAAATGTTCTTAATTGAAAAAGAGAAGAATTGCATGAATTTTGAATTTTATAACAGATTAATTCTTTGGATGTGGTGGCAATACTTTGGTTTCTGAATGTATGCTTGAATAGTGCATATGTCTTTTGAATTTGTTGTTCATGAATGTTGGCTCTTGAAAGAATGATGAAAAAGGAGACATGTTACTGAGGATCTGAAAAATCACAAAAATGATTCTTGAAGTAAGAAAAAGCAGTGAATTCAAAAACAAATTCGAAAAAAAGAGAGAAAGAGAAAGAAAGAAAGGAAAAAGAAAAAAAGAAAAAAAAAGAAAAAGAAATAATAAAGTTGTGATCCAAGGCAAAAAGAGTGTGCTAAAGAACCCTGGACACCTCTAATTGGGTCTCTAGCAAAGCTGAGTCACAATCTGAAAAGGTTCACCCAGTTATGTGTCTGTAGCATGTATGTATCTGGTGGTAATACTGGAAGACAGAGTGCTTTGGGCCACAGCCAAGACTCATAAAGTAGCTATGTTCAAGAATCATCATACCTAACTAGAAGAATCAATAACACTATCTGGATTCTGAGTTCCTATAGAAGTCAATCATTCTGAATTTCAAAGGATAAAGTGAGATGCCAAAACTGTTCAGAGGCAAAAAGTGAATTTCAAAGGATAAAGTGAGATGCCAAAACTGTTCAGAGGCAACAAGCTAAAGCCCCGCTCATCTAATTAATACTGATCTTTATAGATGTTTTTGGAATTCATTGCATATTCTCTTCTTTTTATCTTATTTGATCTTCAGTTGCTTGAGGACAAGCAACAATTTAAGTTTGGTGTTGTGATGAGCGGATAATTTGTACGCTTTTTGGCATTATTTTTAGTATGTTTTAGTTAGTTTTTACTATATTTTTATTATTTTTTAGTTAAAATTCATTTTTCTGGACTTTACTATGATTTTGTGTGTTTTTCTGTGATTTCAAGTATTTTCTGGCTGAAATTGAGGGACCTGAGCAAAAATCTGATTCAGAGGCTGAAAAGGACTGCAGATGCTGTTGGATTCTGACCTCCCTGAACTCAAAGTGGATTTTCTGGAGCTACGGAAGCCTAATTGGCGCGCTCTCAACTGCGTTGGAAAGTAGACATGCTGGGTTTTCCAGCAATGTATAATAGTCCATACTTTGCCCGAGATTTGATGGCCCAAACTGGTGTTCCAAATCAGCTCAAAACTGCCCGGCGTTAAACGCCGGATCTGGCACAAGAATGGGAGTTAAACGCCCAAACTGGCACAAAAGCTGGCATTTAACTCCAAGAAGAGTCTCTACACGAAAATGCTTCAATGCTCAGCCCAAGCACACACCAAGTGGGCCCGGAAGTGGATTTTTATGTCATTTACTCATTTCTGTAAACCCTAGGCTACTAGTTCTCTATAAGTAGGACCTTTTACTATTGTATTTTGAATCTTTTGATCATGTTTTTATGATTGAACCCTCTATGGGAGGCTGGCCATTCGGCCATGCCTAGACCTTGTTCTTATGTATTTTCAACGGTGGAGTTTCTACACACCATAGATTAAGGTGTGGAGCTCTGCTGTACCTCGAGTATTAATGCAATTACTATTGTTCTTCTATTCAATTCAGCTTATTCTTGTTCTAAGATATTCATTTGCACCCAAGAACATGATGAATGTGATGATTATGTGACGCTCATCATCATTCTCACTTATGAACGCGTGCCTGACAACCACTCTCGTTCTACAAGCAAACAAGGCTTGAATGTTTATCTCTTGGATTCCTTAATCAAAATCTTCGTGGTATAAGCTAGAATTGATGGCGGCATTCAAGAGAATCCGGAAGGTCTAAACCTTGTCTGTGGTATTCTGAGTAGGATTCAAGGATTGAATGACTGTGACGAGCTTCAAAGTCACGATTGTGGGGCATTAGTGACAGACGCAAAAGAATCACTGGATTCTATTCCGACATGATCGAGAACTGACAGCTGAATAGCCGTGCTGTGATAGAGCACGTTGAACATTTTCACTGAGAGGATGGGAGGTAGCCACTGACAACGGTGAAACCCTACATACAGCTTGCCATGGAAAGGAGTAAGAAGGATTGGATGAAGACAGTAGGAAAGCAAAGAGACGGAAGGGACAAAGCATCTCCATACGCTTATCTGAAATTCTCACCAATGAATTACATAAGTATCTCTATCTTTATTGTATGCTTTATTCATAAATCATTCATAACCATTTGAATCTGCCTGACTGAGATTTACAAGATGACCATAGCTTGCTTCATACCAACAATCTCCATGGGATCGACCCTTACTCGCGTAAGGTTTATTACTTGGACGACCCAGTGCACTTGCTGGTTAGTTGTGCGAAGTTGTGATAAAGAGTTGAGATTGCAATTGAGCGTACCATATGGATGGCGCCATTGATGATCACAATTTCGTGCACCAGCTGTCCGATAAGCCCAAAGCGCATCTGCAAGCCTGGTACTCCAGTCTTTTCTATGAGGCTTGACGACCTTCTCCAGGATATGCTTTATCTCTCTGTTAGACACCTTGGCCTACCCGTTGGTCTGGGGATGGTAAGTCGTTGCCACCTTGTGAACAATGCCGTGTTTTTTCAGTAGACCTGTCAATCTCCTGTTACAAAAATGAGTGCCTTGATCACTCACGATTGCTTGTGGTGATCCAAAGCAATAGATAATATTATTTCGAACAAAGGAGACAACAGTGTTAGCATCATCAGTATGGGTAGGAATTGCTTCCACCTATTTGGAAACATAATCAACAGCTAACAGTGCATAAAAGAAACCACTAGAGTTTGGAAATGGACCAATGAAGTCAATACCCCAAATATCAAAGATTTCACAGAACAACATAAGTTGTTAGGGCATCTCATCCCTCTTGGATATATTCCCAAGCCTCTGGCATAGGGAGCAAGATTCACAGAAAGCAATTGCATCCTTAAAAAGTGTGGGCCACTAGAATCCACAGTCTAAAATTTTTCTAGCCGTTCTTTGAGGGCCAAAATGTCCACCACTCTCAGAAGAGTTGCAGGCCTCTAAAATTGACTAGAATTCTGATTGTGGCACACACTTTCTAATTATTTGGTTAGCACCACATCTCCGTAAATATGGGTCATCCCATATATAATACTTGGACTCGCTCTTAAGCTTGTCCCTTTGATGCTTAGTAAAATCAGGAGGGAATGTATGACTAACTAAATAATTAGCTATAGGTGCATACCAAGGAACTACTTCAGATACTGCGTGCAAGCTATCAAATAGAAAAGCATCATTGATAGGAGTGGGGTCATTTTTAATATGCTCTATGAGACTCAAGTGGTCCGCCACTAAATTTTGGAAACCACTCCTATCTTTGACTTCTAAATCAAATTCTTGCAGCAACAATATCCAACGTATTAGCCTTAGTTTGGACTCCTTCTTAGCTAATAAATATTTTAGAGCTGCATGGTCTGAGTATACTACTACCTTAGTACCAAGTAAATAGGCTTGGAATTTATCCAGAGCAAAAACAATAGCCAGAAGCTCTTTTTTAGTGGTAGTATAATTAGACTGAGCAGCGTCTAAGATCTTAGAAGCATAAGCAATTATAAAAGGGTCCTTACCTTCACACTGAGCTAGTACCACTCCTATTGCATAATTGGATGCATCACACGTTATCTCAAACGGTTGATTCCAGTCGGGCCCTTGATAAACCACGATTTTGTGGTTTATTTTGTGCTTAATTTGGGGGATTTTACCACCTTTTCCCACATTTATTCAATGAAATATGCTTTTAGGCCCTTAAATTGGCAATTTTGATTCACTTTAATTCCATTTGATGCCTTGATGTGTTTGTTGAGTGATTTCAGGTTCATAAGGCAAGTATTGGATGGAAGAAATGAGTGGAAAAGCTTACAAAGGGGAGAATGCATGAAGAAACAAAGATTGGGAATGAATGCATCTAAAAAAATATTTTTTATTTCTAAAATTTAAAATAAAAATATTTTAATTAAACTATAGATAATTTATTATCCTAACTATTTTTTTATACACATTTAATAATAAAAGATTGAATTAATTGGCATATTAGCACTTATTGATACATTAGTATTTATAATTTGAAATTAGAATTATATATAAATACCAGAAAAATTAAATCTTTATATGAAAAGTATGTTTATATAAAATAATAGAAACATAATTTACAATTTTTTTATTTCTTTTTAAAATAATTAAGTTTGTTATATATTTTTTAATTTAATTTTAATATAATGTTAGATAAAAGATTTTATACATCTGTTTAATTATACATTGTAATTAAAATGTTTTTTATTATTATTTTTAAAAATAAAAAATATATTCTAAATTAGTAAATTAATCAGTTTATTTTAAAATTTTGTATGCAACATAGGTACATATAATAAAACAAAAGATAAAAAATAAGTAATAAGGATGAATAAATCGAGAATAAAATAAAATATATAAAATCATGAAAAAAATAAAATATCAAATTAATACCTAAACTATAATTGTTTGAATTAAAAATTACAATTAAAAATATCAAAAAAAGAAATAATGAAACTGAAAGGTACATAGAGTTATAGAGAGCTATATAAAAAATTAGAAAATTTAAAATTTATTTTTTGATGAAGAGAAGATAACCACTAGATAAGGAATTAAAAAAAAGTTGAAAATATAAAAATAAGAAGAGGGTTTAAGAGAATAAAAGAGTAACGGTACAATAATTAAATTTGATTAGGTTAAATAATAGTCAAAATGATAGAAAAATAAAAAAATAAATTTAAAATTTTAGCTAATTGAATTTATTTTATTTTTAATGAGGTTATTTAAAATTTAAGATGGAGGCATATTATATATAACTATATTTTTTAAAACAAAAATTAAAAATACTGTGGGGGCAAGTGCCCCCTCATTGTTATGCTTGGGCCCGTCCCTGAATGCATCAATGGGCGCGCAAGCATACAAGGCGCGCACGCGCAAAAGTGATTTTGCATAGAGACGCGTACGCGCACATAACACGTCCGTGCGGATGAAGAAATAGCCAATCGACAGGCACGCGCACATGGCGCGTACGCGCCGATATTCGCACATGACTCACTTAAAGGCAAAACGCTGGGGCAATTTCTGAGCAGTCCAGGTCCAATTCCAACATGTTTCTGAGTGTATTTCATGTAGAATTGAAGTCCAAGCAAAGGGAGGGGAGCAATTGTTTGTAGTTTTGGCATCATGTAGGTTAGTTTCTAGAGAAAGAAGCTCCCTCTTCTCTCTAGAATTAGGGTAGATTAGGTTAATTTCATCTTAAATCTAGTTTCAATTACATGTTTTCCTCTTATTTCTTTTATGAACTCTTTTTCCTACTACTTGATTCTCTTAGTTTTCATGTTAATTTCTCTTTTATGTTCATGGATGCTCTTGTTGGATTTGATTTACTTTTAGTGCAATTTAATGTTTGATGTTCTTTTATTGTTGATTTGAGTTGTGATTTTACTTTACTTGCAATTGGTAGTTGGTAAATTTTATTATTCTTGCTCATTTACCATGCTTTCCTTTTATGCCTTCCATGTGTTTGACAAAATGCTTGGAAGGATTTTAGAGTAAAATTCTATGCTCTTGGCTTGGGAAGGTAACTTAGGAACTCTTGAGTTGCTAATGTCCAAATGATTGATGATTGGGAGCCATTGACCTTAGATCTCACTAATTGAATTGGTGGAGACCTAGGACTTATGGACTTGGATTGACATAACTCATTTGACTCTCCTTTATTAGTTAGAGGATGACTTAGTGGGGTTGATCCTTGCCAATTCTCATGTTGTGGTTAGTGATAAGAATAGAGATCCTTGACCACCAACCCTTGCCAAAGCCTTTTTGTTATTTGAATTTCCTTATCATTTACTTTTCATGTCTTTTATTCCAAAAACCCCAAAACATACCTTTATAGCCAATAATTGACCACTTCATTGCAATCCTCGTGAGACGACCCGGAGTCCAAATACTCCGATTAATTCTTATTTGGGGTTTGTAACTTGTGACAAAACCAAATTTAATTTGATTTGAGGATTGACTATCGGTTTGGACTATACTAACAACAGAATTATTTTGTGAAATTCCGAACCGGTATAAATTCTCGTCTATCAAATTAATGGCGCCGTTGCCGGGGATCGCAATGGTACAATGTTATTGGCTATTGTATATATTGTGAAGATCGTGATTTTTGGTTTGTTTGTTAGTTTTTGCTAGTTGTAGGATTTTGTTCTCTTTGTTTCTTGTTAGCTTTTGTTTTTATTTTCTCTTTCACTATGAATTCTCATGACGTTGGCTATGTGTGTGGCTCTAACTATGTTGTAGGAGATGGAAATTATAATGACAACATGCATCAAGGATTTGGAGATCAAAGGTGGGAGGAGCACCAAGCTGATGGACAACCTTCTTGGCAACAACCTCCTCCGGCTTCTTATGGGTACAATTCAAATCTTGATGCATACCAATCTAATGTATGTGATGACCCTCATTGTGGTTGTCAACCACAATCATCATATGCATATGAACCCCCTCCTCAATATAGCCTTCACCATACTCACAAGCCTCATACCACCATTCACCTCCATATGATCCCAACCCATACCCACCATACCAACCATCATATGAACCATATCTAGAGCCACCACCATTCCAATACCACTACCCCCATGAACCACAAAGTCCATACACACCACCTCAAGAATTTTACCAATATGAACCACCTTCCAATTACAACAACCTTCCCTCAAACAATGAACCCTCTCTTTCACCACCACCTTCCGATGAGACCTCCATGCAGGAATTGAGAGATATTGAATCTCATATCTTAAGGCGACAAGAGGAAGATGAAAAGAAGTTTGCGGAGTTAAGAGCAAAAATGGCTATCATAGTAGAAGCCATTGGTGACAGTCCCATCCCGCCTAAGCTTATGCGATCAAGGCACTCCCATTATTGCATGTGGAGAAGCACCCAAGGAGTTTAGTGAGGGAATGAACTTGAAGCTCCAAGGTGAAGAAGAGGAGTTAAAGCAAGAAATGCAACAAGAGGAGAAGGTAGAGATGATTGAACCAAGGGAAGTAGTGGTTGGCACCTTAGGATATGTTGAGTATATAGAGGTATCACAAGTTGAAGAGCCTTCTTCCATGGAATTTGAAGTTGATGTTGAGGAGGAGAGTGCACAACCTCCAAGGCACAATGTGATTAACGAATTAGAAGAAGTGACCCAAGAAATATGTCCTCCTATTTATGATGATTCCATACCAAGATATGATCCTTTTGAGCTTGAAAAATCCTTCCCCACTATGCTCGGAATTGATGAGGAGGTAGACTTCACTCAACCTCCTATTTATAATTTGAGCGATGCGAAAGAGATAGAAGAATTTGGTGAAGAAGAATGTGAACTTAAGGAAGCTTGGCAAGAGGAGGAACTTGAAGAATCTTGCCAAGTGGTGGAAACCTCTAGAAGAGGATGGACGGGAGTAGAGCGCGTGTTGTCAAGATCATTGGAAACTCCTCCACCTAGGTTGTCATCCAATCCTCCATTTGAGTAGGTAAAACTTCTAACTCCTAGCTCTATTATCCCACTTGAATTTGGTTTACTTGAGACGGATGGCCAACTTAGGGCGCTTTGCGGAATTAAGCATAATAGGAGGATGTTTAGTGGTTGGCGTTGTAAGTCTAGGCTCATTATGGTTGAAGCTTCAAGGAGAAAGGGTTGGATTAGTGCTCAATTTGATGGGTTTAGGAAGTTAGTTTGGTGCCTCCATGAGAATTCATCTCTCTTGCCACCCGGAGGAAATCACCATGATCAACTCAAGGACGGGTGTGAAAACAAAGTGTGGGATCCCGGATCGCACAAGGAAGATCAACTTTGGGAGCCCGTGGTTTGTGAAGAACTCCATCAAAGCTTGGAGATAGTAACTTTGAATGATGAAGCACAATGGAAGTCCAAGCATTGGTAGATGTTCAAGGATGGATTCAAGCACAAGCCACCTTGATGGATAGCTCCCCATAAGTCCAACTTAAGGAAAATAAACAAAAGTGCTAGGTGGGAGACACCCCACCATGGTAATATCTTTCCTTTTTATCTTTTGTACATATTGGTAAAATAGGTTTAATTTTATGTTTTGTTTAGTTAGATATGTTCATTCGGGAGTTTAGTGTGTTAAATAAGGTTTTATGATGTTTTGGTAGTTGTTTAGAGGTTTGGAATGCTTGGTTTGGTACAAAAACATAGAAATTTTTTTGAAAAACAGAGCATCATCCACGCGCACGCGTGCTTCACACGTACGCGTGAATCAAGCAATTTCGACCATCCACTCACGCACGCGTCATGTATGCGCACGCGTGGATTGAATGTTTCCACTTCCCATACATTCACCCGAGAGTTGTGTCTGAAATGTGCCAACTTTGTGCCCCAGGGCAAGCGCACGCGTACCTTGCGCGTACGCGTCGCTTCCATTTCACCGTTCCACGCTTACGCGCACATGACGTGCACGCATGGATTGCCCCTGTTTCACCCACCTTCTTTTCTTCTCTTCTTTTCTTTCCACCCTTCAAACATCATCCAACACTACCAAATATCATGTAACACCACTTCTTTTAGTTAGTTAGTTAGTTATTTTAATTTTTGTTTTCCATTATAAGTGTTGGATTACTAATTTTGTCTACTATTTATTGCTGCTCATTATTAATAGGATGTTATCTTAACATCATTGTTGTTAATTGTCATTGTTGGATTTCTTTGTTGAGGTTATATTTGGTTACTTGGTTTAGAACATTCCATGCTTAACATTTGTGAACACCAAGTACATGTTACATTGCCTTCATGCATCTTACCTCTTTGAATTGCATGTTTTGGCCACCATGCATTCATCATCCATTGCTAGGCAAATGTATATTATCATTGCATTTTTTTAGGCGATGTTTGTTTATGGTTTACCCTTATTCACATCACTTATTTCATGAATTGAGATTGTAGAGTTGTGAAATTAGATCGAAAGCTTACCTAGTAACATATTTTTGAGCTTTCTTAGCTTTGTGGACCATGCTTGCTATGTGATGGATTTCCACTTCTATCTTCTTTTTTCTAAGTTCCATAGCACCCATGTGTTTCACCTCTATGTCACTTAGGTGTTGCAACAACTTCAATATGTGTCATTGATTGTTGTGTAAGTTTCATATACCATTTTGTTCACTAAGTCTACTTACACATCAATCAATGTCCATGCATTATCGAATCTCACAATTGCTTGAATGCTTCCATGCCTCTTCACTACTTGTTTGATTGACTTAACTTACAAGTCTCTTGAAGTACTTCAAGCACACAAGAATGAGTGAAGTGCATACCTCTTTTGTGTAATTGTGACATGGCTTTTAAATACTAGTGTGTGTGTATGTGTGTATTATAAATCGTGCGCAATTTTAGAACCCACACACCTATCTCTCATTAATGTCACACCAATTCACCCACTCAATTCTAGTGAATTACCTCATTCCAACAATCCATGCTTCCTTGCTTGTACATTTACTTGTCTTATTATCTCCTGTTTTCTATTTTCAAGATAAGTCATCATAAGCAACAATGGAAGCGGGAGGAAGAACATGCAGCAACCGGTTGACCCACCAGCTGGAGGTGGCAACTAGGAAGGTCGCCATACCCCCCTTGCTCATCTTTGAGTGCACCGAGGATGGTGCAAATTTTTAAATGTGGAGAGGTCGTCCGACCACTTGGCGTTTTTGGGTGACAAGTTTCTAATCCCAATATTTTTGCATTTCATTTTAGGATTTTTAGTTGCATTTTCTTATTTTGCATATGTATATATTAAGCTTAGTCAAAATAATGAAATTTTTCAAAAATTTTATCTATAGGGCACCCCAATTGATTGAAAAAAAAATTTTTTTAGAACTTGCTTGAATTATACAATTGTGGATCATGTTTTGAGCTAAAAACACAAGCATGTGAGATTTGAGCCTAATTGTGTGGTTACATCATACATAACCACTTATTTTCATTCTTGTGTGTATTATTCTCTTCCTATGATTGTAATCTTTGATTTGTTTAATTTTTTATGTCCATTACTTTGTGTATACATGCATTTATATGATCGAGGCCATTGTTCAAATAGCTCACTTACCCAAATAGCCTACCTTTTATCTTCCATTGTTAACCAATTTTGAGCTTAACCCACTTGTTCTTAATCTTAGCACATTACAAGCCAGAAGTGAAAAACAATAAATGTCCCTTGTTTGGATCTTTGATTAGCTTAGGCTAGTGAGAGTGTTTATCATTTAATTTTGGAAAAGTTGGGAACATCGGGTAGAGATAAAAGTATGTTTTTATATTTTTGTTGAAAAATTTGGGAATTGGGTGCATGCTTATGTATAGATTAAATTTATTAATCTTATGCATTGATTTCTTGTACAAAGTTTGAAAAAAAATGATAGAAAAAAATATAGAAAAAAGAAAAAGAAAAGCAATAAAAAGGTGACAAAATGCCCCAAGTAAAGCTCAATAAAAGTCAATGCATATGTGTGGCGACCAAAAATAGAATGCACAAGTGTGTGAAAAAGTGAAGAATGGGTAGTTAGGTTAGCTTTGAATTGTATAGGTTGTTATATAGGTTAGGTGGGAAGCTTAGGTTAATCAAAGATTCAAATTCTAGTTCACTTGACCATATGCATCCTTACCTTAACCCTTGCCCCATTACAAGCTATTGAAAGACCTCTTGATATTTGTATGTATGCATAAAGTAATTGTTGATTGTTAGATGAAAAACAAATCTTGGAAAGCATGATTAGGAGAGAATTGAGTGAATCAACCCCATACACTTGAGTGCATAGAGCGGATACATATCCGGTGAGGGTTTGATCGCTCAATTACATGTTTCCACCTATGTTCATCTTTTCTTGCAAGTTTGTAAAATCTTTCAATGATTCAATTCAATTGTGGTTTTGCTTTGATTGCTATGCTTTAGCCCTTGTACTTATATGTATTCTTAGAAGTTGACTTATTTTGACCAAGTAGTTGCATTCATTTAGATAGATTGCATTTAGTTAGTTTCCATTGAATAAATGTTGATACCCTTTGCTTCTTTCTTGATTTTAGCATGAGGACATGCTTAGTTTAAGTGTGGGGAGATTTGATAAACCCCGATTTCGTGGTTTATTTTGTGCTTAATTTGGGGGGGTTTTACCACTTTTTCCCATATTTATTCAATGAAATAGCATGGTTTTGTAATTCTCCCTTGAATTGTACTTAAGTGTAAAAACATGCTTTTAGGCCCTTAAATTGGCAATTTTGATTCACTTTAATTCCATTCGATGCCTTGATGTGTTTGTTGAGTGATTTCAGGTTCATAAGGCAAGTATTGGATGGAAGAAATGAGTAGAAAAGCATACAAAGGGGAGAATGCATGAAAAAAAAAAGATTGGCAATGAATGGATCAATGGGCGCGCAAGCGTACAAGGCGCGCACGCACAAAAGTGATTTTGCTTAGAGACACACACGCTTACATGACACGTCCGCGCGGATGAAGAAATAGCCAATCGACGTGCACGCGCACATGGCGCGTACGCGCCGATACTCACATGTGACTCACTTAAAGGCAAAATGCTGGGGGAAATTTCTGAGCAGCCCAGGCCCAATTTCAACCTGTTTCTGAGTGTATTTCATGCAGAATTGAAGCCCAAGCAAAGGGGGGAGCAATTGTTTGTAGTTTTGGCATCATGTAGGTTAGTTTCTAGAGAGAAAAGCTCCCTCTTCTCTCTAGAATTAGGGTAGATTAGGTTAATTTCATCTTAAATCTAGTTTCAATTACATGTTTTCCTCTTATTTCTTTTATGAACACTTGTTCCTACTACTTGATTCTCTTAGTTTTCATGTTAATTTCTCTTTTATGTTCATGGATGCTCTTGTTGGATTTGATTTACTTTTAGTGCAATTTAATGTTTTATGTTCTTTTATTGTTGATTTGAGTTGTGATTTTACTTTTCTTGCAATTGGTAGTTGGTAGATTTTATTATTCTTGCTCATTTACCATGCTTTCTTTTTATGCCTTCCAAGTGTTTGACAAAATGCTTGGAAGGATTTTAGAGTAGAATTCTATGCTCTTGGCTTGGGAAGGTAACTTACGAACTCTTGAGTTGCTAATGTCCAAGTGATTGATGATTGGGAGCCATTGGCCTTGGATCTCACTAATTGAATTGGTGGAGACCTAGGACTTATGGACTTGGATTGACATAACTCATTTGACTATCCTTTATTAGTTAGAGGATGACTTAATGGGGTTGATCCTTGCCAATTCTCATGTTGTGGTTAGTGATAAGGATAGAGATCCTTGACCACCAACCCTTGCCAAGGCCTTTTTGTTATTTGAATTTCCTTATCATTTACTTTTCATGTCTCTTATTCCAAAAACCACAAAACATACCTTCATATCCAATAATTGACCACTTCATTGCAATCCTCGTGAGATGACCCAGAGTCCAAATACTCCCGTTAATTCTTATTTGGGGTTTGTTGCTTGTGACAAAACCAAATTTAATTTGATTTGAGGATTGACTATCGGTTTGGACTATACTAACAACGGAATTATTTTGTAGAATTCCGAACCGGTATAAATCCTTTTATCAGCCCTTTCACAATAGGGGCTTGGGTCAAGGCGATCTTTAGCTTATCGAAGGCTTCCATGCTGTCTACGCTCAGCTCGAACTCAACATCCTTCTACAGCAGTCGGGATAAAGGCAGTGCTACCTTACTGAAGTCCTTAATAAAGCGCCGGTAGAAACCTGCATGACCAAGATACGAACGGACTTTCCTCACAGAGGAGGGGTAAGATAAACCAGAAATGACATCCACCTTTGCTGGATCAACTAAAATACCAGTATTAGAAACAACTTGTCTTAGAACAATACCTTGTTTTACAATAAAATGACATTTTTCAAAATTCAATACAAGGTTTGAACTAACACACCTGTCTAATACTCTAGCTAAACTATCCAAGCAAAGGTTAAACGAATAACCATACACACTAAAGTCATCCATGAAAACTTCCATACAGTTCTCAAGAAGATCTAAGAAAATGCTCCTCATGCATCTTTGGAATGTAATTAGGGCATTACATAAGCCAAAAGACATTCTCTTATATGCATACATTCCAAAGGGACATGTAAAAGTAGTTTTCTCCTGATCTTTAGGAGCTATATGAATTTGAAAATAGCCAGTGTAACCATCTAGAAAACAGTAGTGTGATTTACCTGACAGGCGATCAAGCATCTGATCGATGAAAGGTAGTGGGTAGTGATCCTTGCGAGTAGCTTGGTTGAGCCACCTATAATCAATGCACATCCTCCAGGAGTTCTACACTCTTATAGCCATGAGTTCCCCATGCTCATTCTTCACTATTGTGATGCCAGACTTCTTTGGAACCACCTGTACTGGGTGAACCCATTTGCTATCTGAGATTGGATAGATGATGTCGGCTACAAGCAGTTTGGTCACTTCCTTCTTAACAACTTCTAGAATGGTGGGGTTTAATCGCCTTTGAGATTGACAGACAGGACTTGCTCCCTCTTCTAAAAATATACGGTGCTCACAGACTTGAGGGCTGATGCCCACTATATCTGCCAAGCTCCAACCAATAGGTTTCTTGTGTCTTTTCAGCACACTAAGCAACTGCTCCTCCTGTTAGGAAGTGAGTTCCCTTGCAATGATAACTGGGAGCTTTTGATTATCCTTAAGGTAAGCATACTTGAGGTGGGGTGGAAGGGGCTTCAACTCCATTTTCTGCTCATGGCTAGACACCTGATCATCTGGAGCCATTAGTGGTGGCAATGTATCTTCAGGAAGCTCAGAGGGTTTCCCCACACTTGCACCTTGCTCCATGTTCATCCCTTCTACTTCTTCCTGGTGGACTTCAGCCACGGTCTCATCAATAATGTTGCATTGGATTGGAGTGATCTTCCGGTGGGTGCTTCATAGCTTCATCCAGGTTAAAGCTCACTGCTCTACCATCTATCTCAAAAGAGTAAGTTCCTGAGAAGGCATCCAATTTGAACCTTGAAGTCTTTAGAAATGGCCTTCCAAGCAGGATAGATGATGGTCTTCCTGAGTCATTAGGGGGCATCTCCAAGATGTAGAAGTCAATAGGGAATGTCACCCCTTAATGCTCACTAGCACGTCTTCAGCAATTCCCACCACTGAGATTATGCTTTTATCTGCCAAAACAAAACGTGCTGCCGACCTTTTTAAGGGAGGGAGCTTCAAAGCATCATATATAGATAATGGCATAATACTCACACATGCACCTAAATCACACATGCAATCAAAAAATTGTACACCCTCAATAGTACAGGTAACCATGCATGGACCCGGATCCCCATATTTTTTCGGTATGGCACCCATTAAAGTAGAAATAGAGCTACTTAGAGGAATAGTTTCTAAGTCATGTATTTTATCTTTATTCATGCATAAATATTTTATAAACTTAGCATATTTAGGTACCTGGCGAATAGCATCAAAAAGGGGAATGGTTACCTCAACCTTTTTGAAGATCTCCACCATCTTGAGGTCTAGCTCCATCTGCTTTCTGGGTTTCCTAGCAACGTGTGGAAAAGGAATGGGAATGGCTTCCCTTGTAACTTCATCTTCCTTTGGTACTCCATTCCTTAGTTAAGCTACTTCTTCTCCAACCATGTCTTGTACTTTCTCCTCTTCTTCTTCAGCATCCTCTACCTCAACAATGTCTTCAACTCGAATGTCTTCCCTTGAGCTTGGCTCCTCATAACTCCTCTCTTGTAATGTGATTTTGGATCTCAAAGTAATGGCATTGATTTTATCCTTGGGGTTGGGTAACAGTTGAGAAGGAAGTGCACTAGAGTTTGAAGGGTGATTGTTAGGGGTAGATGATGGTTCAAACCGGGAGATGAGAGCTTGTAGAGTGGAGTTAAGACCGTTTATGGTAGAGTTCAGTGTATTCTGAATGTCTTTTTGTCCTTGCGCAATAGAGCGAAGCATCTCATCATTGGAAGAGGAAAGGGGGTAAGTAATTTGAGGGGCTTGCTGTTGGTTGTTTTAAGGTGCCTGGGCTTGTGTTTGGTGAGGTGCTCGGTAAGGCTGGCCTTGGTTCTGCTGTTGGTAAGGAGGGTTCTGCTAATACCGGTTTTGCTAATTATTGTTGTTGTTCCACCTCTGATTTCCACTATTGTCTCTGCCTCATTGATTGTAGTTGTCCCTCCATCCTTGGTTGGAATTGTCTCTCCAGCCTTGGTTGGAGTTATCTCTCTATCCCTGGTTGGAGTTGTCTTGCCAACCTTGATTGTAGTTCCCACCTTGGTTAAAACTACTGCCTTGTTGATAGTACCATTAATTCAAACAGTTATAATAGTTGTTGGTAGCCGCCAAGGTGTTCTCTTTTTGTTGGAGTTGCAGGCATTCATCAGTGTAATGAGAATAGCAGGCACATATTCCACATACTCTCTGAGAAACCAACTGTTGACACTGTTGTTGTGGAGGAGGCTGAGGTTGCTGTTGATTCAGCTGTAATTGCTTCTATATATTGGTCATCTCTCTCAGAGTCTGTGTGAGAGCAGTAGTCTCACTACTAGAGGAAACCTCCACAATAGCCTTGGGATGGTTGTTCATGTGCCTTGCATTCCGGGTAGACTCAGCTAGATTGGTGATCACTTGCCATGCTTCTGTCGCTGTCTTGTACTTAGTCAGAGAGCCATTACTTGCATCATCTAATATAGTCTTGTCTTGAGGCTTCATGCCTTAGCAGAAATAGCTAATCAACACCAACTGGTCAATCTTGTGGTGGGGACATGAGTCTAGGAGATTCCTGAAGCGTACCCAATACTCGTAAAGAGTCTCTGATTCACCTTGGATAATGCAGGAATTTCTTTCCTCAGTCTATCTGTAACTTCAGCTGGAAAGTACTTGTCCAGGAATTCCCTTCTGAGCCAATCCCAATTAGTAACAACTTCTTCAGGTTGAGTGTAGAACCACTCCCTTGCCTTTCCCTAAAGAGAGAATGGGAAGGCGTATAACCAAATAGTAGTCTCATCCACACCATGACGCCTCGTAGTTGAGCAAGCTGTCTGAAAATCTCTGAGGTGCTTGATAGTCTCTTGAGCAGGTAAGCCATGAAACTTGGGCAGTAGATTGATTAGCGCAATCTTCAGTTCAAAATTTGCAGCCAGATTTGGATGATGTGCTTGATACGGTTGCAGTGTAAAGTCCAGAGCTCCTGTTTCCTGGAGAGTAATCCTCCTAGGCTCCGCCATGTTACCTGCACTCAAATCAACAGAATTAGTAGAAGAGGAGCTTGTTTCTTCCACAAATGACGCTTCCAATTCATCTTCAGATAAGACTGGTGAATTGGTAGAAACCACTTTACCACCCTCAAAGGCTAACCGACACTGAGCTCACCTAATACATGAAATAGTTCTTTCAATTTCAGGATCAAACGCGGCTAAACCCGGATCCGGTAACGAATGTATCATTCAATGAAAGAAACATAGAGTTCGTGCGAATAAAAGAAAATAAAATATGCAAATATGTAAATTTAAAAATATTTACACTAACAAAAAATTTTGCACACTATTGCAACTCCCCGGCAACGTCGTGACGTAAGCGGAAATTGACAGATTAAGAATTAATGAGAGAAATAGCGTTGCGAGTACAGTTCTTAACCGGCGAAAATCCATTTATCAATTTAGAAAAAGGGTTGTCACAAATTTTAGAAATAAAATACTGGGAGTATGAGTCCCAGGTCGTCTCCCAACGAGTTGCAGGAAGATGTGCTATTTTATCAATCAGAGGTTTTCAAAAGGGGTTTTGAGTTTGATGAACAGAAAATTAAATTAGATAAATTATATGATTTAAATAAAATCTTTACCGGGAGAAGATTAATTGGAAGTTCTATCCTTGTTAGAATTTTATCAAGAGCAATTAATAATTAGTCATTGTTTACATTTAGTTAACCCTCAACGAATGAAGGAAAGTCAAATTAAAAGTCAACTTCTATTCAAAAGTCCTAATCCTCTTCCTTGGGAAGGATTAGAGTTAGTGACTAACAAGCCAACCAACAATGAACCAATTACAATTGAACTCTTGAGTATTCTAACTCAAGGTTCTCCTTTTAATCAACTCCCAATCAAGTTGGGGGACTACTCCATCATCATAATTGTAAACTTCACAAAATCAATGAGAGAAATAAGAGAAGACATAATAAATAATAATGAAAGAGATTAATTAAAAGTAAAAATAGTTTTGTCTTAATAAACTATGAAAATAATCCAATGTCAACTCTGGAAAAATTAGGAATATGGAAGAGTAAATGAAAAGTAAATAACAAACTATGATGACCAGTACCGGAGGTAGACTCTTCTCAAAAGCTAAAGCCAAAAATCTTCAAATCCTAATTTATGAATGTCAAAAGAGAAAAACCTAGGGGAGGAGTAAAATCAGATCTAAAAACTTGAAATTATGCAGATGAATTGTTGTTCTTGTCTTTGCATGTTCCCTGGCTCTAATCTGTATTTCTGGGCCGAAAACTGGGTTAAAATGCGGCCCAGAATCTGTGCCAGCGACTTCTGTAATTCTGCAGATCGCGCACGTCATGCAGCCGCGTCGTTTACGCGTTCGCGTCACTCAGCGTTTTTCGTACCACGCGTCCGCGTCGTCCACGCATTCGCGTTGTTCGGGTAGCTTCCAATCCGTGCGGTCGCATCAGACACGCGAGCGCGTCGCTGTGATTTCTTCCATTTCGTGCGGTCGCGTGAGCCATGCGACCGCGTGACTTCTCGTTGGTCATCTCCTCAATTCTTTGTGTTCCTTCCACTTTTGCACGCTTCCTCTTTATTCCTTACGCCATTCCTGCCCTATGAAGCCTGAAACACTTAGCACACAGAGCACAGCATCGAATGGTATGAAGGAAAATAAAAATATACAACTAAAAGGTCTTTAGGAAGCAGGTTTTCAATCATTGAATATTTTTAGGAAATAATTGTAAACACATGCAAATCATATGAATAAGTGGGTGAAGACTTGATAAAACCACACAATTAAACACAATATAAATCACAAAATAGCGGTTTATCAACCTTGCCACACTTAAACATTAGCATGTTCTCATGCTAAATTAAAGGAGATAAATATGAATGAATGGGGACATGTAAGACTCATGCAATGCAATGCAACCTATATACCTATGAATGCAGCTATATGATTTTGTCTATATGATTAAAAATAGATAAGTTCTTGGTTGGTGCACGAAATTGTGATCACTACAACTTCGCACAACTAACCAGCAAGTGTACTGGGTCGTCCAAGTAATAAACCTTACGCGAGTAAGGGTCGATCCCACGGAGATTGTTAGTATTGAAGCAAGCTATGGTCATCTTGTAAATCTTAGTCAGGCAAACTCAAATGGATATAGTGATAGACGCATAAAACACAAAGATAAAGATAGATGTACTTATGTAATTCATTGGTAGGAACTTCAGATAAGCGCATGAAGATGCCTTCCCTTCCGTCCCTCTGCTTTCCTACTGTCTTCATCCAATCCTTCTTACTCCTTTCCATGGCAAGCTTATGCAAGGGTTTCACCGTTGTCAGTGGCTACCTCCCATCCTCTCAGTGAAAATGTTCCTATGCTCTGTCACATCATGGCTAATCATCTGTCGGTTCTCGGTCAGGCCTGAATAGAATCCATCGATTCTTTTGCGTCTGTCACTAACGCCCCGCCTGCTAGGAGTTTGAAGCACATCACAGTC
>NC_029781.3:64558469-64559336 GCF_000817695.3 Arachis duranensis
TTTCTGGCGTTTAACGCCAGTCTGGTGCCCCTTTTTGGCGTTAAACGCCCAGAATGGTGCCAGACTGGGCGTTAAACGCCCATCTGCTAGCCTCACTGGCGTTTAAACGCCAGCATGCTCTCCTCCAGGGTGTGCTATTTTTCTTCCTGTTTTTAATTCTGTTTTTGTTTTTTTCAATTTTGTTGTGACTTCTCATGATCATCAACCTAAAAATATAAAATAACAAAAGAAAATAGTTAATTATAAAACATTGGGTTGCCTCCCCACAAGCGCTTCTTTAATGTTATTAGCTTGACAGAGGACTCTCATGGAGCCTCACAGATACTCAGAGCCATGTTGGAACCTCCCAACACCAAACTTAGAGTTTGAATGTGGGGGTTCAACACCAAACTTAGAGTTTGGTTGTAGCCTCCTAACACCAAACTTAGAGTTTGACTGTGGGGGCTCTGTTTTTGAGAGAAGCTCTTCATGCTTCCTCTCCATGATGACAGAGGGATATCCTTGGGCCTTAAACACCAAGGATTCTTCATTCAGTTGAATGATCAACTCTCCTCTATCAACATCAATCACAGCCTTTGCTGTGGCTAGGAAGGGTCTGCCAAGGATGATGGATTCATCCATGCACTTCCCAGTCTCTAGGACTATAAAATCAGTAGGGATGTAATGGTCTTCAACTCTAACCAAAACATCCTCTACAAGTCCATGGGCTTGTTTTCTTGAATTGTCTGCCATCTCTAGTGAGATTTTTGCAGCTTGTACCTCAGAGATCCCTAACTTCTCCATTACAGAGAGAGGCATGAGGTTTACACTTGACCCTAAGTCACACAAGGCCTTCTTGAAGGTCATGATGCCTATGGTACAAGGTAT
>NC_029781.3:64559745-64560004 GCF_000817695.3 Arachis duranensis
GGAGGACCTTGTTTCAGTCATGAAACTTTGAGTGGTTTTGATTAGATCAGAGACCATGGTTGCTAAGTCAGCGGTATTCTGATTAGAACTCTCTGTCTGTTGCTGAGAAGATGATGGAAAAGGCTTGCTATTGCTAAACCTGTTTCTTCCACCAATATTATTGTTGAAACCTTGTTGGGGTCTCTGTTGATCCTTCCATGAGAAATTTGGGTGATTTCTCCATGAAGGATTATAGGTGTTTCCATAGGATTCTCCCATG
>NC_029781.3:64560772-64561875 GCF_000817695.3 Arachis duranensis
CATTGTTGTTGTTTTCGGCTGCCATGGGTTCTTCTTCTTTAAAGATTTCTGTTAGGTCCTCTACAGAGAGTTGTGCCTTGGCTTCTCTTATCTTTCGCTTCAAGGTCCTTTCAGGTTCAGGATCAGCCTCAACAAGAATGCTTTTGTCCTTGTTCCTGCTCATAAGAAAGAGAAGAGAACAAGAAAATGTGGAATCCTCTATGTCACAGTATAGAGATTCCTTGAGGTGTCAGAGGAAAAGAAAAATAGAAGGCAGATGTAGAAAATTCGAACTTATCAAAGAAGATGGAGTTCGAATTTTGCATTAAGGAATAATGTTAGTCCTTGAGTTCGAATTTTGATTGAAGGTTATTTTGAAAAAGATGTGGTTAAGAAGATATGATTGGTTTTAAAAAGATGTGATTGAGAAGATATGATTTGAAAAACATTTTAAAAAGATTTGATTTTTGAAAATTAATGACTTGGCTATCAAGAAAAGATATGATTCAAACATTAAATTAAAAAATTGGCTAACAAGAAAAGATATGATTCAAACATTAAACCTTTCTCAACAGAAAAGGCAACATACTTGAAATGTTGAATCAAATCATTAATTGATAGCAAGTATCTTTGAAAAAGGAAAGAAATTGATTTTGAAATCACATGATTGAAAGGATATGATTTGAAAAAGATTTGATTTTGAAAAACTTTGAAAACCTGAAAAAATTTGCATTGAAAAACAGAATCTTCCCTCTTGTGCCATCCTGGCGTTAAACGCCCAGAATGGTGCACATTCTGGCGTCTAACGCCCAAAACTATACCTTTTTGGGTGTTAAACGCCCAACCAGGTGCCCTGGCTGGCGTTTAAACGCCAGTCTGTCCTTCTTCACTGGGCGTTTTGAACGCCCAGCTTTTTCTGTACAATTCCTCTACAGCATGTTCTGAATCTTCAATTCTCTGTGTTATTAACTTGAGAGGACACAAATTAAAAAATATTTTTGGATTTTTAATAATAAGAAAAAATCAAAATACAACTAAAATCAAATAACAATGCATGCAAGACACCAAACTTAGCAGTTTGTATACTACTGACACTAATGAGAATGCATATGAGACACACAAAA
>NC_029781.3:64561910-64563161 GCF_000817695.3 Arachis duranensis
ACACAAACACTCAAGTCAAGAGAATTTAAAGATCAGAGCAAGTAAATCATCAAGAACAACTTGAAGATCCTTAAGACACATGAATGGATGCATGCAATTGACACCAAACTTAAAATGAAACACTAGACTCAAACAAGAAATATTTTTGGATTTTATGCTTTTCTAAATTTTTTTTGTGCTTTTTGATTTTCGAAAATTAAGTGGAAAAAGAAAATAAAGGTATCAAAATTCTTAATGAGAATTCCAGGAATCAATGCAATGTTAGTCTAAAGCTTCAGTCTAAAGGAATTAGACATGGTCAGCCAAGCTTCAGCAGAACATTGCATTCAAGAGCTAAATTGATGAAGATCAATCAGCTTTGGTGATGATAAGAACATCACCTTGAAACACTAGAATTCATTCTTAAGAACTCTGAAGAAGAAAAAAAATACCTAATCTAAGCAACAAGATGAACCGTCAGTTGTCCAAACTCAACAATCCCCGACAACGGCGCCAAAAACTTGGTGCGCGAAATTGTGAACAATACTTTTCACAACTCTCATAATCCCCGGTCACGAACCCCAAAAACTTGGTAGCTCAATACCATGGCATTACACAACTTCGAACAACTAACCAGTAAGTGCACTGGGTCGTCCAAGTAATAAACCTTACGCGAGTAAGAGTCGATCCCACAGAGATTGTTGGTATGAAGCAAGCTACGGTCATCTTGTAAATCTTAGTCAGGCAAACTCAAATGGATATGATGATGAACGAAAATAAACAATAAGATAAAGATAGATGTACTTATGTAATTCATTGGTAGGAACTTCAGATAAGCGCATGAAGATGCCTTCCCTTCCGTCTCTCTGCTTTCCTACTGTCTTCATCCAATCCTTCTTACTCCTTTCCATGGCAAGCTTATGCAAGGGTTACACCGTTGTCAGTGGCTACCTCCCATCCTCTCAGTGAAAATGTTCCTATGCTCTGTCACAGCATGGCTAATCATCTGTCGGTTCTCGGTCAGGCCGGAATAGAATCCAGTGATTCTTTTGCGTCTGTCACTAACGCCCCGCCTGCTAGGAGTTTGAAGCACGTCACAGTCATTGAATCCTACTCAGAATACCACAGACAAGGTTAGACCTTCCGGATTCTCTTGAATGCCGCCATCAGTTCTAGCCTATACCACGAAGACTCTGATCTAACGGAATGGTTGGCTCGGTTGTCAGGCGAGCACTCGGTTGTCAAGCGATCAACCATGCATCGTGCAATCAG
>NC_029781.3:64563784-64569232 GCF_000817695.3 Arachis duranensis
GAATCAGATTTTTGCTCAGGTCCCTCAATTTCAGCCAGAAAATACCTGAAATCACAGAAAAACACACAAACTCATAGTAAAGTCCAGAAAAGTGAATTTTAACTAAAAACTAATAAAAATATACTAAAAACTAACTAGATCATACTAAAAACATACTAAAAACAATGCCAAAAAGCGTACAAATTATCCGCTCATCAGTTCTCTAAGACAAAACATGGGGCAGATTTAACAAATTCAAATCATATAGTAAAAGCAGGTAAATTTATAAGAAGATAGCTTGTGAAAGCAGGGAATACAGGATCGAGCCTTGAACCCTTACTGTTGGTGTGTGTGCACTCTAATCATCTCTAGTATATGGGTAATCACTCTATCCTTTTCTAATCATGCTTTCAAAAATTTTGTTTTTCACCTAACTAATCAACAATTTTCACGTGCTACAGTAGTATCTTGAGCAACAACAATATTCTCATTATTCTCTTGTATTATAACTGGATCTACAGTAGGATTCTCATTGTGCTCTTGTACTATTATTGTATCTTGAACAATAATAGGAACAAAGACCTTATCATTGTCAGTTATAGAATTCTCATCAAAAGCATCATTCCTAATATTTTCTTCCCCCCAAACTCAATATCTTCAAGAAATCTCGCATTTCCCGTTTTCAAAAATAGACCTTGATACAGGATTGTAACACTTGTACCCCCATGAATGCTCAACGTAACCAACAAAGTAACAACTAACTGTACTTGAGTCCAATTTTCTTTTATGTAGCCTATAAGGTCGCGCCTCAGCTAGATGGTGCACGAAATTGTGATCATCAATGGCGCCATCAACATGGTACGCTCAATTGCAATCTCAACTCTTTATCACAACTTCGCACAACTAACCAGCAAGTGTACTGGGTCGTCCAAGTAATAAACCTTACCCGAGTAAGGGTCGATCCCACGGAGATTGTTGGTATGAAGCAAGCTATAGTCACCTTGTAAATCTTAGTCAGGCAGATTCAAATGGTTATGGATGATATACGAATAAGGCATAAAGATAGAGATACTTATGTAATTCATTGGTGAGAATTTCAGATAAGCATATGGAGATGCTTTGTCCCTTCCGTCTCTCTGCTTTCCTACTGTCTTCATCCAATCCTTCTTACTCCTTTCCATGGCAAGCTGTATGTTGGGCATCACCGTTGTTAGTGGCTACAATCCCGTCCTCTCAGTGAAAATGTTCAACGCACCCTGTCACGGTACAGCTAATCATCTGTCGGTTTTCAATCAGGTTGGAATAGAATCCATTGATTCTTTTGCGTCTGTCACTAACGCCCAGCCTTCAGGAGTTTGAAGCTCGTCACAGTCATTCAATCATTGAATCCTACTCAGAATACCACAGACAAGGTTTAGACCTTCCGAACTCTCTTGAATGCCGCCATCAATTCTAGCTTATACCACGAAGATTCCGATCAAGGGATCCAAGAGATAAACATTCAAGCCTTGTTTGCTTGTAGAACAGAAGTAGTTGTCAGGCACTCATTCATAAGTGAGAATGATGATGAGTGTCACATAATCATCACATTCATCATGTTCTTGGGTGTAAATGAATATCTTAGAACAAGAATAAGCTGAATTGAATAGAAGAACAATAGTAATTGCATTAATACTCGAGATACAGCAGAGCTCCACACCTTAATCTATGGTGTGTAGAAACTCCACCATTGAAAATAAATAAGAACAAGGTCTAGGCATGGCCGAGAGGAAAATACATAAGAACAAAGTCTAGGCATGGCCGTGAGGCCAGCCCCCAAAACGTGATTAAAAGATTCAAAGATCTAAAGATGAAAAATACAATAGCAAAAGGTCCTATTTGTAGAGAACTAGTAGCCTAGGGTTTACAGAAATGAGTAAATGACATAAAAATCCACTTCCGGGCCCACTTGGTGTGTGCTTGGGCTGAGTACTGAAGCTTTCATGTGTAGAGACTTTTCTTGGAGTTAAATTCCAGCTTTTGTGCTAGTTTGGGCGTTTAACTCCCATTCTTGTGCCAGTTCCGGCGTTTAACGCCGCGCAGTTTTGAGCTGATTTGGAACGCCAGTTTGGGCCATCAAATCTCAGGCAAAATATAGACTATTATACATTTCTTGAAAGCCCAGTATGTCTACTTTCCAACGCCATTGAGAGCGCACCAATTGGGCTTCTGTAGCTCCAGAAAATCCACTTCGAGTGTAGGGAGGTCAGAATCCATCAGCATCTACAGTCCTTTTCAGCCTCTGAATCACATTTTTGCTCAGGTTCCTCAATTTCAGCCAGAAAATACCTGAAATCATAGAGAAACACACAAACTCATAGTAAAGTCCAGAAAAGTGAATTTTAACTAAAAACTAATAAAAATATAATAAAAACTAACTAAAACATACTAAAAACATACTAAAAATAATGCCAAAAAGCGTATAAATTATCCGCTCATCACAACACCAAACTTAAATTGTTGCTTGTCCCCAAGCAACTGAAAATCAAATAAGATAAAAAGAAGAGAATATGCAATGAATTCCAAAAACATCTATGAAGATCAGTATTAATTAGATGAGCGGGGCTTTTAGCTTTTTGCCTCTGAACAGTTTTGGCATCTCACTCAATCCTTTGAAATTCAAAATGATTGGCTTCTATAGGAACTCAAAATCCAAATAGTGTTATTGATTCTCTTTGTTAAGTATGATGATTATTGAACACAACTACTTTATGAGTCTTGGCCGTGGCCCAAAGCACTCTGTCTTCCAGTATTACCACCGGATACATATATGCCACAGACACATAACTGGGTGAACCTTTTCAGATTGTGATTCAGCTTTGCTAGAGTCCCCAATTAGAGGTGTCCAGGGTTCTTAAGCACACTATTTTTGTCTTGGATCACAACTTTATTCTTTTGCTTTATTTTTTTTCGTTTTTCACTACTTTTTCTTGCTTCAAGAATCATTTTATGATTTTTCAGATCCTCAGTAACATGTCTCCTTTTTCATCATTCTTTCAAGAGCCAACATTCATGAACAACAAATTCAAAAGACATATGCACTATTCAAGCATACATTCAGAAAACAAAAGTATTGCTACCACATCAATATAATTAATCTGTTATAAAATTCAAAATTCATGCAATTCTTCTCTTTTACAATTAAGAACAATTTTTTCATTTAAGAAAGGTGATGGATTCATAGGACATTCATAACTTTAAGGCATAGACACTAATGATCACAAGACACAAACATAGATAAACATACGCATGAAAATTCGAAAAACAGGAAAATAAGGAACAAGGAGATTAAAGAACGGGTCCACCTCAGTGATGGCGGCTTGTTCTTCCTCTTGAAGATCTTATGGAGTGCTTGAGCTCCTCAATGTCTCTTCCTAGTCTTTGTTGCTCCTCTCTTATGATTCTTTGATCTTCTCTAATTTCATGGAGGAGGATGGAATGTTCTTGGTGCTCCACCCTTAGTTGTCCCATGTTGGAACTCAATTCTCCTAGGGAGGTGTTGATTTGCTCCCAATAGTTTTGTGGAGGAAAGTGCATCCCTTGAGGCATCTCAGGGATTTCATCATGAGGAATTTCCTCATGCTCTTGATGAGGTTCTCTTATTTGCTTCACCCTTTTTCTTGGTGATGGGCTTGAGGTCATGCCTTCTTAGTTGAACCGGCTTCCCTCTTGAATCTCACTTCCATTGAGCGCCCTCTTCACAAATGTCTATGAGGACTTGGTCCAACCTTTGATCAAAGTTGACCCTTTTTGAGTTTGAAAGGGACCTCGGGGATCACCTTCTTCTTGGCCACAACTTCATAGAAGTGGTCTTGATGCACCCTTGAGATGAATCTCTCCATCTCCTATGACTCCGAGGTGGAAGCTTTTGCCTTCCCTTTCCTCTTTCTAGAGGTTTCTCCAGCCTTAGATGCCATAAATGGTTATGGAAAAACAAAAAGGAATGCTTTTAACACACCAAACTTAAAAGGTTTGCTCGTCCTCGAGCAAAAGAAGAAAGAAGAGAGTAGAAGAAGAAGAAATGAAGGAGATGGAGATGGCTTTGTGGTTTGGCCAAAGGGAGAGAAGTAGTGTTTAGGTTGTGTGAAAATAAGGTGGTAAAGATGGGTTTATATAGGAGTGGAGAGAGGGGTAAGGTTCGGCTATGTGAGGATGGGTTTGGGAGGGAAAGTGGTTTGAATTTGAATGGTAAGGTAGGTGGGGTTTTATGAAGGATGGATGTGAGTGGTGAAGAGAAAGATGGGATTTGATAGGTGAGGGGTTTTTGGGGAAGAGGTGTTGAGGTGATTGGTGAATAGGTGAAGAAGAGAGAGAGTGGTGGGGTAGGTGGGGATCCTATGGGGTCCATAGATCCTGAGGTGTCAAGGAAAAGTCATCCCTGCACCAAGTGGCGAGCAAAAATGCTCTTTATGCCAATTCTGGCGTTAAACGTCGGGCTGGTGCCCATTTCTGGCGTTTAACGCCAGCTTCTTGCCCTTTCCTGGCATTTAACGCCAGTCTGGTGCCCCTTTCTGGCGTTAAACGCCCAAAATGGTGCCAGACTGGGCGTTAAACGCCCAGAATGGTGCCAGACTGGGCGTTAAACGCCCATTTGCGGCCCTTACTGGCGTTTAAACGCCAGCAAGGTCTTCCTCCAGGGTGTGCTATTTTTCTTTCTATTTTTCATTCTAATTTTGCTTTTTCAATTGATTTTGTGCACGAAATTGTGATCATCAATGGCGCCATCAACATGGTACGCTCAATTGCAATCTCAACTCTTTATCACAACTTCCCACAACTAACCAGCAAGTGTACTGGGTCGTCCAAGTAATAAACCTTACGTGAGTAAGGGTCGATCCCACGGAGATTGTTGGTATGAAGCAAGCTATGGTCACCTTGTAAATCTTAGTCAGGCAGATTCAAATGGTTATGGATGATATACGAATAAGGCATAAAGATAGAGATACTTATGTAATTCATTGGTGAGAATTTCAGATAAGCGTATGGAGATGCTTTGCCCCTTCCGTCCCTCTGCTTTCCTACTGTCTTCATCCAATCCTTCTTACTCCTTTCCATGGCAAGCTGTATGTTGGGCATCACCGTTGTCAGTGGCTACAATCCCGTCCTCTCAGTGAAAATGTTCAACGCACCATGTCATGGCACGGCTAATCATCTGTCGGTTCTCAATCAGGTGGGAATAGAATCCATTGATTCATTTGCGTCTGTCACTAACGCCCAGCCTTCAGGAGTTTGAAGCTCGTCACAGTCATTCAATCATTGAATCCTACTCAGAATACCACAGACAAGGTTTAGACCTTCCAGATTCTCTTGAATGCCGCCATCAATTCTAGCTTATACCACGAAGATTCCGATCAAGGGATCCAAGAGATAAACATTCAAGCCTTGTTTGCTTGTAGAACAACAGTGGTTGTCAGGCACTCGTTCATAAGT